>NC_133376.1:27173263-27239401 GCF_049309525.1 Garra rufa
ATATATATATATATATATATATATATATATTATATATATATATATATATATATTAAAATAATTTATTATAATTAAAATAGATAACATAATAATAATAAAGTTCAAACTGTTTATTTTTCTTAGCATCATCTTCATCATCATCATCATCATCATCAATATTATTAATAAATAAAAGCTATTATCAAAATAATATATATATATATATATATATATATATATATATATATATATATATATATATTTAATATATTATTACAATACTTACAAATTAAAATCTATAATACAATAATAAATAAAAAGCTAAAAATAAATTCATAATAAATAAATGTAAAAAATAATCGTTTCTATTCTTACTATCATCCTCATCATAATTATTATGAAATAACTATTAATATATATATATATATATATATATATATATATATATAAAAATATAAAAAATGAATTATAGATAAAAAAATAAATAAACTAATAAATAAATTAAGTAACTAAATACATGTTATAAATACTTATTTAATGTATTATTAAAATAATTTATTATAATTAAATTAACAATATTCTAAATATATTTTAAATATATTTAATATATACTTAATTAATATATTATTAAAATAATACATTATAATTACATAATAAAACAAACAATAGTTTAAACACTTTAATCTTATCATCATCATAATTATTATTATTAAATTATAAATAGTAATAAAAAATAATGTAATAGAATATAATAATAGTAATAATAAAAAAAAAACCAGAAACAGTATTTTAGTTATTATATTTTAAACAAACAGGGACAGGAAAAAAGACAGGGAAAGCAAACAACTGTCTATTAACTAAATGTTGTCGCAAAGTGCAACATGGCTCACTGGTTGATTGTAATGTGATGCCAATAATATGAAAAAGTTTTGTCAGGTTGCAAGTGTCCTGTGTAGACACGTTATGTGAGAACTCTGGTTCACAGACGATTGATAGCTGTCACACACTGATGAGTACAAGAGAACAAAGATCATTGCTAACACACCTGAGATGCCAAACGCTTTCCACTTTCTGTCTTTCAGTATCCCGCCCCCCCTAAAAAACAATCCTTCCTGATGGCCTACCTGTGTCCTAACCAATGGTGAGGGAGGGTAGCTAAAATCCAGGGGATCAACTGTAAGTCTTCATCACTAAGAGTCAATCCAAGGTCGGCGCTCGGTTCAGGCAGCTGGAGTGTGTCTGTCTCCCGAGCGCCGCTTAAATGACGAGGCTTACCGTACCTGTGCCAATGTCAGCTTCAATTCAAGACGGCCTGCTGTGTATTCTGCCGTGTGCTGAAATATCATCAGCCTCCACAAAATATGCGGTCCAGGGCTACAGTAAGCACATTATACAAGTCTTATGGCTATAATTAAGGTCTTATTATCTGCTGTTGTTAGATATGTGAGGAGATTACACTCTTGTTTTGACAGATCCTCACCACCATGGTGCTTACAATGCCGAGAGAGAGTGAGATTAAATGTGCAGTGTTGCTACAGAATGCTATTATTGTTATGCCATTATAACTCTGCTGTTTAAGTGGTATACAATTGTGTGCATCTTTAATGTGCACAAGTAAATGAGCCTTGCAGATCAGGCAGTGTAACTATTAGGCTACCGGATCAAGCCTACACGCAATGAGATGAAGCGAGCGCCACTACTGGGCGAAGTCGAATGAGTGTTGGCGGAAATGGCAATGCTCCACTGATCATAGCAATCAATAGAGCAGTAAATCACTGCAATAGGAATTTACTCAAAACAATAAGAAAAGACAGGCGACATGTCCATCATTTTGTTAAAGCACTGATAAAAATAAATAAATAAATAAAAATAAAAATAAAATAAGGAAAATTGTATTGCACAGTCATTATTTTGGAGTTTATTATTCAATGCTGTCTATAATAAATAAAATAAAAAAAAATAAAAAATAAAAAATATACATATCTGAGACTCAGATTAGCAAAATTCTTTTTTTTTAAATGATTTAATCTCAATGCTGTTTATAATAAATAATTAAATAAAATAAAAATAAGCAAAATAAAATATAAAATATAAATAAAATAGCTGCAACTCAAGACTTTTAGATTTAATCTCAATGCTGTCTATAATAAATAAAAAATAAAATAAACTAAAAAAAATATACAAAATATACAAAATAAACAAAAAATATATGAGACTCAGATTTGCAAAATTCATTTTTTAAATGATTTAATCTCAATGCTGTTTATAATAATGAAATAAAAAATGAACAGAATAAAAAAATATCTGAGACTCAGATTCACAAAATATTTTTTTTTAGATTTAATCTCAATGCTGTCTATTATAAATTAAAAATAAAATAAAATAATAAAAATATATACAAAATAAACAAAAAATATGCAAAATTCTTTTTTAGATTTAATCTCAAAACAGTCTATAATAAAAAAAACACAATAAAAATAAAATAAAATACAATATTAAAATAAATAATAAATAAATAAAAATAAAAATAAATAATAATATAGAAAAATATAAAATAAAATAAAAAATCAGATTCAGGTTTACAAAATTCTTTTTTAGATTTAATCTCAATCCTGTCTATAACAAATAATAAAACAAAAAAATACAATAAAATAATATAATAAAAAAATTAAATAAAATATCTAAGACTTGCAATTCTTTTTAGATTTAATCTTAATCCTGTCTGTAATAAATAATAAAATAATAAAACATATAATACAAAATAAAATTAAATACCTGAGACTCTCAGATTTGCACAATTCATTATTTGGAATTAATCTCAAAGCTGTCTATAATAAATAATAAAACAAAACAATATAATATAAAGCAAAATAATAAATAAAATAAAATATCTGAGACTCTCAGAAGATTAGCAAAAGTCTTTTTTAGATTTAATTTTAAAGCTGTCTATAATAAATAATAAAATAAAATAATATAATATAAAGCAAAACAATAAAATAAATTAAAAATATCAGAGAAGATTCACACAATTCTTTTTTTAGATTTAATCTCAGTGCTGTATAAAAAAAAAAAAAACTCAAATCTCAGGTGTTAAAGAGATCTCACCTTCTTCTTATGGGACTTAACTGAGAACCTTATGGTTAGATTGACCATTATAAACACAAAGTTAATGTGCAGAGCACAACAGACCATTTGACGAGCATAAAGGGAGACTGCAGATGTGTAATATTGAGACCCACAGCATTCATTATTTCCCTCAGATTCAGAGAAAATGTGCGAGAAAGCACTCATGAGGATGCTGTTTGCATCTGGGTACGTCTACAGGGTCTGGACTATAAATAGTATGCTAAACAGTGTGAAAGACGCCTTAGACATCCAAAGAAGTCAACTGTGCTGAACGCTCAGGGAGGGCTGTGTGTATTTCTTATTATGCACTCACTTTTCACTGAGGGCAATTTGTTGTGTTTGGGCTTATTTTTAATGAGGCAAAAAAGGCCTCACACATTCTTGGGTGTAAACACCTGATAAAAGCATTTCAAGAACACAACACAAATGTTGAACAGAGAGCTTTTTTGTTTTCGCCTTCACTGAACACAAAGCTCCAACACCGCTTTTGCAATATCATGGCATCATCATAAAGCAAACATGACTCATTTCGCCGAGATTTCAGGACGCATTTGCAAAAGTGGGCTCGGCAGAGACGGCGCGTGTCAGTGTGTGCGCGCACCTGTCTGTCGTCCAGAGGCGGTATCGTGCTGCTCGTCCTGTGGAAGCATGCGGTGACAAGACACAGCAGCTCTGAACAACCCCACCGTCCCCCTCTGTGTGATTGATGAGGCTAATTTTGTCAATTAATGAAGAAACCCCTGTTGATTAACATCAGATTGCAGTTTGTAACTGTTAGTGCACCAGTCTGTCAGAAATTCATTTTAATTAGAAGTCACCGCGCTGTACTCCGCTATCAGCTTCCAGATCTGCCGATCCACATCAGGACACGTCTAAGAACGCATCGCGGTTTCGCCGTACACCTCATTTCACCTATTCGCTGAGATTCCAGAGTGCCCACCTGGGCTGGACTTCCTGCTAATGCTGACATTATACATCATAATTAATTTGAACGCGCAAGATAATTAGCTGGCTGTATTTACATAATGAACCCGCTAATTGGTTCATAACAGGCGAATGCAGTCGATATATCCGGCTAATGGCATGTCTGAGTTCACATACATGAACGGACAGGGAGATGGACGGAAATGCTATGGGGCTAAATCTAATAGAGGACAAATAGAGATGTACGCCGAATTGTTTGCTGTTCTTTCAAGGAAGTCGTTAGGCATTAAGTGAAAATGTTTAGACATTAAAGACCCCAGGAAATCACATGATAAGAGTGGTGTTGACGTGATTTGATATTAAAATTGGATTCTTGTGCAAGGCATTTTCAAACTAAGGCTCATTTCTTTTTAGTATTTCTAGCCAATAGGGTTTAGTTAAAATGATTTGCTACTTCCTTGTTGATTGCAACATCTGATTGGCTAAAAAAAAACTGCTGCATTGATATCTATTTATATTTTTGGTAAGTGTTAAATTATATACAATGCCATTCAGAAGTTTGGGAGCAGTAAGATTTTTTAATGGAGTCTTTTTGCTCATCAAGGCTGAATTTATTTGATCAGAAATACATTAAAAAAACTGTAATATTGTAAAATATTATTACAACTTATAATATTGGTTTCCTATTTTAATATACTTTAAAATCTAATTTATTTATGTGAGGCAATGCTGAATTTTTATCATCCATTACTACTTCCTAGTTGATTGCAATATTTGATTGGCAAAAAAAATAATAATAATTCTACTGCAACAATATTCAATAATATTTTTGGTAAGTGTTATATTATATTCACTGTCATTCAGAATTTTGGGAGCAGTAATATTTAAAAAAAAAAAAAAAAATTATGGAGTCTCTTATGCTCATCAAGGCTGTATGTATTTGATCAGAAATACATAAAAAACTGTAATATTGTAAACTATTATTACAATTTATAATATGTGACCCTGGACCACAAAACCAGTCTTAAGTCGCTGGGGTATATTTGTAGCAATAGCCAAAAATACATTGTATGGGTCAAAATTATTGATTTTTCTTTTATGTCAAAAATCATTAGGAAATTAAGTAAAGATCATGTTCCATGAAGATTTTTTGTAAAATTCCTACTGTAAACCTATCAAAATTTAATTTTTGATTAGTAATATGCATTGCTAAGAACTTAATTTGGACAACTTTAAAGGTGATTTTCTCAGTATTTTGATTTTTTGCACCCTTAGATTTCAGATTTTCAAATAGATGTATCTCGGCCAAATATTGTCCTATCCTAACAAACCATACATCAATAGAAAGCTTATTTATTGAGCTTTCATATGATGTATCTCAGTTTTGTTTCAATTCTACTGCAAAAATATTCAATAGTATTTTTGGTAAGTGTTATATTATATACACTGCCATTCAGAATTTTGGGAGCAGTAATATTTTTTATTTTTTTATGCTCATCAAGGATGTACTTATTTGATCAGAAATACATAAAAAAACTGCAATATTGTAAAATACTATTACAATTTATAATATTGGTTTCCTATTTTAATATACTTTAAAATATAACTTATTTCTGTGACGCAATGCTGAATTTTCATCAGCCATTACTCTTTGGTGTCATACAATCCTTAATATGCTGAATTATTATCAGTGTTGAAATTGTTGCGCTGCTTAATATATTTTTAGGAACCTGTGACATTTTATTTTTTGGTGAACAAAGTTAAAAAGAACAGAATTTATTCAACATAGAAATCTTGTCTAACAATTTAAGTCTTTACTATCACTTTTAATCCATTTAACACACCTTTGCGGATTAAACGTATTAATTATATAAAAAAAAGGAAGAAAAAAATGTACAGACGCCAAACTTTTTTAATAGTTGTAGTGTATATTATAACACAAAATATTTCTATTTTGAATAAACACTGTTCTTTTTAAACTTTTTACTTATCAAGGAATCCTGAAAAAAGAGTCACATTATTAATTATTAAGCAGCACATTTTCCAACACTAATTATCAATCAGCATAATAGAATGATTTCTGAAGGATAATGTGACACTGAAGACTGAAGTAATGGCTGACGAAAATTCTTTTTTCTGTATTTTTGATCAAATAAATGCAGCATTGACAAGCATAAGAAACTTAAAAAAAAAAACATTAAAAATCTTACTGATCCAAACTTTTGAATGGCACTTTTTATATATAATGAGGACATGTTTTTATTATTATTATTATTATTTGATTTATTTATTTATTTTAGAAATGAATACTTTTATTCACCAAAGATACATTAAATTGATCAAAAGTGACGATAATATTATATTATTTATAATATTACGAAAGATTTCTATTTAAAATAAATAAAAGTAAACATTCTTTTGAACTTTCTATTTATCAAAGAATCCTAATAGAAATGTATCATGGTTTCCACAAAAAATAGGTTAGTTTTGACTTTTTATTTTTTTATTTTTTAGATTTATATGGCTTTTTTATCTCTTTTTTCCCCATTTAGAATGATTCCTGGATCGTGAGGATCACGCAACACTGACAACTGGAGTAATGGCTACTGAAAATTCATCTTTCATTTCAAAATATAATAAACAGAAAACATTTATTTCATACTGCAATAATATTTCACAAAAGTACTGTTTTTACTGAGGTCTTTAAAAAAACTTAAGTAGCGGTAATGTCCTCAAAGCAAACAACCATGGCCTAAAAACCACTTTTTGATTTCATAAGGTCTTTAATTTGATTTATAATTTGGTCTGACTCCGATCTGGTGGGACGGCAAGTTCGCTAATGATACTGAGGGTCTTTTCATCAGTCCACACTCCTGGGTGATTTATATTCAGCCTTATACTTCTTATTTGCACTAAAGTACAATAAATAGTAGCAGTGGTAAAATTTCACAGCGTGGAGTGGAATAATCGGCAACCGTCCAACCCCGTATATCTTCAGCGTGGACTAAGTACACTTCAACTTTCCATTTAAGAAATCACTGAGGCATCAGTTGTTATATAAGTGCCTTAGAGTCATTTCTGCTGTGATATGGTGATAACGCTCATTATGGCAGACAGAGGTTTGCACAGCAGAGGCTCTCCGAGGCCATGTTTATCTTTTCTTTATCGTTTACGGAAACACAATCCATGCAATCCAATACACAGCTCTGCTTCTTCTGCGTGCCGCCTTGTCTTAAAACAACACATATGCAAACAGAGGTTTCTAACACAACAGTATGTTTCCTCTCTCACACATCCCAATTTTCATTTGATAAAGTAATTTGGCGACAATGGTGCAATTCAGCGGCGAGGGGTTGGGATTTCCATTAAAACATCAAATGAAAGTGAAATTACGAGCCATGACGGCGAATGAGTTGAAAAAGCACAGAAGAGCGAGTCGGTGTCTACAGTGGGATTAACACGGAGCAACAAGTGCTGAGTGCTTTGCATCAAACCCACGGGCCCATGACAAATGAGTAGGAGAAGCTCTGCGTCTATTACCCGGCTTTAAGCCAGAGTCTTCAGGGGTTATAATGAAGTACTGACTGGAGCAAAAGCAGAAAGTTCCAAAGGATGAGTACTCTCTGTGGATCCTCGCCAAAACCCTCAAGACAACAGGGACACGCTCTCTGTCTCTATCTCTCTCTTTGTCTGCCTCCCTCTCAGATTGAGTGCATTCAAGTATGCTAACTAGATGTGTTATTTTTCTCTCTCTCTAAGTGACGAAAGTCCAGGGTGGTGGTGTACCGTTCTAGGACTGTTTCTTTATCCCTCAGGGAGAACAGGGAAACCTGATGTCACTATAAATCAGAGACAGGAGGTGGAGGCGGGGTGAACGGGAAGAAATTGTAATGTTCAAGTGGTTACAGCCATGAAAGCTCCGCCTTTCAGTTTAAAAAACTAATAGTTGTCAGGTTTTATTAATGATTTCAAATGCTGTTATTAAAATACTAATGAACAGATTCTGTCTTTTCCCAATCAAGAAGAAATGAATAAAGAATGCCTCTTAGGTCTCTAAATATGAATTAAGGTGGTAAACCTAATGCAGAATTGCAATTAAGAAGCTGAAAGTAGTATTAAAATGAATTCAAATTTACACTGCCGTTCAAAGTTAAAAAGTTTTTTAAACAACAGTATGAAATATTATTGCTATTTAAAAGAACCGTTTTCTATTTTAATATACTTTAAAATATAATTTATTTCTGTAATGCAAAGGTGAATTTTCATCAGCCATTATTCAAGTTGTCAATGTCACACAATCCTTCAGAAAGCATTTATTATTAATGTTGCAAACAGTTGTGCTGCTTAACATTTTTTGGAATCTGTGATACTTTTTTTCAGGATTACTTGACGAATAAAAAGTTAAAAGAACAGCATTCATTCAAAATAGAACTTTTCTAATCAATTTTACACACACTTACTGAATAAAAGTATTAATTTATTTTAAACAAAGAAATGTAATATTTACTGACCCCAAATTTTGAACTGTAGTGTATTGTTACAAAATATTTTTTTTTATTTTAAATAAATGCTGTTCTTTTAAAAATTATATTTATCAAAGAATCCTAAAAAAAAGTCACAGTATTCCAAAAAATTTAAATAAGTAAATACATAAATAAAGAATAAGCAACATAACTGTTTCCAGCATTGATAATAAATCAGCATATTAGTATGACTTCTGAAGGATCATTTAACACTGGAGGACCGGAGTAACGATGCTGAAAATTCAGCTTTGCATCAAAGGAATAAATTCTATTTTAAAGTATATGAAAATAAAATTAAATTGCAATATTATTTCACAATCTTACAGTTTTTTTTTTTCTGTATTTTTAATCAAATAAACAGCCTTGATGAGCAGAAAATATTTCTTTAAAAAATCTTACTGATTCCAAACTTTTGAACAGCACTGTATACAATATTTTTTGGGGAAAAATAAAGGAAAAAACTTTATATAAATATTTTAAACATAATAATAATAACATAAATGTTAATACATATAATTATATAAATGAATTAGAATAATAAAATAAATAATAGTGTCAACTTCCTATGAGCTGTAGCCAATTATATTCAAATCAAAGATTTTTCATTTCGCCCAACCTTAGTACACACAGGAGCTGCAGTTGCACTCCTATTACCCTACTCAGAAAACAGCTGCCCGGAGGGGTTACCAAGATGGCTGCTGAGTGAACCGACTTGCCTACAGGGAGTTTGTTGCAAACACAAGCAGACAGAGCCACAATTAGCACGACAGCATGGAAAATATAAAGTCAGTTGCACACTGATTGTGTGTCGCTCATTTACTGAGGCATTAAACTGGCCATTTAACTGGTATTACAGGACTAATAACAGAAATGAGAACAGAACCAAATGATCCAGATAGAACATTATAAAGGACACATTTTTATATAAAACATGACTGCCATTAGACTGTGTCGTTAGGAGACTAATACGGCCAGCTCAGATTCCTTATTTGATGTGTGAAGTCATACTGGCATTGGGCTAAAATGTGTTTTTTGATTAATCATGTTCCAGATTCTGACACTGGGAATGCAGCAGATATGAAGTATAATTCAAAAACTGATGGACTGGAAGAAGACACACTGGCAAATCCTATCATCTATGACTCGGAAAAGACATTTCCTCCAACGAACGTGGCGACCACATGCCACTTTGAGAGCCCTTGAGTGGGATCGGCCTTTATATATTCCTCGTCATCTCTCCATACGCCTAATATGCCAAGCATGAAATGGAATGTAGCCTAATACAGATCACCACCTCTCGGATGGAATTGGACGGTGCTTCGCATGTAAATCTACACAGACCTCCTACTTCCTATTTTCTGGAGATGATGTGTTACACACAGGAGAAGGAATGAAAGAGAGAGAGAGAGAGCCGACTGAAGGCTTTCACCTCCACCCTGGGAGTAGTATGCCTGTCAGCCTCAGTCGTAGTGGCCATGTCAGCCCTGAGCTCCGGGTTAATGGACCTGCCAAATCAGCCCAGTTTTCCCCTCTCCTAATGAGACACTGATTGTGGAATTTCCAGAGAATTCACACGCATAATGATAACTCGCATAGAGACGTTTCCATGACTGACTGAGACCGAACAACTACGAAAAATCAGGTCAGGCAATCACGAAAATTTGATTTATGAAATACGATAGCAGAAATATGCTCGATCTCTTTCAAAGTGTCATTTTCATTAGAGGAGAGTGCAGAGCTGATACGTGTCTCTGGAGGGTGAGGCCCAGACAAACGCTTGTGTGTGACGACAGCGGATAATTTCAACCGTTTGGCTGTGCTTTAGGGAACGTAATATGATCGAGGCAGATGAACTATCTGAGGGTCTGATGAAGACGGGGCCGCAGTGGGAGTAAACGTAGCTGTCTTTGGGTAAATGAGTACCATACCCAGCCACTGCTGGGAGCCCATTGGCTTACGAAGAACACACAGTGCTAATATCTAAAAGAGCCAAATGGGAGATATAGACAACTCAGAAAGGTTGAGTCTTGCTAGAAATTGAATCATTGACGGTTTATAGCTATTATGATTATTCCTCCCCCACCCGACGGTTCCAGTTTCCGCTAGAGTTATCCTTATAAAACACACTCCCAAATGTCAATTCAATCAATTAAACACGGCAATAATACCACAAATGGCCAAAGCAAAACAGCACTTTAACAATCAGCATCATTCTGCATCAGTGGCACTGATGTTCCATTAAATACCCTTCTAATCATGGCTTTACAAACGCAGCCTCCTCCCAAAGCGCGGAGGGCTGCGCTGAATGGCGGAAGCTTTGAGGATGGGATTTGAAGAGGCAGCTATCGAGCCTCTCTGGTTCGTGCTGAGACTCCCCCACCCAGCCACACATCAAGGCAATCAAGTGCATTAGCATATGCAAAATCCTATCACACAAAACACATGGTTTGGATGCCATTTCCCAATAAACACGAATCTGCGCACGCCGGCAACATAATCACAGGCGCGGGCGCCAAGTCGGTTTTGTGCTCAGACTTCGGCCTTTTGCTTTCTTTATGACTATCATTACTGGAATTGCAATTATTATTTGGTCGCACTTTTGTTTATTCTGTTCAGGACCAATTAGAATTTGTTAATTAAAATCTTAATATCTCCTGTGACACACGGTAAATTAAAGTTAGCCATTGTTGTCGAACAATGCCATCCCCTGTAGACAATACAGTCCTGGAATAAACAAAAAGGCCATGGAAAGGAAGTCAAAGATATGGCCTGAATCAATCATCTTTTCATCTGTTTACTTTGGTCCAGTTCTGTATCAATAAATGAAAGAACTGAGATGCAAATTTGGATTCGCTCAATTGTTCTCAAGCAAATTTCTCTGGAACTAAAGGCAGACGCTGAGCGTTCTTATGAGGTAAACATAACCAGCGCAGGATGCCACCACATTTCTCTGACCTAATTCCATAATTAACAGAGGTTTGAGACTGAGCAGAGAAGGAGCTGGAAACACGGCGCAGACTGGCTGTAAACACATCTTCATCAATTCATTAGAGACTTTGTACCCAAAGGTAAAATAATAATCGGCGTTGATCATTTCTCACCTCGATTTGCATGATCTACTGGAGCAATCTGTAACGCTCAGGCGTGCAGAAAGTCGCACAAGCTTTCGAAGAAACCCTATATGACTTGTGATTTACATCAGGTGGATGAAATGTTCTCCCGCAGCACTCTGTGTATTTCCGCTTCTCTCAACCCATCAAACATCGCTGCCTAAAGCTACTGCATCTCCACAGCAGGTATTAAAACACACAGCGAGAATGTGTGCCAGAATACTACAACGCGTAAAAGGTGCTACGCTGGGAATCAAGTGTTACGCTGCCCTGCTGAGCGCTGGCCGACACTCTAAAACCAGGATGGAAACCACAGCCTTTCAAAAAGAAATGCGCAGTGCACAATAGAACAATGGCCTCAGATATTTCTCTCTTGAAGAATGACTGTTTATGCCAGTGAGTTCAGGTTTGCCGAATGTATGCTCCTCTGAAAGCAGAGGTTAAGAAAACAAGTAAATCACACATTTCCTATAGAATGACCAGCCTGGCTGCTCTGTAGCACTTCCCTCGGTGGGTGATTTCCTCTGTCTAACGAGGCATTGTGTTCGGCAGCTACGAGAGATGATTTGTTTATAGGCATTTTAAAGAGAGCCACAATAAAGTCCAAAGCTTCAGGGAGTCTTTAAAGAAACTGCACCCTCTCACCTGAATGGTATGTTTATGGCTTAGCAGGTGAAAATGAAAGCTGTGAATTTTATGCACATGTTCATTTAGTGAGCATGGAGCAAATAAGCATTTTTATCTCCGCTATGCCACTTTGACCATGCCTTTTTTCATGAGCAAATAAATTATGTATTTATTTAGAGTGCCTTTCAAAAGTTTGGGATCAGTTCATGTGTTTTATGCTCATCAAGGCTATGTTCATTTGATCAAAAATACAGAAAAAAAAAATTAATATTGTGAAATATTATTACGATGTAAAGCAATGTTTTTTTTTATATCAATTAAAAATGTATACAACAAAACTCATTCTAATATGCTGATTTATTATCAGTGCTAGAAACAGTTTAATATTTTGCTTAATATTTTTTGGAACCTGTGATACTTTTTTTCAGGATTCTTTGATAAATAAAAGGTTCAAAAGAACAGCATTTATTTAAAATAGAAATGTTTTATAAAAATATACACTACTGTTCAAAGGTTTGGGTTAGAACATTTTATTCTTTAATTTTTTTGAAAGAAATTAACACTTTTATTCACCAAGGATGTGTTAAATTAATAGAACATGATAGCATAGATTAACTTTATAAGAAAATATTCATATTTTTAATAAATGCTATTCTTTTTAACTTGCTATTCAAGGAATCCTGAAAAAAATAATCACAGGTTCCAAAAATATATTTGGCAGTGCAACTGATAATTCTAACAAGTTTCTAACATTGATAATTCTAATAATAAATCTGCATATTAGAATGATTTCTGAAGGATCATGTAACCCTTAAGACTGGAGTGACAACTGATGAAAATTCAGCTTTGCATCACATGAATAAATAATAATTTAAAGTATATTAATATAAAAACATTATTTTATATTGTAATAACATTTTACAATATTACTGTTTTTTTGCTGTATTTTGATCAAATAAATGCAGCCATAAGAGTCTTCTTTAAAAAAAAACATTACAAGTCTTACAGATCCCAAACTTTTGAATGACAGTGTATATAAAACTGTATTAAACAATTAAGTTAATTTCAATAGTTAATACTACTAATAATATTACAATTAATACATTTCCACATACTTGTAAAAATAAAACATTAATTTTAAAATAAAAGTTTGAAATACGTAAATACTTTAATGAAAGGTCAGACTGATATTTTACCAGAGATAAGAAGAAGCTTTTCTATGGTGCCTCAACACTATGACAAAATATATCTATATTCTATATACACTTCTATTGCTAATTGTCAAAATTGACAATTATCATCAAACTATATGGCTGAAGGCTGAAGGATTATATGGTCACAGACACATGTTTATCAGTATTATCAGTATAATGGCTTCAAACATGGCTCATCTAATACAAATTTAGATTCAGAACTATCTATTTTCAAAAGTTCCTTTCGCACGTCACTGTATTTATTTGAACTTTTCTGTTCCTGCATGTGCTATGTCATTAGAGAGGTGGCGGCGGGAGAGATTGGCCGACTGATTGGTGTTTTTCAGTCCCTAGAGAGAACAAAGGTTAAGTTAAATACCAGCGCACTGAATTATAGCAGAGCGAGATCTATTAGGCAGGCCCCCTCATCCGTCAAAACTCAGTATGGACGCCGAACGCCGCTGCAACCCTTTCGCTCTCCATTAAGTTCCCAGTACGCCCGGTCCCCAGGCAGGCCACCGCCAACACTGTCCCTCTGCTGAGTTACAGCTCTCCTGGGGCCGCCAGTTCATTTAAAAGCCTTTGTGGGGTGCCATTAATTCTGATAGATAGATATCACTAAACTGCTGAACAAACATCCTACTCAGTCATTTGCATACATTACAGTAATGGTGGAAAAAATAAAGCATTCCCACCGATAGGAGCTGTGCGTATGAGCTACTCCACCAGCATTTCACCAGTTATTTAGAACGGTTTTAAAGCAGGGGATTGTAATAACTATACGGTTTTAATGTATGCTGGGGTATCTATGTATGAAATGCATTTATGTAATGAAAAACTCCCCATCCTCACTGTGAACGTATTTATGAGGATATTTCAACGATACAAACAACACATACTGTAATATTTTCCAAAGCACGGCTAAACTAAAAACAAAAAAAGAAGAAAAAAATAA
Source organism: Garra rufa (assembly GCF_049309525.1). NCBI lineage: Eukaryota > Metazoa > Chordata > Actinopteri > Cypriniformes > Cyprinidae > Garra > Garra rufa. The sequence continues at coordinate 27,187,701 of NC_133376.1, forward strand.
AACAATTTCATTGTTAGCAGGTAGTGTGAATTATGATGCACAGAGATCTTCAGTAGTAATAACGGATTAAATAATGTATACGAGGCAGTGGGAGTCTATTTCATTTTTCCAAATACCCACAATGCATCTGCAGCTACTCTCCCATAGCTGACCCAATACTTTAGACAAACATACTCTCGTACATATTGCGGGAGGGAATATTAAGCAGTCGGTAATAAAAGTAAATTCCTTTATTTGACTCTAAAAACTAACCCTTATGCATATCAGGAGTTTATTTCTCTCTCGCAACAGTGCGCTCGGTGCATTTTCCAACCGGCCCTGATTTGCTGCCACAATCATTTCTATTTAATGGATCAATATATCAACGGTGCATCACCATGTAAGCTAATAAATGCATATTTGTTCCAGAGTTTTAAGCGCCTTAATGTGAATCTAATATGATATTCCCATATTTGGTGAGATTTTTTAATATTGCAAAATGTCACCTCCACACTTTCAGAGGGGTGTGAAAAGTGTACCGCTATTATTACATCCAAAAAAAAGCTGACTCCTACCTAGGCAAAATTCCTCAGCCGCTCTCTCTCTAGTTAAAGCCTTTTTATCTCATAAAATTTGGTACATAGTAGTTCATTCTCTCCTCCTATCTCGCTGGCAGGGCTCTAAATCTGCAGTTTGAGCTGCCATGAAAACTGAAAAGAAACAAATGTTCTGCATATGAAACGCCACAATCGTATTGTGTTGGGTCTCCCTGGAGCAGCAGAGAATAAAAAAAAAAAAAAGAAGCCCACAGAATAGTGTGATTTCAGGGTAGATTAAATCACATGGATCTCAAGGCTACAGTTCATAAAAACGGAAGAAATCTGAAGATTCTGACAGTGCCCACCTGGAGTAGTGTGATTTGGATGAGTATCTACAGGCAAAGAAAACACTGTAAACCAGGTAACATCTGTCTTTTCCCTCATTCCTTTCCCACCCCGTTTAAACAAATCCTCAAGCGCGAGACTAAAAAGCAAAGGTTTTTAAAACACTTCCTGCACTGCGATTCTGCACAGCGTAGTCATTTGTCAAAGGGTCGCATCGAGGTCAAACTCAGAAAGCCTGTTGCTATGGCAAGCAATAGAGCACATCTAGCAGAAAGCGCACACACCCACCTCCACTTTCACAAATTCAATCACTCCCTCTATAACATCTAGCCTGCTGTCCACAATGGCCGAGTGAAACAGCTTTCGGCCTCCTTTAGCTCAGTGACAATGTCTGCCCTGTCATCCGCAAAAGAGCTGGCGCAGCTGTGTTTGAACGTGCTGTCAGTCAGCATCTCTCCAGCCGGGCTCCGACGCCTCTGAAAACGAGTCGCGACTGGTGCACAATGAGGGTGGAGCCTTTCCCTTTCAGCCACGGCTTTCTCGCTCACTGCTAAAAAACCCCTCTCGAATCATCAAACAGACGTGACTGCATTCAGCTTAGGCGGCATGCCGGCTCTGATGACAGATCAGGTGAGACAGGGACGAGATGCGGCCGCATTTGCACTCGGGGCCCGGTCGGCTTTTACAATCCTCTGGGGACGCCGGCAGGCCCCGGCGCTGCCGCAGTGGATCCGCGCCTCTCCATTTCCCCTCACTCAAGTTCCAATCCTCCCCGAGTCCTGCTAATCAATACTGTCACTAAGGCCACAGAGGTATTCTGGCTTGTTTTTTCGTGCCGCACTGCAGGCGAGAGCAGCTCATTGTTCTTAAATCATACAAACCTAAGCAGCCCTCTTTGACTCGGAGCAGATTTTTTTATGCGTGCCGGGGCTATTACTCTTATGCCACCCAAAGTGCCGCGTAAGCCCCCCATAAATCTCTGCGTTAAGCTCGTGAACAAAGAGCTAAAATAAGGTTAACTGCTGTCTTTCCTGTGCTTGGGGAACATATGGGAAGACTCTCAGACTTGATAAGTCATTGATTAATGGTTCTTACTCGTAGTTAATAACACCGCTGAGGAACGACGGGAATCGCAGTGGGAATATAAAAGCCAGGCCGTCGCTCAGAACCGGCACAAAAGTCAAACTTCCCTAAATCAGCACCATTTCTGGTTTGGATTGCATAAACATTCGCATGTCAGTTTGCAAAAGTCAAACAAGTGTCTAACTTCCTCACTTCTTACAGTTTGAGAAGTGCTGTGGCATCTAATTCGATTTGAGGGCAGCGTTTCTGTTATCGAAATGGGAGAGGTGCTCTGAGAGCTGATAGCCCTCAGAAAGTTCCAGAGAGGGGGCCTGTGGCTGGTCAGCAGATGAAATCAGCATGGGGTTATAAGTATAGAAGGCTAAGAAGCCCTCCATTAGAGTCTGTGGGGAGAAACTTGGGCGGTATAAATAGCTCCCAGGCTGAACTCCCTTTGGAGAGCTTGAGAGAGACAAGGAGAACGCTGATAAACATCTCACTTTGAGACAGCCTATCCAAGCCTATCCAGTATTTTTGTCTTGTTTTCCAGTTAAAACATTTAACCATTCCTAAAACAGGATACTTAGAAAATAAGGCTTGTATTCTAGAAATATTCTATTCTTATTCCATATTTTTTCTTTGTTTTCTTGTTGTTTAAAACTAATATGGGTGCAAACAAATCTAAATAATGAGAAAATCACCTTTAAAGTTAAGTTCTTAGCAATGCATACCACTAATCAAAAATTAAGTTCTGATATTTTCATGGTAGGAAATTTACAAAATATCTTCATGGAACATGATCACTATTTAATATCCTAAAGATTTTTGGCATTAAAGAAAAATCGATGATTTTGACCAATAAAATTGTTGTTGGCTGTTGCTACAAATATACCCATGCTACTTAAGACTGGTTTTGAGGTCCAGGGTCACATATGTCTTGTTATATTTATTATTAAATAGATCAAATCAATATAATTTCTGAAAACAAGGAAATTAATGAATTAATTCATTTGTTTTATGGATATTTACACTGCCATTCAAAAGTCTGAGATCGTAAATTTTTTATTTTTTTGCTTTTTGCATTTTGTATATGCATTCAATTGATTAATTACAGATAAAATTACAGTAAAGACATTTATAATGCTACAAAAATGTTATATTTTTCTTATAATTGTAATTATAAGAAATGTTTCCTGTGCATCAAATTAACTAAATGAATTCTGAAGGATCATGAGAAACTGAAGACTGGAGTAATGGCTGCTGTAAATGCAGCTTTGCCATCACAGGAATAAATCACATTTTAAAATTTATTAAAAATGCATTTTGATCAGATAAATACAGCTTTGCTGAGCATAAGAGAAATCTTACGACCTCAAACTTTGAACTACCAAATGTTTAAATGTTTGTCGTTAGAAAATGGAAAACAAATCAAAAATACTAATTAAGAATTATTATGTTTCATAGCTTATTAAAAAAGGGACCTCAGCACCTCATTCCTGCACAGAAGCCTACTAAACTTTTGTTAGCATAGGAGACAGTAAAAGCAGTAAATGTACTCAAAGGATATCGACATTTTTTCAACAAACTTATCCTGCTTTTCATCCGTCTTGGGGAAGTTCTGGATGTCATTCTCTAGCCTCTGAATATGCCGCTCCATTGTGTCCAGGCTGGCTTTCAGGATCTGGGCAGATACTGTAAAAAAAACACAAACAAACAATGGGTTATGGGTATGCTGCTTAGTTCGTGGTCAAAGAAAGAATTATATCATGATACAAGACAAGAAACGACTCATGAGTCTATGAGCTCATGTTTAACTGTACTGAGCCATAGTGTACAGTTGGGCTTTATTATGTGTTATTTTGTTTATTTTTATTATTATTTATATGTTTTTTTTCTCCTATACTGTGTAGGTGGTAGCTGTCTGCCTACCTCATAGTGTTTAATGAACTCCAGTGCTCTTATTTAAAATTCAACATCTTGACAAGCATATTAAGTCCAGCATCTAACTCAGCCCTCAGAAATGTTTGGCTATGAAGTCTGTTAAACACTGCACTGAAGTTACTGTCAAAGGGTTTCTATATCAACTTTTAAACTCTAGAGACTTTGATCAGTGACATTATTACTTGAGGCAAAGCATGCCACATTTAATATCGATAAATAATCATGCATGGAGCATATCGGAATAGTGATTCAGGCAAATTAGCACTCATTTAAAGCACTGATCATGTATGTTGGGAAAAAAGAACACATAAATAAGACTAATGTGAATCAAAAGCCAAAAGGGGGCAGCTGTGGCCTAATGGTTAGAGAGTCGGACTTGTAACCCAAAGGTTGCAGGTTCAAGTCTCAGGTCCAGCAGGGATTGTAGGTGGGGGGAGTGAATGTACAGCACTCTCTCCACCCTCAATACCACGACTGAGGTGAGTCCCTTGAGCAAGGCACCGATCCCCCAACTGCTCCCCGGGCGCCGCAGCAATGCCTGCCCACTGCTCCGGGTGTGTGTTCACGGTGTGTGTGTGTTCACTACTGTGTGTGTGCACTTGGATGGGTTAAATGCAGAGCACAGATTCCTAGTATGGGTCACCATACTTGGCCTCACTTCACCTCCTTTCCTTTATTATTGTTTTTTTGGCTTAAAAAATAGTCAACAGAAACCACCGATCACTAAACTTTGAAAAGAGGAAAAAGCGTGAAATTATTTTTTTGTTTATTTGTATCTGATGTAATATTAAAACTAATTTTTAAAAGATTCTCTGAGCCTAGATGATGTAGTGATGCCAACTAATTCAATAACTTACAAAACTATAACAATAATACTAATAATACTACAATAAACTAATTTTGTAATACAGATTTTTTTTCCCAAAAACTTTTAAACTAATATGTTTAATCTCCCTTTCTAAAAAGTCAATTGGACCTTCTATCTCGTTTTTCTTATCACCCTGTACTCGAGCATATATTGGCTGGTCTGTGTTGTAAATCTTGCAGGTGTGCTCAGGTGGACAGGTGCACTGAAGTGATGCTGGAGTTGCTGACTGCGGCTGCTGTCCTGAGGCTGAGTGGCGTCAGCATGGGTTCAGCTTCATTAATCTCTACATAATCACTGTTTACTGCTCTCCGTCTCTCTCTGCACTCACTGTAGTCCTTTCAAGTCTGGACTTCAAAGCGGCAGCAGTGTCTTAGGGGGATCAGTAGGGATGCGGACACAGTCGTGGCGCCGTTCTGTGATTGGTGTATGGCTTTAGCTTTATTGATACACACGGTACCGAATGATCACGGCACAAGAAGGTCTGTCTGAGAGGGTCAAAGCTCTGACTCATCAGAGACATGAGAGGCTTTGTATGGGTCTTAGAGTGGACAAACACTCTTCAAGAGGACTGCCATGAGGACATTCTGAGTAAGCAACCCAGGTGCAGATTTAAGCTTATATAGTAATTACTTAATTATGTCTAACATAGGGATGTCAAAAGTACTCTACATATGTGACACTGGACCATGATTACCATGATCATCTGAAACTTGAATAAACAAGCTTTGCATTGATGTATGGTTTGTTAGGATAGGACAATATTTGGTTAAGATACAACTATTTGAAAATCTGGACAATACAAATATTGAGAAAATTGCCTTTAAAGTTGTCCAAATGAAGTTCTTAGTAATGCATATTACTAATCAAAAATTAAGTTTTGATATATTTATGGTAGGAAATTTACAAAATACCTTCATTATCTTTAATAATTTTTGGCATAAAAGAAAAATCGATAATTTTGACCTATGCAACGTATTTTTGGATATTGCTACAAATATACCTGTGCTATTTATAACAATATTATTGTTTTTACTGCATTTTTCATCAAACATTGTAACTACAACCATGGTGAGCAATGTTGGGGAAAGTTACTTTTAAGAGTAATGCATTACATTATTGTGTTACTCCCTAAAAAAGTAACTAATTATGTTACTTAGTTACTTTTTATAGAAAGTAATGTGTTACATTATTTTGTGTTACTTTTGTGCTTTTTAAATCTGGGTAGGGCTTGCTTGTTTGTTTTTAATATTAAAAGTTTGATTTTTAGCAAATGTAAAAACGCTTTCACACCAAAAAGTGAAATGAATAAGCCTAAGGCCTGAAAGAAAAGTATATTCACGTCTGTACAGTAGAACTGAAGGAAAAGGAAGTTCAACACTCTTCAGCAATGAGTAAAATTAAGCACAAATGTTAGTAAGTTTTGCTTATTAGTATGGTTGAATTGGATCAACAGAGATCAGCAGCAAAGATATTGGTTAACAAAATGGGATTAGATACATAAAGGAAACAAAAAGTGACTCACAATATTTTATTGTAAATGAAAAAGTAATGCATTACTTTAGTGGTTACTTGAAAAAAGTAATTTGATTACGTACTGTAACTTGTGTTACTTGTAATGCATTACCCCTAACACTGTTGGTGAGCATAAGAGAACTATTTCAAAGACAGTAAAATAATAATAATAATAATAATAATAATAATAAATGAATGAAAAAAACAAACAAACTTGCCAGCACCAAACTTTTCAAAAGTATTGTATAGTGCACCCTGCAATTTTGTTTTAAAAGTCTGGTTAGCCTAGCTCCATGATTCAATCTCTGTTATTTCCCGAGGTCAGTGCTAATAACATCTGCTTTAACTTTTCCTACTCGACAATAAAGCCAAAATAGGAGGACATTGGGCAGTAGCTACAAATCTACTCAAAGCACTAACAACAATATAAAGGGTAGCATCCGTGTCATTAGTAGCATGCTGGAGGAAACCCACAACTGGGGATTTACTGTCCCCTAATCAAGGCTTACAAAGCCGAGGTTAACACTCTGTCTGAGGACAGGTCTTGTGAGAGAACAGAAGCAACAGAGAGAGAAAATCGAGCGAGTGGGCAAGGGCACAAGTTTAAGCTTTTTCAATGATGCTACAAGCTTGTCAGGCTGGTTTTAAAAGCTAAAAGACTGTTGGTTTAAAATACTCTGATGGCATGTTGCACTGATTTTTAAAGGGGGTGAGAGAGAGAGATTTGTGGGCAGACAGATGACGGAGATGGATAGGCAAGATAGCATGGTGTGTGCCTCTCTGGACCTGGTGCTTAGGGAGCAGCAAGGGTGAGAAAAAGCCAGCTTTGAGTTCAGCTAATAACAGCACTGACTGACTCATCTCTCAGGCCTTGCCACTGATGAAACGCAAACACTAGGGACCAAATTAAGAATTCTCAGCTCTGTTCCAAAATTGAGCATGCATCCTTTAGAGATAACAGGCAAAATACCCCAGACATCATTTATTATATGATTTTGAAAATGCCAATTTTGAGTCAAAGCAGAAACACGCTGTTTTCATGCATGGCTCTTTAAATGCAAATGAGCTGCTGTTCCCCGCCCCCTTTTCAAGAATAGGGTTGTGCCTTTACAGCTCGTACTTCAGAAACTCTGAGGAAAAAAACATCTGTTTGGTTTTGATTATCATGTCTATCATGCTGAAATCATGTGTTGATCAAACCAAATTAGTTTAAACTTCTGATATAGGGTTTTCTAAATGCACACATCCAAAGCATGTGCACAGAAAGCGCCTGTCACACGGCATTTGAATACTAAGCTCTTTTATTGCGCTTCTTATTGCGCTTAAACTGTCAAATACACACAAACCTATGTTAAAAACACACGAGTTACAAAAACAGTCAGTTATGCCTATTTGAGTGGAAGCAGAAACCCACTGTTTTTGTGCTTGTATCTTCAAATGCAAATGAGCTGCTGCTCCTCGCCCCCTTTTCCAGAACAGCTCGTACCTCAGATACTCTGCCAAAAAACATCCATTTGGTTTTAATTATCATGTATTTTGTGCCAAAATCATGTGTTTTAAACCAGATTAGTTTAATGTTCTGATATAGGGTTTTCTAAAAGCATACATATGAAGCATGTGGACAGAAAACGTTCTCTTTTATATCTGATTGCGCTTAAACGATTAAATACACACAAGTTTATGTTAAAAACACACGAGTTACAGAAACAGTCAGTTTTTATGAACAGGTTTTTAAACTAAGTTCTCTTTTATGTCTGATTGCACTTAAACGATTAAATACACACAAGTTTATGTTAAAAACACACGAGTTACAAAAACAGTCAGTTTTTATGAACAGGTTTTTAAACTAAGTTCTCTTTTATGTCTGATTGCGCTTAAACTGTCAAATACACACAAGTTTATGTTAAAAACACACCAGAGTTACAAAAACAGTTGGTTATGTCTGTGAAGGAAAAGAGCTGGGAATGAAACTGCATGTTTATATTAGATCTGTGTGGCAGCAGCATAATATACAGTAATAAATCAATAAATCCACTGCTCTCTTGTCTCCTCTGAGGCTGGGAACTCTAAACAGTGTTGTGCTCATCTGTGCAGCTAAAGACAGAGCAGTTGGCATGCTTTACTTGAACTTTTACCATGCCGTTAGAACTGGTATACTGCTGTCGCTTGCGAAAAACAGAATGTTGGTGCCTGGGTTGTAAATGTGCAGATTAAGTGGAGGTAATATTATAATAAGATCCCCTTTCTACGTAACGGGAGGAGCGAAATCTGAACGGCTCGTTTTTTTACACTTGCACCGGGGACCAATTACAGCACTTAAACACAGATTTTTTATAAGTCACCTTTAACGAATTTTGAAAAAATGGTTCTTACAAAAATCCAGCTTTGACGTCATAGGAATTACTGCCACCAAACTTACTTTTAATTCAAGCAATACCAAAAAATATAGAATTCAATCAATATCGAATGTCTAGATAAGAAGATCTAATTAAAAAATGACTATTTTAATTATCTTTCTATGTGCTAGGCATTTTAAGCCTATTAAGGTGCCCCGCTTTGTGCCTCACAGGCTGATCATTAGCTAAGCAACACGCTAATGCCTAACTCTATTGGAATCAACTGAGTGAGTGAAATCTCCCGTGCGGAGCGCAACAAGTGTGGCAGGCAGATGTAATCAATCACTTCCGAGGTTTCATCTCTGTCAGGATACTGACTTGGAAAGCAGCTCCCTACATAGGGAGAGCTCTCTAGGTTCTGGCGCAGACCCCTTGTTTACCACAAAATCAAGTGATTTAAGACCACACAGCCTAGAGAGTCTATGAATAGATACTTCATTTCCCAACGTGAGCACTTAAGAAATTAATTGCTTAGTTTAATTACTACAATAAATAGGATAATGCCACGGTGTCCAGTACAATCAGGATTTCGAACGTTATTATAGCTATAAAAAAGTTGGAGTGGTAACAGTGTGTGGTACTGCATGCGGAAATTAATAGAAGAGGAAAATGTTAATATTTCTTTTGATGTTCCTCTGAAAGTATGGGCTCGTTATGGGTCAGTTTCTGCTTTTCAGCAATAAATTTGTTTGTCTCAGAAGCAGCTTTCCTCTTCTTAATAGAGAGCCCTGCTGGAAGCCCAAGCAGAATAAAACAGGCATCCTTTTGGGATATCATTAGTAAGATTAACAACAAAATAACACTGTTTACAGGGGACCAGCACTGCCGCATTAATAACTCGAACATGCTCATTTCACATGATCTGGAGGGGAGGGGAAAAAAGATAACCCTGAAAAAGATTCCCTGTCCTATCCGCAGTAACCATTTCTGGGACGTGGCAATTTAAACTAATGACTGCGGTCTGCGTGCTTCCATAACACCCACTAACAGAATGCGCTCGAACATTCGTCACAAATATTTAGGTTATTGGCTCGTTTTCATTACCAAAGATTCGAACCGCACGCAATTTTCACTTTATTGCACTTTGTTAGGGCACATTCACACAAGGCTCATTCCTGCTTTCCATCTGTGCCATTTAATTTTTAGTCTATGTACAGCCTCTTCAAGGCCAGTCGGTTCAGTCAACTAAAACGGTATCGAAAAAGTTGTTTCTTTATTTCAAATCACTTAAACCTGCATGTGAATAGAGTCACAGCATAAGCTGAGATCTGAGTGAATTTAAAGATCAAGGACTCGACAGCATTAGCGCCCATTGTGATGGCATTACACAATAAGACAAACTCCTTGCTGGTTGGCTTCTTAAAGATTTACAGTCAGGGTTTAGTGCCTGTGAGCCCTGCCCTTCTGTTCGGGCTTGCTCTGTGCGATATTCATTCTCAGAGCCAGGGGACAGATGAGGACTATTTCATTAAGCTCCTTCCCGTCTCCTCTCGCCATAAACTGCCATGAAGTAACGTCGCTTGTCATAAAAAAGAAAGAAGATGCGCTTTGCAAAATACCAAATCATCAGCTGTAATGCCAAGGTGTCAGCGTTACTGTCAGCCATTTGTTGGAGGGCACCATTTCCATGTGAGATTTATAGATAAGGCGTATCAATATTTCATTGCTGTAGCTGTGATGCTCGGATGATACAATGTGAATTGAGATTTATTTTGGAGCAGGATGCCCCGGTGTAGCATAAGGCGTTTGAGATTTAAATAATCTCCAACAACAAAGGCAAACAAAGCATATAACAAAAGACAAGGTCACCAGTGAACAACCATTAAGTGGTTTACAATAGAATTATTGCTTCTTTATCTTCTGCGTGCAAGGATTTGAATTACACATGAGAGTTAATGCATGAATGAACGATCAGCATGTACAGTATGCATCCATTAAGTGAATGTGAATGTGTATGAATAAGATGCAGAGGAAAAAGTCTGTGTGAGCGAGAGAGAGAGAGATGATGAGGTACCTAAAGAGGTTTATGCATGAAAGATATGGTCCATCACTTAACATGTGTACACCGATAATTGGCAGCAAACTGGGAAACTTTCATTAAACTCCAATTAGACTGGAGTTCATTGCATTCATCCTGTACAGAAAGTTTGATGGGGAGAAGGAAGCAGAACAGGGTACAGCCCGATTACGTCTTTTAATTTGGTATGTAATGAGTTTGAGGCTCAGGAGACCCTTAAAATAAAGACGTTACAGATACCCAAACTATCCCCTCTCCAATTCTACCTTATTAACTTTAGAAGGTAAAATGTAGTTCTTCCAATAATGTCTCTTCACAATGAAAACATGCCTCCATTGGACAACCATGAATGACGAGAAACTTCAATCTTTAAAACATGTACTAAAAAACACTATGTCCTCACTGAAGCGCATCTCGGATTATTGATCTCAACGTCCAATAATAACCCTAAACAAGCAAGTTACTTGTATAAGCATTAAACTGATAGACTTCACGGCAATTTTGAGCCTTTTCTATTTAGTTAATGCAAAGTGAAATCTTTTCAGTTTGTTTAGAAAACATTTGTGCATCTGCCAGCACTCCTTTGGCACTTAAGAACGAGTAAAGGTAATGGGAAACAGACAGCACAGTAATGGCATATACTTGGCATATATAGCAGTACAAAAAGACGAAAGCATATCTACATCTTAACACAAGGGCCTTTCAGGCAGAACAAAAGAGCTCAGATCACACTGCATGAAGATGATATGCTTGTGGTGACAAAGCAATGCAATTGCTATCTTATGACTAATATGGTGTGTTAAATGCTGAAAGTTTTTTCTTTAATACAATATTGTTATATAATAATAATAATAATACTATCAGTAAACACAACAGCCAGTGTATAGTTTATGTAGAAATCAATTAATTTCAATGCACAAAGAGTGCAAATCCACAATACATTTGGTGCTGAGCATAATTACTAGTCACCATCAATGGGGTGCTAATCGGATGGAGAGGAAAAAAAGCAACAAATCCTTTTACGTTCGCTCCGTTTATTATTTTAATATGTGTTTTCCTGAAATCCCTCACTTTGCAAATCATAATTAAGGATTTATTGACTGATTTGATCATTTGAGAGCTTTTGTATTTAAAAACCTTAAGGTTGAAATATGCTTCAAAATGAGCTGCTAGCCACAGGAGATCCCAGCTGATGAAATAAAAACATTTCTGGATCGTTAAGAGTAAATAAAAAGGGATAAAACGAAGACAACAAGGGCTCCGTGAGGAGGGGCACTCTAATACCACTGAATCCATTGTTAGTGAAATATAAACAATCCCACACCGCATGATTGACTGCAAACTACTTCAACATTCGAAATTTGAAAGAAAAAGGATCAAACAACAGAACCCTAAAACCATAAGCAAATCCCATTTCCCTTCTGAATGAGATGAGCAATTCTAGATTACCCATTCCCATTCACGTCACATCAACAGCACACCTCGTGCAACACAAATACTGGTGAGCTCTGTCTACGCTGGCCGCTGGCCATCAAGCGTGTGATTGGGAATCGTCAGCCTCTGTCCGCTCTCCTTAACGGACGCCCATTTTGGAGGAGAGGATTTGCCATACAGGAGCGGTGAGGCTGGAAATAAAAGTGTTCTTTCTCTTCTCAGCTTCCCTTAGGATCCTGTAAACAGCGCTGGCCGGGCGATAACGCCATTCTATTGTGAGAAGCTCCTTGGTTCAATGACATCCCTTCACAACTGAGGCTCTAAAAGGACTTGGATTGGATGCAATTACTTAGCTCAAACTGCAGATAGAGATGATAGATAAAATGTGGAAGAAAAAAAGTATATATCCACAGGTCAGAGATCCGAGCATTTCTCTGACCTGAAAGGGAAAAGATTTTTTTGTAAAAAGAAGGCAGATATCTGTATCAAACACATATGGAATTGCACTCATACACTTTAGAAAACATATTGCTTTTGGCAGCCACTGTGACAACAGATAGCTGATGCACCATCTCTGAGGGACACACAAATGGAGCCAATTATAATGCATTTTGATATATGACAAAGTTTAGACATCAACCCGAGGTGCTGACAATTCCCTGGGAGCGAGAAGAAATCAGACTCGCACATGAAGAAAGGCAAAGACGTACAGAGGGCGAGCAGTAAAGAACGGTGCGCAGGCCTATCGATCTTTGCCCTCTAGAAAAGAAAAGACCGAAAGCCTTTCAAGTTACACACATGCGTGACTTTCTTTTACAACACGCCACTGGGCAGAATCGCTAAAGTGTCTAACGAGCAGCGAGTGATACCGGTCACACCAGCCGCCCGGCTCATGACAGCCCAAATAAACAACTACCTGAGTAGCTCCGGAGATTCACAGAGGGAAAACAGAAAGGGATGAGCCACTGACAGAGGAATACACCTTGAGTGGGGTCTGTCGGCTGTGGGGCCTCGGGGGACACTGAGGGAAGTCTGGGCTGTGCAGGTGCAGGGGGTAGAAGGTGTGGGTGGGCCATGTTTATGTGTTATGAATACCGCTGAACAGATTGTGGAGCTGGGGGATATTTATAGGTAAATACACACCTTTGTCCTCCAATGCTTCACTACCCACATGCCCTTGGGTGATTGTGCCCCTACTAAGGGCGCTAGCACACGAGAGCTCTGACGAAACTTTTGAGAGATAGGGAAGTGTAAGATTCATTCTGAGAGTCTGGAAAGAGCCAGGCTAGGCTGAAATCACCGGTAATACAGTGTCTACTATGTTATATACGTATGTGACCCGGGACCACAAAGCCAGTCATACGGATATTTTTATTTTTTTGCAATTGAGATTTATACATAAGCCAATAGCAAATTCTTTGATTTTTAGAAATTTTGTGTATTTTGTGATTTTGAGATCCATCTTTTTACACTGAGGACAACTGAGGGACTCATACACAACTATTACAGAAGGTTCAAACACTCACTGATGCTTCAGAAGGAAACACGATGTATTAAAAGCCAGGGGGATAAAATTTTGAACAGAAGGAAGATGTGTACATTTTTGTCAATCTGTATCATATTTTTTATTTATTTAGTATTTAGTTGTGTTATATTCTGAAGCATGAGTAGGCATTTGAACCTTCTGTAATAGTTGTAAGAGTCTTTTAGTTGTCCTCAGTGTGATAAGATGGATCTCACAATCATAGGCGTTGTTGGAAAGGGTTCAAATACACAAAAATGCTACCCTGGAAATCCAAAGGTCTCGCGAGAGCACAATTTGAATTGTCTTTGCAAGACACTCTGGCATCAAGCAATGATGCACGTTACTGCATTACGTAAGCAGTTCTGGGAACCAATCAAATCGGTGTATCTGATGTAGGCGGGCCAGAGGTGAGCTAAGCTGATGACGACAGCGCTGCGATGTCCGGAATCATTTAGTAAACATTGAAAGACGGCTACAGATGAATGGCTTTGGCCGCTACAATGAATGAGTTAGACTTGGCTTTTCATATAAAAGAGGAACAGAAAACCGCGCTCGAATCGTTCCTTTGCAAGAAGGGCATTTTTGCTGTTTTGCCGACTGGATACGGCAAGAGTTTAATCCATCAGTTAGCTCCACTGGTAGCTAAGCGTGTGGGGCTTAGTGAAAACTTACTGATTGGTCGTGGCGTTATCCAATTGCGTGCAGTAAGAGTTTCAAATGCATGCTTGGTGCCGCCCCTCGAGTTAGACCCTTTTCATTGCTCGATGCCAGACCCTTAATCTTAATAGATTAGGGTCCGGATTTTTTCCAGGCTACAAAAATGCAGAAAAACCAAAGAATTTGTGGGACCTGAAGGATTTTTCTGATGAACAGTTGGCAGTTTAACTGTTCAGGACAAAACTATGAACTCATGAACTTAGTGACTCATGAACTATTACTAAAAAAAAAAAAAAATTAATTCAGGTAACAACACAGTATTAAGAATCAAGCATATGTAAACTTTTGAACAGGGTCATTTTTATAAATTAATCTATTATTTTTTCTTGTGGACTTTAGATAAATGTATTTTATGTGAAATATCTAATTCAGGTCAGTACTAAATAATAAAATAATAAAATAACAAGCATTTTGCATGATCCCTCTTATTTTGGTAAAATAATGAATAATTTGAAGATTCTGCAAGATGTATGCAAAATATTCGAACTGTATGCCTTTCTAGGAATCTTTTTGGTGAATGTTTCATATTTTATGCCTTAGAGAGAAAAATAAAAAAGAAAGATAGAAAAAGAAAGAAAGATAGATAGAAAAAGAAAGATAAAAAAGAAAGAACGATCAACAAGACAGACAGACAGGTTGATAGATAGATAGATAGATAGATAGATAGATAGATAGATAGATAGATAGATAGATAGATAGATAGATAGATAGATAGATAGATAGATAGATAATATATACTATAATAAACTATAATTCCTTCTTCAGTCACTTTATATTTGTCTCTCTACATCTCTGATGTACAAAGGAAATAACATATTTGATTCTTAAGGGGAGGTAAGTTGATAGCATAAAACACCAGAGAGATTTTGAAAATGTTGCAGAATTTGTAGAGTGGGAGTTAGCTGCTTATTACTCCGCTAGAGTTCACAGATTAGCTTATTTGAGGGGAATTGTGGATCAGTATTCATAAAGTCTGATACAGACAGAGCAAGGAGGGCAGGCACATCCATCAATGTTTGAACATCAACTTACTGTTTAATATCACCTCTCTGAACTCAGACTAACGAATACCACGGCACAGCGTCTATCTTGTAAGGGAACACTTTCATTGCAGAAGGATTTCAATGATTGGTATTTCTGAGATAATAGCGCAAACTGCCTCTCAAGAGCGAAGCGCACTGGATAAATGAGAAAGAACCAGAGGCTAACTGAAACGGCTCTAGGTGAGAGAACAGTAGAGAGGTTGACTCGTGTCTTCACACTCATTCACGGCTTCAAAGTCATATGCTATCACATGGTGCACACAACAGACCTTAAAGGGGCACTGTCCAATAGCTGTGTGACATTTTAGCGCAAAGGAAAGTTTCAGCTCTGTTTGTGAGGCTGATAAGCATGTGGACATTTTCCATAATGCAATGCAGGATAGCAAGTCCATGAATAAAATATCAATATCTGTGACATTCACACTAAACCTAGTGAAACACCTTTTGGATTCTTGGAAAAAATCAGTGATGCAGCTCTTATTTGGATTTCATTTTCATGAATGTTTTAGACAAAAAAATACTTGAAAAATATTATTTTCATGCTTATGCGTATACATTGTGAATGTCTCATTGTGCATGATTATCAGAAGCAATTTTGTCACTGCTCTTATTTCTAGCTCAACAGCTCCCTCTGTGAGAAACATCATGACCTGAGAGAGCACATCTGCCCTTATTTGGGCACATTTAATAGAAAGTTAACTGATAGTTACCTTTTGGGTTGAAAGAAACACCTTGAATGTTCATATATGAATCAAGTGTACAATCTAATCAGCTTCAGGAAACAAACAAACAAAAAGGCTTGCCGCTATAGATGTGCACAACTGATTTGAGCTGGTTCATAGATTGCCCATTATGTGAAACAATGCACCGTAAGGACACACCTGACTTCATTGACCATTTCCTAGCTTTGATTTAAGGCTGAATAAAGCCTCAGTTCATCATTGACACAGTTAATTCAAATAAATGAGGGGCATTGAAAACACACAGCCTCTAGTGTCAGGGTTCTCTGCTCTCGCTGCATAAATGTCCGCCATAGATAATCAATGAGGCTTTGTAATGAAGACTTTTGTTCATTGGGGAAGAGGCTTTTAGATGATCGGTCACACTGGCTTTGTTCTGGATACAGAGCTGGGTAAAACCCAAGAGTTATTTTTAGACACATGCAACAGCCTAGAAAACACATGAAAGTAAATGCAGGAGCAAAATTTTGACTATTACTAAAAAATAAACATTAGACTAAGGGTGTGTTCACACTTGTAGTTCGGTTTGTTTGGTCCAGACCAAAAAGGAAAATGATACATTTGGTTCTGGTCCGCTTCGTGTTCACACTGGCATTTTTAACAGCGAACCTAAAGATACGGAACCTACATACAAAGTATTTGGTCCATGTTGCGTTCATATTTAATTCGAACTGCAAAAGAGTTTGTTTTAAAGCGGACCAAAACCCATCTTTTAATCTGCTTGTTTGGTGCGCACCGGGGTTCGGATGGCAGCGTTCACACTTACCCAAATGAACCGCACTAATAGAGCAATCGCACCAGAGTTTGTTTTAATCAAACCAAACCTGACAAGTGTGAACACACCCTAAATATTAGATATTATTACACTGATCGTTCTGATCCTGAATGGTGATGCAGTGCTCTAGTGCTTAAAATACATGATAAAACAGCTGTTGAATGCTAAGTTGTTTTGTTTCACGAATAGATGGCTTTGTGTTTCATGACTCTTTTTTCCCCTCATGAAACAACGCCATTTGCTGCCTCTGACCATTCATCCTGGAGCTCTGCGGCTCACGGGCCTGGAGGTAGTAGGGAGAGAAATTACATCCGTGGCTTTGCTCTTTGTGTGTCTATTCCCTATCCAGTCCCAATGCATCTCCGCGCAGTGCCACATGTACTGCATTCTGGCCTGTGCTCAGGCCTGCTGATTGCTGCGACTCTAGCTTGATTAATGGTGGATTTGAAATGAAAATGATCTATTCATCTGAGGTGTGAGGCAGTCTGCAGTCTTGATTGACTGTCTGCACAGGCCAAGGAGCCATGCCGGAGAGGTGCGCCATTAGAGGAGTTTGCCGAAGAGCGGATATCTCTCTAGGCACACCACTGGTGGTGTGCAAAAGCAAAAGAGCTGCGGTGGAAGTGCAATTTAAGGCAGCTTCAAGGACATTAGCGA
This sequence comes from Garra rufa, assembly GCF_049309525.1. Classification (NCBI taxonomy): domain Eukaryota; kingdom Metazoa; phylum Chordata; class Actinopteri; order Cypriniformes; family Cyprinidae; genus Garra; species Garra rufa. The sequence goes on from NC_133376.1 coordinate 27,205,251, forward strand.
CCCCCGTTCAAACTCCCTGCTTTTGGGGGCGAGTGGGGTAAAGGCCGTCCGACTCTAATCTGAAATTAAACAGAGAGCGCAGTCATCTCTGTCCGCTTTGTGGTCTGAATGCAGCTACTTATCGACACTGCGCTGATTCAGAGCCCCCCTGCCGCTCACGCTGATGATAAACCAAAGTGAATCACAGCCAGCTTCTTCACTCATCTTAAAACAGCAGTAAAATGGGTCCTTAATGAAAACATGACACGGAGATGATTTAAGCATCTCCGTGAGAGTTCTTCTAGCCACGGGACAGTGGCTCTTTGTGGAATTAAGGCGAGATGAAACTGCAAGATGATTAAAATTGGCTATTTTAAAATCTAAAGCACTAGACACATGTGAAATCTGACTGATCTGCAAGAAATCCATTTGCATCGAGCAGCGCAAGTCCATTTTTATTGAGCGCTGGTATCTAAGCTTTTGAGTCTTCCGAGGAATTCGAGCAAGTTGAAGAGGCCTCTCCAAATGCACTTTCATAGTGAAGCACCAGGCTGGAAACAGCTCTTTTAGATCAATTCTATGCTGTCAGCCATGTGTGTTTAAATCAGCACGGGGGAAACGGTGCGCACACTGTTCCGGGCCACGCTGCCAACTCCGATGTCTATTAAAATAGATTGTTCTCACAGTGCGTGACCTTCTGCTTGTATTGGTACTGAGGCCCAACATTACTACCGAAATTAGGATACCCTGTGTCCCCCCTTAAGAGCGTAATAAAGTCCATACAAAATGATTTATATCCCTCCACCAATGAAAAAGGTCAGATCAATTCCCACACCTGCAAGCTCTGTCTTCATTTAGCGTGGTCGCGTGCGGACGTCATGGACCGTGGCATTTGCACGGCAAACACATGTATAAGTAAGTGTATATTCATGATGTGTTTAAAAGGAAAAGTGCCTGATATTGATTGGAGATTGGATTGCCCATTTGCTTTTTGTTTTGCACCCAGCAGATGCACAGCCTCGAGCATTAGATTGCAGAGCTATAAAGAAGACTCTGTCGCTCGCTCTCTCTCTACCTCAGGCAATCCTTAAACTCATCAGCGTTTTAATGAGACTTTCAAGCAGGGAGATGAATTAACTGCCTGCTTTCTTTCTTTTCTTTTTTTTTCTGACTGGCAGAATCCCTACAGACGGCACAAGCAAACAGAGAAGTCAGACCACGCATTATTTCATATTTTATATGATATTCACAATAGTCTTATAAACAAATTAAGAAAGGGATCTCCTCCACCTGACGGGGATGGCTTATTACCTTTTCCCCCCCCTCTCTCTTTCTCTCTAATTTCACATTTTACTACATATAAAACACTTTTCAATTTATCTAGGTATGAAACATTCGCTGGTGGCTATATGAGGGATGCCGAAATGCAATAATCTCAAACTCTAAAGGCTGAAATAGTATCTAGGGAGGTCACAGCATTATTGTTTATAGGATTATTGCACTCACATTATAGCAAACAACAATATAAGCATTTTATGGCACATTTTAGATGCCTTTGATACAAATTGTGCAACAGCATGTCGTCTTAATTGAAATGAAATTTTAAGCTAATGGAGTTTCAACTATTCTCTAATTTCTACAGGACTTCACACTGATTAGGGAGTTTCACAATGAAGTTGAGTCACAATCTAAATTAAAAAAACTGTACTGGAGGATCCTTTATCTGAAAATGCTGGATTGGTCAATAGCTATTTTATACAATATGAAGTGACTCTGTGCTGTAGGTTTATGTGGAAGATGTTGCTTTACAAGCTCATACAAAAGAGGGGCTAATCAATGAAGGTTTCTTTAGGACAACAAAGTAAGATTCCAGTGATTCTTTTGCAATATGGACCTGAACTGAATGCTGTAATTGTTAATACGCTCTAAAAATGGAACTGAGTGGTTTCCATGCGAACAAAATCCAACTTTTATTATCAAGGTAAAATGTCCTTCAATGGCATGACCCAATTCTTATGATCCTTCATCCTAACATCAATCATCTTTCACTGGCATATGTCATTCTACATCTGACAGACACTCATTCCAAGACTCATTCCTTTAAACATCCTTTTGAACATCTAAAACTGCATTACCACTTAAAATAAAGATTTTGATAATTGCAGAAGGTAGACTATTTTAAAATTGCAATGAACCTATGAGCTGTTAGATGTTGGATGTAACACCCATCCCAAGCCTTCTCAGCTGAATGGCTGTGGGGTGGAGTAGTGTTTGCCTTTCTAAAGTCCTCGTGTCTCTAGGTGGCTTCTATGCCTCGACTCAATTTAATAGCCATTACCTAAGGAGCTCTGTGACTCTTGGCATAACCGGATAACTAACAGCCACAAGCTGTGTGCCCATAAGGGTTTCTTCTTGCATACCCCATCTTTAAAGCTTAATAGTACCCTAACGCTAAGTAGAGAAGATAAGAATAAGAGAGAGAGGCGAGCGAACAGACAGTGTTATTAGCTTGCTGCCTCTTAACGCATCAATAAGTCATGAAATGATGTCTGCACTTTCTGGCTGTTCTTTCTTCACAGAGAGACAATCAATAAGTAAGCTGTATGCGACTCATTAAGGGGACTTCACTTACGATTATTTAAAAGAAAGGTTAAGATATGTGCATCGTGCTTTGTTAATGCCGTTTATTAAACAATTGGATTAAGGTTCACTAAACCTTCTCAACATGTCTTCTCATAGTGTGTGAAGAGAGACAATTGTGCTCGATTTCACAGTCTGGTGGACTTCTGAAAATGCTGAAGGAATAATTCATCCAAAAATATAAATCTGTCATTATTTACTCACCCTCATGTATGCTGGTATTTTTCACAACAATAGAAGCTCTTTGACACAAATGTGACCATTTCTGTTGAGCTCCAAAAAGGACAAAAACATCAAAAGTGGTTCATAAAATTCATACGACCGCTTAATGAGAGGGAAAAACTATTTTTTAAAGATCCACTTAAGTGCTTTAAAACACGCAGCATTATCTGAACAGGAAGACAGTCCCACCCCCTTTTTTAAATGGCCAATAGCCTTTCATTTTTATCACAGCCTGGGCCAGAGCTGCTGATCTCGGTAAAGCCACATTTGTCAGCGTATAACAACCACATCTCACTTATATCGCAATAACAATGTAGCATTCTATGTTCAAATGGGTTCGATACTTTTTGTAGTCTGTGCCAACTTGTGCTTTTGATCCACTCTGTGCTACCGTGTCTCTGGAACGCTGCATGCACTGCAGTGGTTCGCATTATAGTGCGAAACCAGACTTTACTCGACCCAATGGAAAACATATTTACACTGTCTGAATCGTTTCCTATCCCTTATATAGTGCACTATGTGCCACTCACCATACAGAAAATACAAATTCTGTAAACAAGTGACCGATTACAGACACAACTTTAGAGTCTATTTACAGTGCAGGGGGTGAGACGCTTCAGATTCTACAGGATTTGATTGGACAAAGTTTAATGGGAAGCTGAAGTGCAGAGTGAAATCGTTGATCCACATTGGCGGAAGTTAGAAACCATACATTTTAAATGCTTATATCTTCTAAATGCAAATTTTGTCATTCTTTTGGAGCACACTAGCTTATAGATAATCTTAAAGCTAACCTAATAACACTAAAAGCCAAAAATCTTGAATTTTGAATTCATGGGGACTTTCATTTGTTATTGGTGTTTTAGGGCTCGACACTTATTAAGTTAAAAATATTAAGGAGTGCATTAAGTAACTTTAGGGGCACAATTTGTATTATAATTATGTAAATCAATCAAAGTCTTCTAATACATTGAATAATCACATTAGATTCCTGTCTTTCCATCCCCCAAAATATTACCTCTTAAAAATTAATTTTTTATACTATTTAAGATATTTAAGACTTTAAATTTCACAAAACTGAATTTTCAAGACTTTACTTATTCTATTTGCCTACATGCTCCTAAATATATTTTACAGTTTGCACACATCTATTTTAGTCACAAATGCAAACAAATAAAATAAATACAATATAAAAATTGCACTGTCGAGGGCTGTCCTTTTTGAAGATATGCAGTCATGTTAACTATAGGATGAACACTCTTACAAAATTAAATTAAAAAATAAAATAAAATAGGTTTGAAACAATAAGAGGGCGAGTAAATAACAAAAAGACTTATTATCAGGTGAACTACACCTTTAAACAGGGAAGGACATGGAATCCTCCTTTGTTTTCAGATCTGTTTGAGTGATGGCTGACCTCCGCATGACAGAAGCTCCTCCCGCTTCTCTGCTTTGACACGCTGGCCTTAGGTGACTGAGAGAGAAAAGAGTCTGAAAGGAGAGAGCAGGAGGAGGGGGTGGATGGGAGCAGAGCCATAGCAGCACCAACACCTAATCCCCTCCTCCTGAGATTTTATTGGCAGCTCTAGCAGAGAATGGCAGACACCCATTATAACTTAACACATCAAAATGGCAATGTGGCACACGTAGAAAAGGCCACCTGAAGACAAACACAGCGGCCCTCGCTTTATCTGCTGTGAGCTCGCAGACAAATGCTGCATCAATTTGGCCAGCAACAATCGATTCTCTCTCTCTTGCTCCCTCTAGCTCTCTCGATCTGTCTCTGTTCTCTTAACTTCGAGAAGACAAGGCTTCACATGACAATGCAATTAAAATTTCCTAGCAGAACTTACATTCCTGATATTTCTGATTATAGCATTCCACCTGTTGCTCGGAGACGCATATCAAAGTCACAAAGTGACGCCTGGCTGCGTATCGCACGAAACCGTGCCACGGTCACCGTTTTTTTGCCCTTTCCCCCTTCATTTGCAAAGTGGAACAAGGCTTCCCGATGAGCCTGGCTCTCCCCTTACTTATCAGCATGCACAGGACCAGGCTTTGAACCCCAACTCGGTTTCTTAATTTCACATGCAAACACACTGCTACTCATTTTAATATATTTGAATATGGATCACACTGCGCCGTTTCATATCACGGAACAAAACAAGGAGGAAAATAAAATGCAAATCACCTAGATGTAAAGGAAAGGTCACATCTAAAAAATAGTTAGAAGCGATATAAACTCGTCCCGGTGCTAAATAAGTTGGCAAATCGTGTACATAATTTGCTCGGGTGTGAGAGAGTGGGGTAAGATGTGCCAATGGGTGACTGTCCTAGTAATTATGGTTATGTTGCTAAAAATTTAGAAATAGACAATCATATATGGTTACATTCTGATACATGCAGTCAAACCAAAATGTATTCAGACACCTTCAAAATCTCACAGTTTATTCACTGTAGTTTAGAAAATGGTAATAAAATATGACAAGAACTCAGAGTTAAACTGTGTCAGAACAAATTCATCTTGATAATGTCAGATAACTTTAATAGAAAGGTATGCATTGGATTACAATCAACCAAAAATTCAAACTGTTAGTATGACAACATTTACACAACTGTCAATACTTTGTTGACCAATTACCAAGCAATGCCTCATTTTGTTCAGTCTCTGGTGTAAAAAGGCTGCATTATCAATCAAAAACACTTCAGCATATAATTATCAGGTCAAAGTGTCTGAATAATTTTTGGTCCCAAATTTGTTTTATTAATTTTACTGGTAGTCCACTGTAAGAAGAATGTGTGGGTATAATATGTCACAGTTTACTTTGTTTTGCTATCCTAATTTACAAAATGACCTACAGTGTCCTGAAACCACTACTACAAAATATAAAAAAATATATCTGGTGTCTGAATAATTTATGGTTTAATTGTGTACTATAATATATACTCTGATACAAATACTTAAAAAAATGTGTACATATTTTTAAAAAATTAAAATGACCAATATCTCAACTAACATGTAAGCTGCAGTGTTATTTTAGTATCACTGAGATACTATTACAGTTTTAGTTATTTTGAATCATTTTTGTTCATTTTTAAACATCTAAAACTTCATTTTTATTCAGTTTTAGTGTTAGTTATTTTAACACATCAAGTTAAACTAAATAAAACCGAGAAATACTGCCTTGAAAACTAACCCTGGCAAGTTGTCACTGGGCCACTTACTTAATTTCTTTGGCACTATGTTGATAACACCATCTTCTAAATTTATGTGGCACCAGTTATCCTGAAAGAAAATTAGGAGCATTAGCTCTCCCGTTATCTCATTTCTCCTTGCCTAGAGGACAACTTGAGTAAAAATGACACAGCTTACCCCACTCTACCCTACCAAACTATAAATATAATGGAGCTCAAGATTTTGACTTCCCTGATGGTGTCCTTAAGGTCTGTCTCGCAAAGACTAATGGATTCTCACAGCTGGCTGATGAGTGGTGTGATTCCTTTCACCTCCTATCAAGGTAGACCGTTTCGCACGTTTCAACATCCGAAAAAAAAAAAGAAAAAAGAAAAGAAAGGACAATCCCAACTGTTCACCACTGCTAAAATGTATCCATGGTCTTGCTAACATGCATCTTTTTATCAAACCTGTCCAAAAGGTATTTAAAAATAATAATAATAATAAAATGTATTTTAATAAAAACGACAACAACAACAATAATAAAACCTCGATGCAATCTCCGAATTACACACTGGCACAGCAACCAATAATAAAATATGACCCAGTTTACCCATTTCAATTCATACGGAGACTAGTTGGCATGAAAGGAGCAGCTTAAATTGTCATCGTGGCATTTCAGCCTGCAATGCAGCAACTCAATATGACTGCACAAATATAGACAGAACCGTGTGGAAAAATAAAAATAAAGAACTCTGCCGCCGAAGTGTGACTGGACCTCCTTCAACTTGGTAAATGATTCAAGCTTACAGGATCAACAACAGCCCTTGTGTGGAGATGATTTGATTTGTGTGTGTGGGGCGTGAGGGAATACACTAAGTCATGATTGACAGCCTTGATAAGGACCTTTCTCTCCCTATCCTGTGATTTGAAAAATGTCACGCGCCTGATCTCAATTTTGCAGATGACATGCGCCACCAGCCACAAAGGTCAGAGCAGGTTTGGGGACTGCCGTCTTATTGATATCCGCGGCAAACATGAAAAATGGGATTTGAAATGATCCGCCATCTGTTTTAACTAGCGCAAGCTGCTACTTACATCATAAGATAATTACAGTATATAAAAAGGCTGATCTGTGAAGGAGGGCTCCGCTGGAGCGCAGTGCGGTAGGTGAGGGAGTGTCTAAGGCAGCCTGGGAGAATGAAGGAGAGTAGGCAGACATGATATTTACAAGCATGTACCCTTGACTCCATCGAAAGTCCACCCTGTTGTCCTACCGGCGGTCAGTGATATGAGCAAGGCTTAACAGTAAGAATCCCAGTATTTCAGATTTCTACTTGCTCTGTGAATCTTTTTATCGGCACAAAATGCTATACATTTTAAATGATGGAAACAGCATATCCTCCTTGGTTAATTAGCCTTTTCATTCATTTTCACTAGTGTTAATTTTGTCATTTTTAATTTAGTCTTAGTCCTGTGTCAAATGCATTTTTTAGTCATTATCATATTTAGTCAACTTGACATGTTTTTGCTCAAAACAATTTGTCTGAACATTTTAGTTTAGTTTTAGTCAATGAAAGCATGTGTAATGGTTAAACTGATTATAATAAATAAATAAATATTATTCTGCTCAAAATTATAATTTCAATGACTGCTGTCATTTGAGAAATTAATGGAATTACATTTCATTAGAAATGTGCACTTTCACCAATATGCACAAATCAATAGAATATCGAATACACATGGAGTCATATGCATGGTTGCCAGATTGCAAAAATTAAGTCAAACACTGGGCTGAAAATGTATACTTTTAACAAAGGAGCTCTGATTTGGGGATTTGAACTCTTGATATCAGGCAACCTGAAACATGAAAGCTCACACCATAGAGGTATGTAGAGCAGTTGTAGTAAAAAGAAAAAGAGATTATGTTGCATATTGCATTGCATTTTAGTCTCGTCTTTTATTGTCAGTGATATTGCATGTTGATGTAGTCACAGTTATTAGTGATGAAATGAACACTACACTGTAAAAAAAAAATCTGGCAGCTGTGGTTACCAGAATTTTACAGTAAAAAATACAGTAGCAGCATTTTAGGTTAAGGATTTAACTTAAATTTACATTTAAATACCGTAATTTCATGAACTTGTGTAATGTTAGTATACCAACCTATATTTCCAAAGTCAAATGATGAAACAAAGACCATCACAAGGAGCTTTTAAATACTAACATATATATAGAAGGTGCACAGTGTCATTCACACAAACCCTAAACACCATCACGGTAACACACATGAAACTGAAATAATGCAATAAACATTCATTTAACGACATTAGATGTAACATACAACCCTAATGTACACAAGTGATAACAAAGAAAACTAAGAAGGAACAGTCATTTCAACAAAAAACATCAAATGTGAATTGTAATATAGAGAATTTCAATTTACGGTTATTTACTGTAAATTATACATTCTATTTCACTTCTGAAATTGGTATGATACCATAAAATTACATGTAATGTCCAATACAGTTTTTACTGTATATATTAGGTGAACTTATCATTAACCAATTAATAGGTTTTTTGAGAGTTAATGCTTTTTGTTACACACTATAAAAGGCCATGGCTTTCAATGAAGGTGAACTACATGAGTGCTCACAAACACATGTATTTGCCCCAATCCAAATACAACTAATTGCATTGATCATTACTAGACACATTTGAGTTTCATTTGGGAAATCATGAAGATCACAACTCGTTATCTGGGATATCTTGTTGAGAAGCCTCTATTATCTCACATTAGGATTATTTGGTGCTACAAGTTCCAAGATGTACCAATTTCAAAACATCTCCCGTGATCCTGCTGTACATTAAATCAAGGATCTGAGCACTTCCCTAAAAACTCACGTGTTCTCAGTAACTCCCATGTTCACCAGCCACTAACCACAGAGGCTAAAATTACATAAACAGTATTTAGCCGGCAAGGCTGTAATCACTAAAGTAACTGCAGAAAAAGGGCTGCATTTGAGGCGAGCAAGTGCATTGTGAGCTTGGGAAATCTGTTGGGGACAGCTGATTTTACATATAAAGTGCCGGATATTACTTTCATTAGATTCATATTTTTTTTTTATCATTATTTGGTACTTCAGTCATTTAATTGTGCTCAGAGTGACTTCTTTAGTTGTGGTTAATCATGGCTCAGTTAAGGCCTGTTTCTCATTGCAACAGCAGCTGAGTGCTGCACTGTGGGATGTTATTGGGAAACTATAGTGCTAAACAAAGGTGGCTTGCAATACATTTCCCCCACACAGAGCGCGATTTTAATAACTCTACCAATGTGGAGACAAATATTGCTGCGAGATAAGACGCTGCAGGTGGTTAGACACCATGTTTATCACTGACACTTAACGAGCACACAACAAATAACAACAGTAAAAATGATATTGCTCATTAAAGGATCATTTTTCAAAACATTAAAAAAAAGGATCATGGATGTTTCTGCAAAGCCATTAAAATAAAGGGCAAGTGGAGGCATCATGCAGCTCACAGAAACTTCGCAACATTTTAAGAAGAACGTAAATTGTGGAGTCTAATGGTAAAGAAAAAAGAAGCGGGAGGACAAAATAAGATGGAATTGGGCCTGTAAATGCTTTTGTTAGCGGCCAATAGAAAGCACTCAAGCACAGACAAGCTGTAATTCGGTTTCCTTTCACAGCTAGAGCCAAATCCAGGTCATCTCCTGTATGAGGTATGCTTTTCTCTGGCTGTCTCTCACCTCTGCCTGACTGCAAACAACAGACAGCCTGCAAATTGCCAACATCCACTCTTATCTAGTTGCTCTCATGGAAATGAGTGACAGAACATAAAACAGTCGGGATTAAAAGGGGCCAAGACATCCATGATGAGTCTAAATTGTGATGTTTTGCATGGCCAATGCCACTGCCGTACGTCCAAAAAGGCATCTTTATGTCTTGTTTCTTCTGAGAGACTGATCTTTTTTCATTGGATGGAAGTGGTTTTTGAAAAAGTAATTAGTATTGAAGAGGAGGGAAAAAAGGTGTCTGTCAGTTTCCTTTATAAACATAGCTCTCAATGATTTTAAGAAACAAAAAACCTGGCCATCCGTTCAAATAAGCATTCACTGGCTAAAGGACCGGGATTCAAAAACCAGATGACTAAATAAGACATCTGTGCACATGTAAACAAATACTGTCAATGTTGTTCAGGCCAAATCATTAATATTCTGCCTTTTCCAATATCTCCTGATGGCTCAGTTTGTGGAAGCTAAGTAGCCAGAATCAACCTGAGAAGAGATACTGGGAGAAGAGGAATAAAAACAGCAAATACCACAAATAAACTAAGGAATTTTGTAACAATGCTTGTTACAAAAAAAAAAAAAAAACTCTACAACACTAAGTCTGGATACATATGGCTGCTTTGTTATGCTCTGTGTGCAACAGTACTGCAAGTCTGGCCCAATGGATGCATCCATTATTACATTCTATTTATTCCAAAAGAAATGGGGTCACCATCAACAACAGCAAAAGTGTGCTTTCATGGACCACTGGAACTTAATTGGAGCACTAGCAAATCAGTCCTCAACAAGCCAAAACTGTTTTTTACCTTTAAGTGAACATAATAAAGCCCACAGAACGCAATTTACCTCCATAATGTGTCACATTGTGTGAAACGGGTTATTCAAAGAGAGAAAAATGTAGGCCGGGACTTGATTTTATCCATTGGCAATTGATTAGATTGTAAAAAGTGGGTGGCAAATAAAACCAGAGGGTGATGCAAGTGTGCAGTTGATTTTGCAAGACTATACCCCTCTGGTAAACTGTTAAAACATTATTGTTAAAGCTTATCAGTTAGGGCCCGAGCACATGCGATTCATTTTTGAGGGCCTAAACATACTCAAAAACTCATGAAACTTTGCACACACATCAGAAATGGCGAAAATTTACTCTGATATGGGTTTCAGTAGTGGGTGTGGCAAAATGGCTCGAGAGCACCACCTATACACCTAAATGCACTTTGAGCTACACTTCACGTACATGCATGAAAATCAGTACACACATGTAACGCACTCAAAATCCAAAACACAACGGGAAGTAGGTTATTTTTAATTTTCTCAGCAAATTTTGTCATTTTTGCCATTTTCAGGTGTCGTACTTGAACAAACTCCTCCTAGAGATTTAGAGAGGGTGCGAGGGCCTTTTCATCACTGCTTAGAGCTTTAATATTATTCTTATTATTCAGTCACATTTTAGACATTATTTAAAGGGGTCATAAACAGAGAAATCAAAATTCCCTTAATCTTTTGACATATTTTGACATATCAGAGGTCATTGTTTGAGTAACTATTTTTATTACATAGTCACTATTGCTTTGTCTGTTATTATAGATCATTTGATATGTCCTGAGTATTTATACATTTTTAAACTGTATCACAGCAGCATCCATCTATGAAGGATGTAGGTTGTCAAACATAAACAACTGTTAGCCAATCATAGCACTGGGTGTTTACTTCTGAGTCTACAATCCACCACACCTATTCAAACAAAGCATTCTAATGAGGGGAGTCAAAAAAGGACAAAAAATACTTATAAATTAAGTTTTTTGATGTAAAAATCTTGATTACGTTATAAGTGGACATCAGAGAAAAGTACAAAATAATAAAAAAGGCAGGTCATGACACTTTTAATGAAATAATTTATTTAATTAAAAATAATTTTGACTTCAAAGAGAAGTCACAATCAATCTATGACTTGTTTTAGTTCAATTAAAAACAATGAACAAGACTGTTGAGTCAGCTAAGGTGCGGAGTTATGAAAAGAAAGCGCACCGCATTATTACTGTAAGCTATTTATGGAGTGCTGCAGAAAGTTGTCAGGACGAGGTTGTTTTGTCTTGCAAATAACCTCCAAGGAAGAGGTTTGACGTTGGTACGGTTTAGTCATGCATGTCATCTGAAGAACTACAGCATTATCTTTTCATTCATCAATTCATTTTCGTTTCCCTTTATTGTTTTGCCTCCAGATGTCCCCCTGATAAAGCCTCTCTGAGATTTGTCACATCTGGTAAACACTCTAATTCAACACTACTTGTTCACTGCAGCATTCAGAGAGATTCAGTGAAAAAGAAACATTGTAGCTGGATATTCCGAGTTGTTTCAAACCTATTTGATTCTGACAGCTTTTGACAGGTCGGACTCAAAAGCTCTATCAGGCTACCAGGTGGAAATACGAAATGGTAAGATGAAGGTGGAGGGGGCGGAGGGATGTAGGGGAGTCAATAATGAGACATGCTCCTTCACACCCATGGAGAGCTTGGCGAGGGGAGAGCAGCCACATTAAAGTGCTTTCAAGAAAGGAAAAAAAAAAAAAAAAAAAAAGCTGGCCTCAACCTGTCCAACAATCCCAGCATGCCGAGAGGTTGACAGTGACAGGACGTATTTCTTGCCTGGCAAACAGCATTATTTTCATTTTCTGCTGCATTGTCGACTCTCATCCAGGTGTGCTGTCAGTATTTCTAAGCAGAGCAGTCAGCCTCTCTGCACGTGTCCATCCATGTCTGCGTACCTGCACCGCCGGACAGAGAATGAAAGAGGGGGGGCGAGACAGGGGGCTGTCACATCTCTCCGATATTCTAACAGGCAAAAAAGGGAAGAGGAATAAAGAAACATTTCATAAAAGCCATCACTCACGCAGGGACAGCTGGGGCAGACAGGCCTGCTTCCTGCTCCTGATATGCCCTCTGACAGACTGTCTACTGTCCCAGCCAGCCTGTTGTGTAGTGGAGAGGACATCCTGCCCTAAAGAGTCAGTCTCACCTCGATTGCAAAACAAATACAAGAAGAGTAGCCCCCATCACTGGACATTAAGCGGTCATCGCATCATAAATGGGCTGCTGGAGTCAGACACGACAGAAGATGGGCAATGGCTAATGCAATACAACGAAAGAGTGAAAAGTCTTCGTTTGGAGAATCAATATATATATCAAATATATCAATCCAAACCCCCCCCCCCCCCCATAGCACTATCCTTGCGATCTTCTGAGGTCCTCCAGGAGAACAGGATTTGTACAGATTCTGTAAATGGCAAAACTCTCTTACTGATTTTTTTTTTTTACCCCTCAGATGTTCACTTTGCTTTTAATCTAAAGTGCCAGAATCAATGTGTGTGTGGTATGTGTGAGAGTGCTGCCCTCAGCATCTTAATCCAGACATGTTTGGCATGCATGTATGTGTGGTGCAGATAAGGCCAGCATTTTTGGAGAGCTGAGCCAAAGCGGCAAATGTAGGGCACATCTCCATGGATTGATCTGCAGGGGGAATGTATTCTGTAGGTGTGACAGGAGGGAGGAAAATAAATAGAGATGGGGCACACCTCATTAGAGTCTGACAAGACTATAGACTTTGAGTACTATGAACAAGACTTTATTAATCTAGGTTCATGTTAATGTTAACATACCAGAATGTTACAACTTTTGTAACATTTTAAGTATAAATTAACATTAATGTATGAAGTCCAAACATGTATAAGCAATTAACAATGTTATATGTATAAATTAAGTGCATATAGCAATATCTCTCTGCTGTCTCATTTTCCATCACCTCTCTTCACAGACACGTAAATAAATCAATCTCAATCTCCTCGAATATGAGGATATTCAGGTTGTTTTATTTACGTGTCTGTGAAGAGAGGTGACGGAAATTGAGAATGTCTACTTCTAAATAAAGCAAGTCACGTCAAACACATATTCTCTGTAAAAGTAATGCATATGATACCAAGGTGAGCTCCAGTTTTTCCGGTCTAAACTCACCCCTAATGTAATAACTCCCACGAGCAGCTCCGCTTTTTAAATTTTAAATCACCTTTGAAACAAACATCAAGTCTCAGCTACTTTCGTTTCTGAAAGACGGGCTAATAGGAATAAGCGAGAATTTACCTCAGAAGAAGAACGAAATGCGAAAATTATAGTTACGCCACATTTTAGTGTCAGTAATGGTAATGCCGTCGTGTAGGGGGAAACAGTAATATATATATATAAAAAAAAATGTTTGATTACTTGTTACCAAAAAAAAAGTAACGCCATTAGCAACGCCGTTTATTTATAATGCCGTTATTCCCATTACTGCCTATGAGGCAATTTATTTTCCACTTTTTGATTATTTCCTTCATTTTTATTGAAAATAAATGCCTTTCTGATGTGATATGTGATGTAAAAACGGACAAGAATGAGTTTGGCAAAAAAGTGGATTCGAACTCGGATTGACAGCGTCAAAAGGTTCAAAATGTTAAGCGCTTTAATACATATTGCCACTGAAGCTGTTGTTTGACAATGTAAAGCAGTAAGGGCATTGTTAAGAGTTTTTGTGGCATCAGTGGTTCAACCTTAATTTTATGAATCTACGAGAACACTTTTTGTGTGGTACTGTTGTGAATGTGCATCGAAGACTGACAGGGAACAGAAGAAATTGTTAAATAAAGTCCTTATTTTTGGTTTCTTTTCTATTTTACATATTTTTGCCATTAAAAATACCTTAATTTGTGTTGCAAGGATGAACGAGGGTCTTACAGGTTTGGAATGACATGAGGGTGAGTAATTGATGACAGAGTTTTAATTTACTATCTCTTTAAGCATCATGATTATGTTCACATCCTACCCTATAACTAAAACCACTGAAAAATGAAGATCTCCATTTATTCAACAAATCATTTTCTAATCCACGTGATGAAGCTGTTTTGGTATTTGCAAAGCAACAATGGGCTAACACAGCACTGAGCTCATCATATAGAAACAATGCTTTGTAACTCCTTAGTCCCACAGAAAAAAAGTGGAGTTTACACTTTATTTTAAGGTGTCCTTGTTACAATGTAATTATACACTTCAGTACTGAGTAATATTAATTAACTACATGTACTTACTGTGTGGTTAGAGTTAGGATTAGAGTTTGGCTTAGGGTTACTTGCATGTAATTATGCATAATTAATTGTTATTCTAATAGTAAGTACATGTAACGTGTGTAACAAGGACACCTTCAAATAAAGTGTTACTAAAGTGGATAATAGATACATTCACCATAGTATTACTGTCCTACAAATACATTCATTTTTCCCTTCGCTCGGACTCCAAACTACTTTGCCCATGGCTGTGCCATATACTGAATTGATTTACGAGCACATTTGTGTCATATTTCCCCTTGGATTGTCAGTCTGCCTTGGCATGAAGTCACAATGGCGGCTCGAGGCAGAGAGTTGGTGGCCCCTTCTTTAGTGGGGTTCGGAGGGTGGGTTTAACAAGGCAGATTGGTCAATAAGAGCCGCTCCAGGCTTCCCCAGCTCTATTAGCGAAGGTCAGAGGTGCAAAAATACCAACATCAAGAAGAACCCATTCTCGACGGCGACAGAATCATTATTACCAATTGCCCGCTCGTGGAAGGGACTGCATTAAGCAGGAAATTGTGAGGCAATATCTACGCTGCGGATGGGTTGATACGGCCATCTCAGTTCATCCGCAATATACGCTTTATGCCTATAAACGGGGGCTGCCTTTATTGACACAAACACAATTTAACAGCACTATTCGGCGAGATGACAGGATAAATCAAGGCCATTCTTATATATGTCAGTCAGGTAATGAGAGATATCAGCTGAACGAGAGGTGAGTATTCCTCTCACTGAGACTCACTCATCCCACATCAGTCAGGGAACAGAGAGCGCCCAAAGCAACATTCAACCTGACCCCATTTAAGGCTTAACTAACAGCAGATATATTTTCGGTGTGTTCCCCCTCGCCGAGACATGCGGCTGAACTCCTGATCCCTGCTTGTTCTTTCTGTCCCCAGGGAAATTATCAATCTTTAATTATCCAGGCCCAGCACCAAGCAACGGGGTGGGGAACCATGGTGGCAGAGATGATATTCCCACAACGGACCACTCAGCACTGACGGGCAGATAAAATATTGGGCATATAGAGATACACTCGCATACTTACATTTGCAGGGTGTCCTTGAACTAAAGGATTCTGGCATAAAGCAAAATCCAAATCTTTTTTTAAAGTATCTATTTATTTTCTACAGATGGCTTTGAGGATGTGCAGTTCAAAGTGACCTTGCGAGAGTGAAGGTTTAGCTGCACTTGAGGATGTAGGATTTTCTGTTCACGTAAAAGCACTTGTTTGATTCCTCAAAAGGTTTTAAAATGGCTCAAGTCGAGTTTTGGTCAGGATTTAACACTTAAATACAACAAGGCTGGTTTCGGAAGCATGGTTTATACAGCATAAAGGATAATGCACGGTCATCCTGACATTATCGAAAGAAAAAACTAAACAAAACACAACAACAGGGTCACAGTGTCTTGTATAATGCAGAAAAGGGTATATTTTTTCACTATTTATCAAATAAATTAATATATGAACATGCTACATTTATTTAAGTCTATGACAGACAGTAGACAACAGAGTGCCAATTCTTTTATCCTCTCTTGCACTCAACCTTCCAGCCTTCTCTACACTTGCATGAATACAATAGATAGACAGACAGATAGTTAGATAGAACGGTAGAACGATGGAATATTAGATAAAATGGCAGAATGATAAAACGGTAGAACGACAGATAAATAGAACAATTGGTAGCTGGAACGATAAAACGATACATAGATAGATAGTACGATAGATAGATAGTAAGATAGAGAGTACGATAGATAGATAGTTTGATAGGTAGCAGGATTGCTAGTACAATAGATAGACAGACATACATACATACAGACAGACAGACAGACAGACAGACAGACAGATAGATGATAGACAGAATGACAGATAGAACAACAGAATGACAGATAGAACGATAGAACAACAGATAGAAAGGTAGAACAACAGTTAGAACTATAGAACGACAGAACGACAAAATGATAGATAGATAGATAGATAGATAGATAGATAGATAGATAGATAGATAGATAGATAGATAGATAGATAGATAGATAGATAGATAGATAGATAGATAGATAGATAGATAATTATAATAGAATGACAGATAGAACGATATAATGACAGATAGAACGATAGAATGAGATAGAATGACAGATAGAATGATAAAACAACAGATAGATAGAGAGATAGATAGACAGACAGACAGACAGACAGTCAGACAGACAGACAGACAGACAGATAGATAAATAGATAGATAGATAGATAGATAGATAGATAGATAGATAGATAGATAGATAGATAGATAGATAGATAGATAGATAGATAGAATAGAATAGAATGACAGATAGAACGATAGAATGACAGATAGAATGATAGAATGACAGATAGAATGATAGAACTACAGATAGAAAGGTAGAACGACAGTTAAAACTATAGAATAACAGAATGACAGAACGATAGATAGATAGATAGATAGATAGATAGATAGATAGATAGATAGATAGATAGATAGATAGATAGATAGATAGATAGATAGATAGATAGATAGATAGATAGATAGATAGATAGATAGGTAGATAGATAGATAGATATAATAGAATGACAGATAGAACGATATAATGACAGATAGAACGATAGAATGAGATAGAATGACAGATAGAATGATAAAACAACAGATAGATAGAGAGATAGATAGACAGACAGACAGACAGACAGTCAGACAGACAGACAGACAGACAGATAGATAAATAGATAGATAGATAGATAGATAGATAGATAGATAGATAGATAGATAGATAGATAGATAGATAGATAGATAGATAGATAGATAGAATAGAATAGAATGACAGATAGAACGATAGAATGACAGATAGAATGATAGAATGACAGATAGAATGATAGAACTACAGATAGAAAGGTAGAACGACAGTTAAAACTATAGAATAACAGAATGACAGAACGATAGATAGATAGATAGATAGATAGATAGATAGATAGATAGATGATAGACAGAATTACAGATAGAACAACAGAATGACAGATAGAACGATAAAACAACATAGAAAGGTAGAACAACAGTTAGAACTATAGAACGACAGAACGACAAAATGATAGATAGATAGATAGATAGATAGATAGATAGATAGATAGATAGATAGATAGATAGATAGATAGATAGATAGATAGATAGATAGATAGAATAGAATGACAGATAGAACGATAGAATGACAGATAGAATGATAAAACAACAGATAGAGAGATAGAGAGATAGATAGATAGATAGAATAGAATGACAGATAGAACGATAGAACTACAGATAGAAAGGTAGAACGACAGTTAGAACTATAGAATAACAGAATGACAGAACGACAGAACGATAGATAGATAGATAGATAGATAGATAGATAGATAGATAGATAGATAGATAGATAGATAGATAGATAGATAGATAGATAGATATTTTTGATTCTTTTTTATTATGATTTTTATTATTACATAAAATATTAGATTTCACAGAACCGATGAAACTTCTTTGCAGAAATATTGTAAACTGAGTGAATGCCTCCATTGTTCTGAGCTGAAGTAGCGTGTCAGAGAGCACTCTGAAGAAATGGTGACAGTCACTGGTAAGAAGCTTTACAGAGTCACTTCTAAAGAATGAAAGACTGAAAAGAACAGGCAAAACTCAACACAGCAGTTTTTTTCCCTGCCCTAACATTTTCTGTTGCGCAACTGTGCTGAAGACAAGCAACAGCACAAGCGATCAAACTAAAGAGATAACAACGGAGGCAGGCTTTTGCAAGAGCATTACTCTTGCATACTGAATTTTCTGTTGACATACAGCTTGCACTTCACAAAACAAGGTCTTGACCACAATCATCAAAACGCATGCTTTATGACCGCTGTGCTCCAGTTCACTCTAGGATGAAGAACAACCGATACAGAACGGCAGCTGATTCATGTGGCAGCTCAACACCAGGACACCCTCTCTGCTCTTATAATTTCCTCTCTCCTCCTCTTGTCCTAGCTTCGGCTTTCATGAATTACAAGCACACAAACTTACTAAACAAGACACAGCCATTTACATTACGGACAAGACAAATAGAACGAAAAAGGGGCAGCACCTGAACAATTACACTGATTCATTTTCCATATGCAGGGCATGATTAATGCTACAGGAACACTTCTGTTATGAGGCGAGGAATACACATAAAGGGGGAGCCATGCACTTCCATACTGCAGGCTCTGCCAACTGATTTTTTCTTTTTGTCCAGTGTTGTCAAGCTAAGGTGTTGCTAGGGAGCAGCCAGGGTATTTTGGGAGGCTGCTTACCTAAAAAAAAACCTAGCTGGGGTACCAACTTTAATTTCTATGGTTCTATGGCTCTGTTTTGAGAAAAAAAAAAAAAAAAAAAAAACATTTTAAATTTTAATGTTTTACAATAAATTGATTTTGCTCACCAAGGCAGCATTTGATAAAAAAATCTAATTTTTATTAATTCCTAAAATTTTATTAATTCCTGTAAAGCAGACTTTTCTGCAGCCATCACTTAGTGTTAACATTTTCAGGTTAGCATGTGTTTTCAGTGTTTTCAGTGTTAACATTTATGCTGCTCAGTAAACTTGCTATTTCTGAAGGAAAAATGAATTTCAGTTTCAACAAAAATATTTAAGATGCAGATACGGTTTTCAACATTGATGATAATAATAATAAAATATAGCTGCAAGCACATAAGGAACAAGTCATTGTGTCAACATGGCTGTAACCACATAACATTGGACCAATGATTTAAAATGAATTTTTTGGCAATTCCAGGTCAGGTTTACCATTAAAATATAATGATTTTTAACATTTTTATGTTATAGTGCTACCTATGGTAAAATTTCCATAAATGTAGCATGCTTGTTTAAAATCATCTGCCGCATATGCTGACCTAGTTTCATGAAGTTTAGAATTTTCTTTTAGGATTTACAGACTTTTGGGTATAATTGGCTACATCCCTTGTTGTAGCTTACGGTATAAACTTCAATATTTGTTTGATAATTATGGATCTAGAGGGTCCAGAGAATTGTATTGCAGTGGTTTTGTTGAGATTGCACGAAAAACATTGGACTAGTTTGCAAAAGCCTTTTTAAATAATTTTGAATATTTAATGAACAATTTGATTGACAGCAGCATTTACAATTGAAATATTGTTTTTGAAGACTTTTTTACTGTTATAGCGCCATCTATGGTCCAATCCATATAACATTTGCATTCCTGTTTTCACCAAGTTTCGTAGTTTTGATTTTTCGTTTAGGTTTTATAGGCTTTTGGGTATATTTGGCCATGCCGTTTTTTCTAAATGACCCTGTTATAGCTAACTGAATTATTACTGCAAATTTTTTTTTTTTGATAGCTATTGATCTAGAGATTCCAGAGAACTGTTCTACAGTGGTTTGATCGAGATCGAGTGAAAAACCTAGGACTAGTTCACAAAAGTAGAGAATTGAGAATATTTACTGAACAATTTGATTGACAGCAATGGTTTGAGACAAAGTTGCTCAGTATGAAGAGGTCTATCATATGATATGCAATTATGCATATTGTGTGGATGTGTGAAACACCACGTGATTACAGAGGCATGTTTTTTGAGATACGCGGATGTCCTCATAGCCACTTGTGCCAATTTGGACAAAGACACTGCATACCAAATTTAAGTCAACTGGACCAAAATTTGCATAGTTATATCCATTCTTATATTTTTTTCTATCTTATAGCGCCAGTTTGGTGAAGATATCTCATTCCATTCATGAGTTATAGCCATTTTAGTAGTGGCCCCGTCCCTAGTGAACGTTTGTGGTCGTGAGTCAAAAGTTCAACTTTTTTTGATAACTATTGATATTCACTATCCAGAGAACATTTCTGCAGTGGTTTGCTTCCGATCAGGCGAAGAACCTAGGACTAGCTCGCAAAGGTAGATTTTGGACATAACTCAATTTTGCGTCTTCATAGAGCGAATCCGTCAGAAGGCAGTTTTCTCTGTTTTTACCCAAGGATTCCAAAAATGACAAATTGTCTAGGGGCTATGGCCAAAAATCTGGGGTGAAACTTTGTCAACCTCTTCACAAATTGAGCTCTACCATCTGGACAAATTTCAAGTCTCTACGCCTTACGGTTTGGTTTGCACAATCAGTTTTAGAGTGGAAGAATAATAAAAAATATAATGTTATAGGATAATAAAATAAATAAATAAATAAAAATCTTAACAATTACAATACACTGAAAAAAATGATTATGGCCCCAATTAAATTAAGCATGATTCAATTTCGCTAGTTTAAATAATAAAAATTTAGTTTTTGATTTTAATTAATAAGTATTAATTGGTTTTAAGCGAATTATATGTGTTTTAAATCCAAGCCATGTAAATTAATTAAATTCAGTTAGAAAATATTAAGTAAACTTTCTGCGCATGCGCACAAATGCACATTCTCCCTGGCGCCAAAAGGAGTTTCCAGTCACGACTCAGTCAGGTTCACGGTGGGAACTTTTCATTCCGGACCCGGAGTTTTCATCATTCGGTCGATTTACACGGTGAGTAATATTTATGTGAGTAATAATGTAGTGTAGCACTGTTTATTACAGTAAATAGTTTGTTCGCTGTATAAATAATATCTGCAAAATGAGCCTTTGGGAGAAATTCCACAGCGACCAACGGACGGTCACATATAACTTACACAAATAACACAAATAATATGTGACAGAATGTACTTTTAAGATATTTTTGTATGAAAATGTAGTTGTATAAGCCTAAAATACGCCGTTTATTTGAAAGGATAGCGTCTATTTACAGTAAATGCTTAAGCGCTTTCGGAGATGCTCAGGCCGGTAACTTATTAACTTCTGTGGCAACTATTGCATTTAAAGCAATGATGGGCAGATCGTATCCTTAACTGCGTGTTTGTACTGTAGAATTGTTTCCACAGACTCAAACTTTATTTGTGGTGTTACGTTAGATGTGTTTCGTTCATACTGGACACCATAACATCTCCAAATAACTATGCCTTGTAATAGAAAGTTCCGGGAAATCAAAAATATGGACGAAGGCATGAAGTTATGAGGGGAATTTCCAGTTAGTTCCTATCAGTAAATCTCACAATATAACATTGGATTTCTGAATGTTTTTAGTGTTCACAATTGTAATCATGTGAACATGCCCCTTTTTGCTAGCTTTAATGGTGCAGCATGTAAACGGTTGTAAACTAGCAATAATAATTATTGTGTTTTTACTTTCATTTGAGGGACTCTCTGCGTGTTCCTGTGACTAGGACACATACCATTTCCTTGATGGAAGTTTCCAGGTTCGCCACTTTCCTGAAGTTTTATTATTCCAGCAATATGCACAGTAAGTATTTTTAGTATTAAAGCATTTTACAATAAACAGTTGACTTTAATGAAATATATCATATATTGTAATATGTTATGTTCCACAGATCACTGCTGTTTTCCAGAAAGGAGGTCTTACTGGGAGGAAAATGGTCAAATATTTCGGCATTTTACAGGAGGTATGTATTCATTTATCAAGTGTCTTTTCCTTTCCCATATGTATTATTATTTAACACAGTGATGCAAATACACTGTCCAGACAAAAATGTCTCTGCTTGAATTTAAATTCTACTTAAATTTCAAATACTAAAAGGGTTATAGTTGCCCAAAAAATGAAAATTCTGTCGTTAATTACTCACCCTCATGTCTTTCCAAACCCAGAAGACCTTAGTTTATCTTCAGAACCCAAAAAAATAAAAAAATTTTTTTAATGAAATCTGAGAGGTTTCTGGACTTGCATAGGCAACAATATAACTGGCCCAAAAACGTACTAAGGACATAAGTGTAACCATTTATGTGACATCAGTGGTTCAACCGTATCTTTACAGAGCTAAAGAATAATTTTAATGTGCAAAGAAAAGAAAAATAACTTTATTCAACAATTCTTCTTCCTGCCTCCATTGTCAAGACTACAATGACATATGCGTGTGTTTTTCTTTGCTTATAAACATGGTTCAGCCCATGCATGTTAATGTCAGCAACACCAAACACTTGTATCATGGTACTCTCATGAATGGCAGACGGGAGCGCGGAGGAGTCTGTATTTTTGTTTTCTTTGCGCACAAGTATTCTCGTAGCTTCATGAAATTACTGTTGAACCACTGATGTCACATGGACTATTTTACCAATATCTTTAATGTGTTTCTTGGCCTAAGAACATTTCAGTTGCGTTGCTGCAGGGTTAGAAAGCTCACAGATCTCATTAAAAATATCTGAATTTGTGTTCCATTTGCAGATTAGGAACAACATGTGGGAGATATACAAATAGATTTGTCAGTTTTCTTTCTCATCTGCTTCCTTTCACTTGAACTTAAAAAAAAACAGCTGTTTATGATGACATACTGATTTGTTTTTGTGCATATTGGCTGGTAAATATCAGTTGATACCCAACCCTACTAATAACAGTTTCTTTTTATTTAAATATAGGACAGTCAAAGAGATGACTCCTTGAAAGACCCACAACACATCACCATGGGCATACCTGTAAAATCCATTACAAATTGCAGTTTGTTGCATGACATATGAACAGTTTTAGCACTATTGTTTTATTCACTATTGAAAAAATACAATATACTGTTTAATCACTATATACTGTTGCCTGTTTCCACATATTTTTTATTAATTTTGCAATTCCAAGTCCGCACTCAACAATGTGGCCTCTTTCACCTGTGAATTTTTGTTAATTTTTATTTTGTGAATGTGCAACGTTAAAGGTTGTATCAGCGATTTCTAGCCTGAAACATAAAGTGTCAAATTCAGCTGACCTTTCATCACGATCCGCTTGCTGCCTGCCCCATAAATTGTCTGTCAAAAAACCGCGTCTCTCTGGTCAGCCTAGGGTCCGCGATATGCCAAAAAAACAATCGATGCTACCAACCTTTCCACAGATAAACAAACAGTGTTCCAACCAATCAGCGTCAGGGGTTTGGTGTTGTGGACTTTCGCTCCGCCTCCCTCACATCCCTGCACCAGTAGGAAAGTCCACAACACCAAACCCCTGTTGAAACTGTTTCTGAATTTACATTTGATGACATTAAAAATAAATTCAAAACATTAAACTTGTTGTGTGTATTTGCAAAGCCATTTAAGAACCTCTCCTTAAGAAAAGGATTTTTTTTTAAGGTAAGTGATTAAAACAATTTTGGAATATAGTCAACAAAATGTGATTATTTAAATGTAGCTAAAATAAATTGATTGCAACCACTTACCTTAAAAAATTTGAGTAAATTCAATGAATATTTTTTCTTCAGAAACAATTAAATAAATTAAGAGGAAGTAGCATATTTAAATCGGGCTGAAATTACTCATTTTTTTAATACTAAGTTAACTAAATAAAATTGTTTAAATCCAAATAAATGTGTTTGTTTAAATTTAGATCAAATCAATTGATTGCAACCACTTACCTTAAAAAAATTGAGTAAATTCAATGAATCATTTTTTTCAGTGTAGGGTTTCAGCACTATGTGTTTGAACCCCTAATAAGAATAAGAACCATAATTAATAGAGCACCTATATAAAATACTGTACATATATCCACCTGGAGGTTCAGGTTTGTGATGTAGTATAACAGGTAGAACTGCTACAAGCATCCATCCACTGCTTTTTTTTTTTTTGTGGGCAGGGAGGTGTAACGGAGCAGCCCAGGAGGGATGAACTTCATGAATAAGTAACGGGGAAAGTACAATGCCACTCTGATTTCATGGTCGCTCCCCATGTCCCAACCCTTCCTTGAGACTCAGCACATTTCTTCCTATCCTCCCAGGATGATCAAAACACATTCTAATTAGCACCGCCCTTGATGGAGGTGGATGGTAATGGATGAGACAGGAAAGTCGAGAGCTCCTCTGCCCAGAGGGAAGCTAGGCCTAGGAAGGCAGGCCATGACCGCTTCTGACCTTTACACCTGCGCAACATATTTTTTTACAGGCCGGCTGGCGCAGAGGTATTAAGGGATGCAATCATGTGTGTCAGGAAGCAGTAGCTAGTCAACATGGGATTGCTAGCACATATCTGTTATCCAAACAGATTTTTTTTTTTTTTTTTTTTTTAAAGCGAAAACCAAGATTATGTTGCTGAGGTGCATAAAATATTTAACACATTATAAACAAAACCCCTTACGTGGCTCTTTGCTGCCAGGACAGATGAAGAATTGTCATCATGATTATCTTGAAGGAAAATGTCAGATCAAATCAAAACTGACATCAAAATCGCATTCTACAACACCCCTTGAGCAATGGATAGATTGCATACAGTAAGAAACTGCACAAGACAGGAGGGAAAGAAAAGAAATAAAACCAGACGGGGATAGCGAAAGCGTGTAAGACAAACATCTTTCTGAATCACATTAACAGATTTAAGCAAATGCCAAATTGTGACTCAGCTTAAATGATACACAGAATAAAGCAATTATGATTGATTAGCAAACAGTTTCTGTTTCTATTTAAATTTGTCAAGACAGTATTCAGAATTAGAATAACAATGATACAACACAAGCTAGTTAACTTTGGGCAAGAGCTAAAGTATGGTGTAATGTGATTAAAGTTGAGGTTAAGTCAAAAGAGCTCAACAATAAGGCCGCTCCGCTGGCCCACAGCCAGTTGACAGAACTGTTACATGCCCTATTTGGCCAGTGCTGCTTTGCTTCACATCATGCATTTGGTAAATGTTTGGTTTTCTCTGATATACTGAAACATAGCTGCTCCAAATTGCACTGATTTAAACGTGTTGCCAAGGTAATGTTACCAAGCTGGCAAACATAATTAGGTTTTTTTGAAATGGCAATAATGACTTGTGACAGTCATCATCAGAATGTTTAATTTAGAATGCACTGATTATAAATTATAAACCAATCAGTAATGTTTTGCAATGCCATCAATTTCCTGCTGTCACCAACAAGGTATTACAACAAATTAATTAATTGAAATTATTGGTAAAATATAGTTGAGATCAAAATTAGAGAACAACCTACAATTTCTTAAATTTCAAGGTCACTGCTTAGTCCTATTTGAAGTTATCCTAATAGGAGTAGACAGGCAGTTTTTAGGCATATTTCATAAATAAATTGTATTCTGAAGCACAGTATAAAAACTTAAATGAGATATTAGAGAACACTTACAGATACCTCCAAGTTATTGGTGTTAATCTGGTACCTGGTGTCAATTTCCTTAATTATATGACAAACCCTATTTAACTGGCATCATTCCTCTAATTTTCAGAGATTGCAAGATGGCGGCTGCTCTAAGGTGACGGTCCAGATGAAATCCAAAGGGATGACCCTTTCAGCCACTGCAAGAAAAGCTGATCTGTGATTTCTCTAATATTGCAGCTTTACAATGACACTAATTTATTCAAGGACTCACAAAGGCTGGTCATCCATGTAAGACAAATACACGAGAAGACAGGATAATGCAGAGACTCTCAATGGGGAATAGGTTCAACACTGCAGCTGGAATCGCTCACCAGTTTAGCGATGAACAGGGTAAGGATCTGTCTCAGACTAAAAACGCACTCTGCAGTGACCAAGTCTCTCATCTCTGTTGTGTGGAGAGAGGAGAACTGGTTCAAAGTTCACTTTAGTAATGACAGCAAGTTTAATTTATTTGGGTCTGATGGGAAACATTATGTTTGATGTCAAACTGGGAAAGATTGGACCTGGAGTGTGTAAAGAGTGTGCTTTGGGGATGTTTTGTGAAGCAGAAGTTGGGCCTCTAATAAAAAATACATGGCAGGGTGAATGCAAATGTCTATCAGAACCTACTCCAGCAATGTTCCCTTCAAGCAAGACACTGAAAAACAGATAAAGCAGTTCCTTGAAGCTAATAACACTGAATAATGAAACCTCTGACCTAGAGATCTAAACTTAACTGAAAATCTCTGGAAAATCGTTGGCGACAAAGTTACTACACTACAATTACCAACCTATAGAAGACACTGAAAGAAGAGATGCGCCACAATTCCTACTAATTTATAACAAATGCAACCCCTCCAAAATTTTAGTTGTAATCTTCTTCCGTGTTACAGTGGCTACTGTTCTCAAATTTTGATCACTGTGTTTCCACAAAATATAGGTTTTCGTTGAAACACCTTGGTTATTTTGTCAAACATGTTAGTACAACAGTGGTATACCTACAGCTAATATTTCTTCAAATTTTGAGCAATGATTATTAACAACATTTCCGAAAAAAATCAAGCATTTATAGATTGTTCTCTAATTTTGATCTCCACTGTATATAAAAGTATAATTTTATAATGAGGCGACTGAAAATGTTAGCATTGCAAATAAAAACTCAGACTCTTTCTCTTCCCCTATCTTTGTGGAGATTTAAAGGTTTTGGACTGAGGAAAGGTATTCTGCAGTCACCAATCAAGGAAGAACTGAAGGGAGACAATAACTTTCTCAAGCAAATCAGGCAGAACTGATTGCTCTTTTCAATCAAGTATATTAAGAGTGCCAGTTCCAACATTTGTAGATGGATATGTGATTATCGAATGTGTGTGCGCAACCTTTTGGAACAGATCTTGATGCAACCAGAAAAAAAATCACCTGATTTGGTCTTCACTCATGCGTGTCGGGGCAAAGTACACTACCCAAGCGCAAAGAACATGGGACATGTGATGGAAAGCTTATCAAAATTGCATACATTCAGAGGACCATGAGAAGATTCTGGTGTATGATCAGAGTATCAGGGCTTTACACAAAGCTCAAACAGCAGAGATGTAGAGCTGTGTGCTCCTGTGGGCACAGGCAGACTGGGACAGGATAGGGTTTGCATTGCACCAGTGCTCTTGTGTTCTGGTGTGCAACTCTGCCCGCCTAAAGAAAGCCGCTTTGATGGGGAGACAGGGATAAAGTAGAGGAAGTATTATTCTTAAGAGACAAAAAATGTACTGTACTTTGTGAGAAATATAGAGTGAGAGACAAAAAAGGAGACAGGAAGCCCAAAGGTTAGGTCTGAGCAGCAGAGAGGAGGGTGAAAAGAAAAGCAAGAACTTAAGAAAAAAAAAGGTGGCAGGAATTACAGAGCATGAGTGGTGGTGTCTAAATGTGGCTCAGGGTTAAGGTGAGCTGTGCTACTATGTTAAAAGAAGAAACAGATTCATGTTCTCTCACCACCCTGACATGAACAGAAAGGTCTTGAAAAGATCATTAGCTAAACCTGAATTATTCATTCATGACTGCTTCAACACTTAACCAGGTGGGATATCTGTATGCATTAAATGTAAGATTGCTAGGTAAGGCCTAAAATAGCTTTAAAAATGTTTGTTTCTTTTCCGCAGCATTTAATTTTCAGCATTTGTTTGCCATTAAGCATAATTAGCTTTGACATAACGGACAAAAGTTATTATTTACAGTGTATGGTAATAAATTAACACACTGTGTAATAAAATTAGAATATATATTATGTCAAGCACTGTAACAGAATTAGTGTCCTGACATAACTAAACCTGAATTATTCACCCAAAAATGGATATGGATACTCACCCAAAACAAGTCCAATAAAGTGCATCCATCCATAATAAAAAGTGCCTCACATGGCTCAGAGGAGGTGTATAAAGGCTTCTTTTAGCGAATCGATCTGTTTTTGTAAGAAAAGTGTCTATATTTAAAACGTAATAATTACTTTAATTTAGCTCGCACTGACTGCAGAAGTGAAAAACGCGCAGTGGAGAGATCAAAACAAAACAAAGTTCACAAATTAGAAGTTAGAGGATTTGTAAAGGAAAATGTCAGAGCATTTTGATATAAACCAACAGGAGACTGGTTTTCCTTTGCTAAAATAAGGAAACTTGGCTTCGTTTGCTCCTGTAAACAAATCATCATCTGCCTAGGGCTGCTTCTTGATACAACAAGTTGGCGCAAGCTGGATTAAAGTGAATATTACGTTTTAAATAAGGGTATTTTTCTTACAAAAATGCATCGATTCGTTACATGAGGCTTTTATTCACCCATCAGAGCCGTGTGAGGCACTTTTTTATTATGGATGGATGCACTTTATTGGATTTGTTTTGGACTGATGAAGAGAAACACCCACCTATGCTATTATAAAGCTTAGAAGTGCCAGGACAATTTTTAATATAACTCAGATTGGATTCATCTGAATGAAGAAAGTGATATACACCTAGGATGAGAGTGAGTAAATCGTGGGCTAATTTAAATTTTTGGGTGAACTAACCTTTTAACCAGGTGGGACATCTGTATGCATTACATGTAAGATTTCCAGGTAAGGCCTTAAAATAGCCTTAAAAATGCTTTTTCTTTTCCGCAGCATTTAATTTTCAGCATTTGTTTGCCATTAAGCATAATTAGGTAATTAATTAACAAATTGTGTAATAAAATTTGAATTGAATTCCAATATATATATTAGGGGTGGGCATAGATTAATTTTTTTAATCTAGATTAATCTAGATTAAATCTTGGAATTAATCTAGATTAATCTAGATTAAAATGGCTAATTTGAATTCTGCTGAAGGCATTCAGAATATGTGTGCTACCCAAATAATGACTTAAAGTCTTTGAGAATGGGTCATAAAGCTCATAAAGCTGTTCTATGATAATTTGTTGATGAAAATAAATTATGTTCAATTAGATGTACTTGTGTTTACTAACTAACTAACAATGAAATTATTTTTTCTACCTATTAGATTGTGTTTTTTTTAACGTCAACACCTACCCAGCCCATTACATGTTACACCGTACTTTTATTTTGACAAGTTGCCGTGAAGTTTCTGTGTATACAGTATGATATGATGCTAGTTTTCTCAAATGAAACGGTAAAAGTGACACTCACAGCAGTTTGGGAGATTGAGTTTATCTGTTCATGTGAGATGAAAATGCCAAAAATTACCGGGAGCGTCACGTGTGTTTCAGTATGCGTGTAGTAACAGCTCGTCTCCATCATTCATACATACAGATAGGCAAACGGAACATATCAGATTCATATTAAAACGGTCTTTTTGCATTTCAGTTTTCACATACACTAGTCCATATCGCGATTTGAATTAAGTGACTGACCAACATTTGATTTATGAATCCAAAAAACGACGAATTTACGTGGCATTTCCCTATAGTAGATTCGGTTTTTATGAATGGAGGATGACGCGATCCCGTCTGTGTTTTGGTGGAGGAGACTTAAACGCGTGACCATAGTCTTCGGTATACATCCGCGTTAAACTATCAAGGTGAAAGTCATCATAGCTTGCGTGGTTTAGACCCAGCTCCCAACCCAAATTTGAGAATAGATTAACGGCGATATTTTTTTTATCGCGCGATAAGAGTTTCACGTTAACGCCGATAACGGCCCACCACTAATATATATATATATACACTACCATTCTCTTTGATGGGGAAGTGTGTCCAAACTTTTGACTGGTAGTATATATATATATATATATATATATATATATATATATATATATATATATTTTTTTTTTTTTTTTTCCCCACACTTTAAAATAAATAATAAATTAGGTTATATATAAAAGATTTTTTTTTTTAATTTTTAATGCATAAAATTCAAAGTAATTATTAATACACATAGCGGGGTGACATTTCTTCTTGTAAGATTCTCATTGAGATGACACTGGCTGGTAGTGGCATTCACTCTAATGAACTAAATCAGAGTCACAAACTGTTTAACTGTCATTTCAAATGAGATAAAGACTACATACAAAGGGCTGATTCTCTCTGAAATGTCTCTCTTCAAAGAATTAGGTTTATGCATTCATTCAGCCATCTACCTTGACAATGATACAGCTGGTCTATTCAACAGTGACCGCATCCTTCACAACAAAGCACTGAATTACTTTTATTAGATTAGATAAGCAATTAGGTAACTAACAAAGTAAATAAAGCTCAAGGGCTTCAACCAAACAGTTCCAAATGGAATTAAAGACAAATTAGCTTATTGACAGGAGAAATTACGCCATTGCCGGAATACGCTCGCCTGTATTTTTTTCCCCTGACGGAGACAGACATTCCATGTGACAATAATACGGGAGATTATTGCATTCACTGAGGGTCTTCATTTCCAAATCTGTTCGAAATGAATGAGAGTTAAGAAACCAGATATTTAAATTCGCTGAAATCTCTCTCAGCATAGTGGGAAGCACTAAAGCTCTTAATCACTCCAAGCCATAATAAGAATCCATTCCACAAAGTCAGAACGGCTGTGTGAGACTCCGCCACCATCCCTGCTAAGCTACCTCCCCGTTTGGACTCTTAACCTTTTCTGTCAGCCATACTGCGGAGCATATGGGCCCCTTGCGCTTCATTATAGTTCCTTCATCAACCCTCAGAACTGCTTTACACCATTCTAATGAAACTTGTCTGTTCACAGCTTTGGAAATGGCTGGATTTACACATAGCGAAAGGATTAAGAAAGGCTCTTTGGCCATTAACTAGTTTTATTTCATTCTCTGCAAAAGCTCTAATTATAGTCTACGGGGCCAATTGTGTCCAGTCTCCTGGGTTGATCTCTGTAACATTAGTTCATCTAATTCAAGACATAAAAAGCCTCGAAGCTCACGGCTTAAAAGAAGACCACAGGAGAAAACCAATAAAGGATTTGTCGGACACTATAAAGCAGCGTGATTTAGATAGACTGAGTGAGGTATATATATGAGGGTAAATATCTCAAGG
Organism: Garra rufa; assembly: GCF_049309525.1. Classification (NCBI taxonomy): domain Eukaryota; kingdom Metazoa; phylum Chordata; class Actinopteri; order Cypriniformes; family Cyprinidae; genus Garra; species Garra rufa. The sequence goes on from NC_133376.1 coordinate 27,236,921, forward strand.
TCACACCTGACCGAGCCCCATATTTTTCCGAAGGACGCTGCTGATATCTGCAGATCAGGGGTGATAATGTCTTCGCAAACCAAAGCCGGTTGTTCAATTAACCAGGCTTAACGCATTTAAAGGGAATTCTGTTTGATTAAACATGATAAGAGCTTACGGGAGGGAAGACATAAAAGGATAGACTTCTGGATCAAAATAAAGCACATCTTTATCTAGCCTGAAACAAACATGCAGCTAAGCTGAATTACATGGCATTATCACCAAGCTGACACTAATAACACCATCACAAACATGCCAGAAAATTGAGTCATTTTACTGACATATTACCTTGTGCTTTAACAGCAAGCAGACTGGAAAGGTTGAATATATTGAATTCCTGATAAAAGTCACTTTATTTTCTATCAACAAGAACTTTTTGTGCTGAATGGACACTCTGTATTTAACTAAAGTACAGCTATTGTAGCAGCCGTTATGAACTTTGCTGTATAAAAAAAACAAACAAAAAAAAAACCGCATCTATCACCGAGAATAATCCTCTGTTATAACACAGATTTGCATGCATTTTATAGGGAGGAAAAACAAAAACAAATCACCTCATCAACTCATATGACTCACAGTAATTTTCATTATGTCAAGCACTGCAACAGTATTAGTGTTCTGATATAACTGGAGGTTTAGTCACAGTCTTGTAATATGCTACACAATACTGCTAAGACCATAAATGCAAATGTAATCAGAAAAATAAACTATAATCATTATTTTAAACTATTATACTGTGCACCACTTAAGAAATCCCGTAAAAGTAAGCAAGCATGTTCATGTGAACATACTGCCACATGATTGAGTAAATAAATACATTAAATATTCCTACCCTTGCTGGCACTTTCAATATGCTCAAGCTCATCAGGGAACTTCAGGATCCCAGGATACTTTTCTTCACATTTCTCGGCCAGAAAGTGTAGAAGAGTTGTATTCTGGTCTGTCGACTTGGTGTCACGAAGCTGCAGAGAAAAGATTCAGAAATGAATTAGGAGTTAATATAGAAATTTGATGAATGATGAAACATTTAAACAAACCAGAAATTTAAATTCAGAACTGGTTGTGTACATGTACATAAACAGATAGTTATATTTATTCAGCTAATAATACATACAAGAGGACAAAATGACAAAACAGCATGTTAGTGTTGTAAAAAATTTGTCTTTTTTCAAAAAATTGTATGTATGCAAATAGTATATTACATGGAACAAAAGTTTTGAAATATTTGTCACTACCGAAACTAATAATAATTTAATTAGAAGGGTTATATTGACCTATTAAGATTTTGCTTACATCTAGATTGTAAATATATTTTATTTTTAAAAATCTGAGGTAAATCCATAACTATTACATTTTTAACAATATTTCAAATGTAATTTATAAGATTTACATATTTCAAACTTAAGGATTTATTAGTTTTAATATACATTAAACCAAAAACTATCATAACATCATAGTTGATAATATAGTATACTTAATTTTTGACAAAACATCCCATGCTTCAGTAGTGACAGCACATTTTCGGTAGTGACAGTAATAGTGACTCACATACTAAAACACTACTAAAACATACTAAAAATAACAAAAAAAAAAAATGTATAACTGGACTAAAATTTTGTTCTTTTCCCCTAAATATGAGGATTATGTGCTCCCTTTTGTCACTACCGAAACAGACATGTTTTGGTTGTGACAATTCTATGGGATAACACCCAAAAAACAAAGATGTCACTACCGAAACTCCACTAAATGTTTCGGTAGTGACAATTTTAGATACTTTTGAACCTCAAAGATGCTAATCAGCACATGGTTAGCTAGCACAGCTCTAGACAGTAGTATACATATAAAAACTAAATGTTATGGAATAACTCCCAAAAAAGTGTGCTTAACTGCAGATAAAAGGTGTTCAGTAGTGACTTCCATAAAGTTACACACAGATTTTTCAGACTTTTGAACACATTTACCTTAAAATGATGATAACTATTACATCTGTTCACAATTTCCTGATCATAAATGTATGGATTTAGTTAAAATCAGTCTCAGCCAATAGACTAAAACATATACTGTTTCGGTAGTGACATAAAAAATGTGGAACTAATGGAAGCCCGTTTCCGCCACTGAATAAAAAAATAAATAAAATATTGCGACTTTTTTTCTCAGAATTGTGAGTTATAAAGGCAGAATTGCGAGATATAAAGTCGCAATTGCGAGTTATAAAGTCAGAATTGCGAGACACAGTGTAAAGCCTGTAATTTAACCCAGAAGAACAACCCCATGCCGCTGCTTGATTCAGCTAAAGATATAATGTAATAATATATAATAAATAATATATAATTTATATATAATCAGACTAAGTATCAAGGGCGCCCATGCATGTTAAACAAATACTAAAGATATGAGTTTATATCTCAGAATTCTGACTTTTTTTCTCGCAATTGCGAGTTT
>NC_133376.1:27239901-27295518 GCF_049309525.1 Garra rufa
ATCATCTAAGAGCTTGCCAGACTGACCAAGTGCTTACAGTTTTGTCTGTAATTGTAAAAGTGAGGGTGGAAAACAGTCATGTAAATCTAAACTGTTTTTGGCACAATAAACCTTGACTAACACCAACACACCTGACCATCAGGGCTGTCAACGTTGACAGAATCCCTCACCGGCCAGCTGCTGGGTCGTGAGTGGATGCTGATGTTTCATTTAATAGCAGGCAGAGATGAGATAAGCCTTCCCTGCCGAACAGCTGACAGGAGTCTCTCTCTCCCCTGCTGCATTCCATTACGGCCCATCCCGTGTACGCGGCCCGTCTTCCCTAATGATCTGGGATTAGTTAAATGATATGCACACCGAAGGATTCATTTATCATTTTGAGATGCAAACAAAGGCGATATATTAATCTAAGCACATCGTGACGTATAATTACCTATTCAAAGAGGTCTGGGAGATCAATAAAGCTTTTAGCCCTGCAAGGCCTTTGTATCCTTTTCAAAGTGAGAAAGCCTTCCCGAGATTATAAAGCAATTGTTTCCAGGTAGGATGAATTGCTGTGAGCTCAGACTGGAGGAGTCACAATTGATTAATCCATTAGGAAAGCATAATTTAGCCCCTTGCTTTACAGCTCGTTTAGTGGTATTTATCTATTTATCAGAGAGCACGACTGCACACTTTTCCACGCCGGCCACACTAGAGGAATCCCGGCAAAAAGACCAGCAAATAATCCGTGAATTATTATCGGAATTTCCTGTGGAGTGTTTTCATTTGAAAATGCCACTGTGTTCCAGCATCCATTAGATAAATCGCTTCCAATTTCTCCCTGAGAGATTGGCAATAAATGAGAGCAGACATAGAGACATGCCTCAGCTGCAATCTCCAATATAATACAACACACGCAGCACCTCACAGAGTCTCACTGCTAAAGATGAAGCAAGGAAAACAAATGAAAAAAACATAACAAAACCAGATCCTAAATGCTGGTTTATTTTCTTCTGGAATGACCCTTTCTTCTACGCAGCTGGCTGTCTAAAATCAATATTGGTTTACAAGGATTGGAACAAAAAACAGAGCACGGAAAAAACAACAAGAAATCTAGGCAAACAAACACAGAGGTCTTTCTTTTCACTTTAACCGAGACCGAGCCCATGTGGCGCTCGTATACCCTTCGTGAGGAGCGCGACGTTCGCTGCTGTTTCTGTGGAAGCTGTTGTTTTGTGCGCATTAGTGACGCTCCTCTGACCGGCTGCGTGTGCACATTCAAAGTACATACGGGCTGAATTTAAAGTCAACGCCTTTGCAAATTATCTCCAGTTTGATCTACCGCCGCCTTCCTGCGTCGGAATTAAAAACACACGCGACAGTTAAGGTGGAAGTAATTGTGAATGCTCCGGTGCAGATATCAAAACAGGGCCGGTTGCTTTTGCGCTGCCGACACTGCATCCGAATCCTAATGTTGTTTTCTTTATTTAAACAGAATTAAGTTTTGCACCCGCTCAGCCATGGGGTGTTTACCAATCAGCCAGCACTGAGCCGCTGACGCGCAGAACAGCGACAGAGCAGGCGGAGAGATAATGCACTTTAAAAGGCTTTGCCATCCGACGCTGACGACCTCAGCATGCGTACTGCATGCCTGCCTCCTCTGATTTCCACAGCTATCACAGGAAACGAGCCTCGCACAGTCTATGTCTTTTAAGAGGGAAAAAACTCAACCTTAGAAAAAAAAGAACACTTCCTTCAAACTTCCTACACATTATCTAACTTTCAGCTTTTCCTTGATTTCTATTTGTAATGCCATCTTCATGATACCACCTGATCTAGTCTTATTTTAGCATCAGACATTGTTATAGTATTTCATTCATGTTTTGAAACAGTTTGTTATTTTTATATTTTCTGTTTTCATTGTATTTTTTAAGTTTTAGCAATTTTGTTAGTTTGCCATTTTTAGTTTTTGTTTTATTTTGAGAAATGATGGCAAGTTGTTTGAAATGTTAAAAAAAAAATAGTTGGTAAGACTTTACAATAAGGCGTCATTTGTTAACATCCGTGTTAGGTGTAACTACTTACTAAGTAATTAGTTAATGTAAATTGAATTACTTTTCCCTTTGAAAAAGTAAAGCAAGAAATAATTTAGTTACAGCTACTTATGTAATTGAACTTAATACTGTGTTTAGGCTGCAGAATATATCTGTATACAATACAATAGTGGATTTAACATTCAATTTAAGGGCCTGTTTACACCTGGGGACGGATTCACAAACATCTTCTTAAGATATAATTTAAGAACTTTCTTACGATAAATTCCATGACGTTCGTAAGAATGTTTTTAAGTGCATTTCTTGAAAAATTTGTAAGAAGTTCTCAAATATGTTCTTAAGAACATCTTATTTTTTTAATCTTTATCTGAGCGAATACATGGCTGAAGACGCACTGATAAACTCGCACTTCAAGGACTGTCTTTTTAGCGGTTTCTGCAGATTATCCAAATAAGTACGCACACTATTTTCATCATTTTTGTAGAGATGCTACTGAGTTTTGACTTCAGCAAAAAAAAAAGAAATCAAATAAATACATTAAATAATTCTTACTTTTTGGGATTCAAGACAAGTCTGTGGCTTTCCTAACTCTAAGAAGTGATTTACAAAGGTTTTTAAGAAGATTCTTTTCAAGAATTTCAATTCCTCTTAAGTTTAGTCTTAAGAACAATCTTAAGACAAAAACCTAAGATTATTCTTTAGAAGAATTTGTGGGAATACAAAATATTCTTAACTTTTTTCTTAAGAAGAAAATGGAAGTTAGGAAGAAATTTCTTCTTAAGAATGTTTCGTGAATCCGGCCCCTGGTCACTTCACGCGTTTCCTCTGATCGAATATCTATCTGATTTGTTTTGATTTGCAAAACAGATTTAATGAAGATGATTTGTGTTGCGCATCTGCGACTTACTTTTAGTTTTATTTGTGGCAGTCTGTGTGTCGACTTGCTAAAGAGGTACTTAGCTACTCATCTGCGGTGATATAGTCTATAAAACGCTCTCACACATTTATTATTTTATTATTTTGGAAGGAGTCAAATTTGCATATGTGGTTTCAACAACCAGATGCATTTACACTTGTCCAGTTTCATCTGAAATGCGGCCCAGACCACCTCCTGATGTGGTTTGAGCGATCAGATTTATATCTATATATATATTTATATCAATTTAAATAATTTGGTGAGTTAATAAGAATATTAGTAACTCTTTAGTGTATAATTCTTACTATTAACTAGTTGGCTATTAGCATGAAAATTACTGGGATATTGGTTGTTCATTATTCTGCAAGACCTTATTCTAAATCCTTTATCCTATCCAATTCTTAAACTCAACAACTACTTTACTAAGTATTAATAAGCAGTAATTAGGAGTATATTGTTGCAAGAATTAAAATAACTGTTACATGTCTATCATTAACTTGCCAAAGTTGATATAGGATTTAGAAAGTAATTAGTAATACGTAATTAAATATGTTTTGGAGAGAGTAATTTGTACAGTAATCTAATTACACTGTAATTAGTAACTAGTAATGAATTACTTTTTAGAGTAACTTACCTAACACTGGTTAACATTAGTTAATGTATTAACCAAAATGAACAATACATTTATTACAGTATTTATTCATCTTTGTTATTGTTAGTTAATAAAAATACAGTCCTTCATGTTAGTGCATTAACTATGTTAATGTTAACCAACACATGTTGTGATTTTAATAATGCATTAGCAAACACTGAAATTAACATTAACTAAGATTAATAAATGCTGTAGAAGTATTTTCCATTCTTGGTTCATGTTAACTAATGTTAACTAATGAACTTTTTTGTAAAGTCTTACCAAAAGGTTTTATTTAAGTTAAAACTTTTTTTTTTTTTTTTTTTTTTTTTTTTAATTGTTTTAGTTTGTCAAACCCTGGCTTGATCTGGATTATTATATCAGTACCACATTAAACTTTTCTCAGATTTTCTGTCTTGTTTCCAGCCAAAATATCTAAAATCAGAAAAAAACAAGTCAAAATTAAGTGCATTTTTGCACATCTTATTTCGGTTTGAAAGATTTTTTTTGCTTACCCCATTATTTTGCTTGTTCCAAGCAAAAACTCATTTAATTTTGACGTGTTTTTTTCTATAAACAAGAAAATAATTTTCACTAGAAAATCTTTCTTGATTTAAGAACTTTTAGATATTTTGACTGGAAACAAGACAAAACATCTAAGTAAGAAAATCATTTTTTGCAGTGTGGTTATATTTTTATATTCTTTATTCTTTTTCAGTCAACAGAAATCAGAAAAGTAAAATATTTATTTGTAATTAATACTTAATTAAAAAAAAAACTGTGCAGAGCTGTTTCCTTCTTTTAGCACTGGCAGAAAGTTTAACACATTTAAAAATGTGCTTTATGTTGATAAGAAAACCTCAACAAGAATACATTTCTCAAGTTATTAAACTACATTTTTCATCCCTGAAACTGGAGCGCCTAAAATAAAAGGAGCAAATGCAACTTTCAGACTGATGTCGCGTATGTTTCTGCGGGAAACAAATGAAATACATTTTTAGGCTCATCATCAACCTCTGCAAAGAAATTGATTTTCAGATTGTACAAGTTATTTATATCTCATGTCATTAAAGTGTATTACTGAACTTTGGCTGCTCCAATGTTAAAAAAATGCTGTTTTGCACCTTGAAACAGTGCAATATGACAGTCCTCCAGTGATGTTGAAAGATTTAAGTGGCAGTTATTATTGCCAGACTTTCAGTGCTAATCACATCAGCCTAATGGCCAGTGAAGGGAATACCAAATGAGGGCGAATATGTAATGACTGCCGTGAAATCCGAGGCTGCAATAATTGACATGGACATGCGAGGAACATTATATTGGTCTCATTTTCAATGGACATGTAATAGCAAGGTTCATTTCACAAGAGGCCGAATAATGTCCTGAAAATTACCAGCAATCCAACCACAAGGGTTTTTGTGAATGGCATGTTCAATTGACGCTCTGTCTTACTGTGAATAACATGTTTAAAGATTCAGATATTTATTGGCTGCGGCCGGACCCCTCGTCTTCATAATTTGACGATAAAGACACCTCAGTGGCACTTGTTGCTATGGACAATGGTTTTTCTATCGCCTGCGGAGCCAAAGAGCTCAGTGTGGATTATAACAAGGCTGGCAGGAGCAACTTCTGCAACAGTCTGCCAGTGTGAAACCATGTGACGAGTACCACGCAAAGGAAATACACGGGAATGAATGACAGGGGCATGTTAAATCAATCTCATGTGAAGAACCACCAAGGGACGGGTGGGTTGGAACAGGAATAGAGAGGGAGGGCAAGTGTGAGCGTCTCCACGTCAGTGCACCGGCAACTTGTTCCGTAATCATTCCCCACTGTGACTGCGCTGCTGCTGGAGATGCTTGCTGAGAGAGCTAATTAGCACGGCCCTCCACACTGTGTCCGTTCCCCCTCGCACACCCCGCAGCCAAGCTTCTCCACATCCCTTTCACATGTGCGAGGATGCAGCACGCTCACACTTTCATTAGATGGGGATCAATCATCTGCTCACATTGGGTAATCACAATTTAATTTCATGCATTTCAAATTTTAATTTGTTTATTATTATGCCCCAAACTGTCATTACAGAAAGCCGCTACTGTGCAGGTTTGTTTTCATCTGCCAAGAAAGATCAGCACTATGCAGAGAGAAAGAGATGAAATATCTGGGTACGTTCTCCATGCCGTGAAGGAGCAGACGTCTGAGGTCTAAGGTTTGTATGATTCAGCTCATGGAAAAATGACATAAACAAATGCTCTGTGCCAAAACATAGTGAGCTGCCTACAGAAGCAGTATTTTAAGATGCAATTCACAGGCACGCTTCTGACGCAAAGTGACCCAGAAGGTAGGCAACTTAATTATGCTGCCTACAAAGATACTCTTTTTGGACAAAAATCAATCGCAGAATGCATCTGGCTTTCGAAATGCAAAAATGTATTGCACATATGTGAGTGTCATAGATTTTTGCATGTTAGCAACATACTATCATCAAACTATTGAAATAATTTGTGAATTGTGTGCCACAAAAAGTCGGTGCCTATGTAGTGTTCCAAATCAGTCATTTATGTGGTTCCATGACAGTTGATTGCAGCCTTCAAAGAAGTAGCGGTGACGAAATCCGACGGTGTCGTCGCCTTGTGTCTGGGAAAAAAGCTGTGCATTGAACACACCGCACAGACTACAGCTGACTGTGTTCTGTGGAGTTGGTGGAGAAAATCTCCATCGGGCAAACTCCCTCAGACATGAGCCCGACGAGAGCCAGCGTGTGGAACACACCAATCAGACTTTGTGTGGTGTGTCCCGGTGAGGAAAACATTCCAAGATTTTTCTCCATATAGTAGACTTCAATGGGATCCAATGGGTTGAAGGTCCAAAATTGCAGTTTCAATGCAGCTTCAAAGGGCTACATGATCCCAGCCAAGGAATAATGGTCTAATCTAGCAAAAAATTTGATCATTTTCTTAAAAACAAGTTACATTTATATACTTTTTGACCACAAATGCTCAAGCTCAATCTTGCACAAGCTGGACTTGGAATTTGGATGCATTGGAAATGTTGAAAAGGTCACACATGACGTGGGCAGAAGTACTGACCCAGTGTTTACGAATTGAACATGCAATAAAAGTCAATAGCCCTTTCCAAATAAAAGGCAAAACAACGATGTAAGATAATTTTGAAGTTGAAGGAGACAGTGAAACAATCAGTCATTTTCTAAAAATAATAATAATAAATGATATACTTTTAACCACAAATGTTTGTCTTGAACAAGCTCGCCTTGGAATTTGGACCCATTGGAAATGTTGGAAAGGTCACATGTGATGTAGGTGGAAGTACCGACCCAGTGTTTACAAAGTGAACGTGCAAAGAAAGTCAAACACCCTTTACATAAAAAGGCAAAACAACAATGTTGGGTCATTTTAAAGTTGAAGGAGACAGTGAAATAATCAGTTGTATGTTTTTTAAATGAAAATGTATATACTTTTTAACCACAAATGCTTGTCTAGCACAAGCTCAACTTGGAATTTGGACATATTGGAAACATTGGAAAGGTCATGCGTGACCGTAGGTGGAAGTACCGACCCAGTGTTTACAAACTAAACATCTAAAGAAATTTAAATGCCCTTTACAAAAAAAAGTAAAAACAACGACGTCAGATTATTTAAGTTCATTTCTGGTCATTTTTTTTTTTAACTATATACATTTTAACCAAATGTTTGTCTTGTACAAGCTCGACTTTGGACGCACTGGAAATGTTTACAAAGCGAACGTTCTAAGAAAGTCAAAGGCCCTTTACAAAAAAAGGCAAAACAATGATGTCGGCTGATTTTGAAGTTGGTGGAGAAAATGAGATTGAGTTTTACACTCTACCCTACTTTTTTGAACCAAAGTACACAAACAAAGAACTAATCATGCGTAACCTTATTATATAATGCGTGTGCATGGCAGAGCTAGTGCAAGATGAGCATTTGTGGTTAAAAAGTATGTAAATTTTAGTTTTTTTAGAAAATGACCAATTGTTTTGCTAGACAAGGAACTTATTCATTGTTGGATTCATGTAGAGCATTTTGAGGCTGCATTAAAACTGCAATTTGGACCTTCAACCTGTTGGCTCCCACTGAAGTCCACTATACAGAGAAAAATCCTGGAATGTTTTACTCAAAAATCGTTCTTTTCGATTGAAGAAAGAAAGGCATAAACATCTTGGATGACATGGGGGTGAGTAAATTATCAGGAAATGTTTGTTCTGGAAGTGAACTAATGCTTTAAAACTTTAGAATTACAGTTATTCAATAGTTCACACTTAAAAGGTATCTTCCAAAGCAGCTCTTTAGATTAAAAAAAAGCAAAAAAAAAACTTTATTTATATCCTGTAAGAGAGAGAGGGTGAATAAGAGAAAAATAGAAGGCAAAAATTGGAAGAAGCATTAACTTTAAGAGGTGAAATACAGAGGTTTAAGGTGATTAACCAGTCATTAATTTTATCTGACAAAACTGTGAGCTGATTAGCACAGTGAGGTGAAACCTATTGACATAATAGAAGCAGAGCCCAGGGTGGCCAGATATGCAGCCAACAAATCTACAAACAGTGGACAACACAGTAGGAAGTCCCGCTGAGAGAGAGGGAGAGAGAAAGAGGGGGAGATTTCTATCAAATTAGTGAAGCAGACATTCTTTGGCACGTACCACATCAGTTATGTCAGCTTCTCTGGTAATCTTGTTTGAAATTGAATAATCTAATTTACTTTAAGTTATGATGTTCCACTAATTTTCCAGTCAAGGCACTTCCATTTTGTTACTCCCATGCCTCGTTCCTCTCGTTCTTCTCTGTCTCTGTGATTACGCTGATGTTCGTTACTTTTCCAGACATTGATGAATCAGGGATTTCTCTCAACAATAGTGGTTTCCAGAGGGGTTCTTTCACAGGAGTAGCAAGGGAAAAGACATAGTGAGCAAAAGCGAGACACCTTAGTGAGGCTTCTATTTAGAATAAAAGTACAAATACCAAAAAGGACAAAAGCATCTAAGGGAGAATGTGTAACACAAAGAGAGATGGTAGAACCAAAGGAGGAAAGTTAAAAGTAAAGTAAGGAAAGTAAAGTTGGAATGGTCAGCTGATACCAAAATGTTAAAGGGCTAGTTCATCCAAAAATGAAAATTAGCCCATTATTTACTCACCCTCAAGGCATCCTAGGTGTATGTGACTTCCTTCTTTCAGACAAATGCAATCGGAGTTATATTAAAAATTCTTCTGACTCCTCCAAGCTTCAGAATGGCAGTGGGTGTTTTTTTTTTCTCTTCATCAGTCCAAAACAAGTCCAATAAAGTGCATCAATCCATAATAAAAAGTGACTCACACAGCTGCTGTGGGGAAAATAAAGGCCTCTTGTAGCGAATCGATGCATTTTTGTAAACAATTATCCATATTTAAATCATAATAATCACTTTTCTCAACCTTGCACTAACAGTTGTACAGAGAAGTGATGAGTGTAGATGGAGTGGAGAGATCAAAACAAAACAACAAACACAAATTAGTACAAAACAAGGATTTCGATAAAAGCCAAGAGGAGACTGGTTTTCCTTTGCTAAAGTCAGGAAACTTTGCTTCATTTGCTCCTGTAAACAAACTTTTTTGTTCTCACCAAGTCATCCGCCTAGAGCTGCTTCTGTGTACAACTGTTTGCGCAAGCTAAATTAAAATGATTATTACGTTTTACATATGAATATTTTTCTTACAAAAACGCATTGATTCGCTAAAGGAGGCCTTTGTACACCCACCAGAGCCGTGTGGAGCTCTTTTTTATGGATGGATGCTCTTTATTGGCCTTGTTTTGGACTGATGGAGAGAAACACCTGCCCATTGCTATTATAAAGCTTGAAGGAGCCAGAATAATTTCTTTAAATAACCTATTGCATTCGCCTGAAAGAAGGAAGTCATAGACACCTAGGATGCCTTGAGGGTGAATAAATAATGGACTCATTTTTGGGTGAACCAACCCTTTAATGATAAAAATCAATTAATAAAAATCAGTTTTCCTAACCATTTCCTAACTACTTCACCCAAATACACTTTGATAAACCTTGAATAATTATTCATATTTTAGAGCTGTCAGGACACATTTTTTTTTGAAATTGCATACGTACATCATTCACGTCAAAAAGAAAAACTGACCATGGATCATTGAAAATGTCAAAACTCTGGGGAGTAACAAAATGTAAAGACAAAAAGTGTTTATTTATTTATCAGCTTATTGATTAAAAAAAGAAGTTTATAATATAATATAATATAATATAATATAATATAATATAATATAATATAATATAATATAATATAATATAATATAATATAATATAATATAATATAATATAATATGAGACCCTGGACCACAAAACCAGTCATAAGGGTCATTTTTTTATTAAGATTTAATGATTTAATTTAAACTGAATAAATAAGCTTTCCATTGCTGTATGGTTTGAAAATGTGGAATCTGTGGGTGCCAAACAATATTTAGAAAATTGCCTTTAAAGTTGTCCAAATGAAGTTCTTAACAATGCATATTACTAATTGAAAATTAAGTTTTGATATATTTACAGTAGAAAATATACAAAATATCTTCATGGAACTATTGCTACAAATTTACCTGTGATACTTGGACTGGTTTTGTGGTCCATGGTCACATATAATATAATATATACTTATTTTTAATAATTTATTTTATTGTTTGTAATATAAAATGTTAATAACAATGGCATTATTTAAAAATATATAAACTATTATAGAATATTTAATTGTAAATGAATTGTAAAATGATTAAATTAACTCATTACTAATTAAGTAAAATTATAAAATTGAAATTTACTAAATATATTAGAAAAAAATTATAATGGTGTATGTACATTTTAGAACATAAGCCAGGCAGACATAGTAATCTTCTGATAATCTCATAATGGTCAAATATTGACTGATACTGACACTTTTTGGAGTGGAAGATCCAGGCAGACATTGTATTGTGGCAGCCTGGCTCTGAACATTGTGGACTGGGGAAGATCAGTCTCAGCAAAGCAGAGATGTGATGCTGGATTATAGCAGAAGCGATGAGGCACAACAGGCATCAGGTGCACCTCATCACATGCTGCCAGCGAGGCTTGTTGTGTTACCTCTTGGCCACTCGTTTCTGTCACGAGTCTGGACTTGGGTTGCCAATAAGAAAGCCTAGGCGACCGATTTAAAAATGTCATTTACAAGCACAGCCCACACTGTTGTCAGGATAAGCTTGGTGAGTCACAGCCTTCGAAATATTCATTGTGCTAAAACTATTACATTCCTAAATGAATTGTTCCCTCACTGTGATAACGCAAAGGGGCTTTTCTGTACTAATACTATAATTTGTATTCAGCCAATGTTTCAGAAAAATCTCTTTATGAGGATACTGTCAAAGTTAATGTGTGAAATTGGTTCTTTTTTCAATGTCAGTGTGTCTGAAGGTGCTCAGTCATTTAAAACTCTATTCTTAAAGATATAAAGACGGAAAGCGACCGAGAAATAGAGAAAGATGGCCTGTCTACTTAGTATACTTGAACGTACCCAATCCGCCCCTTTCAATATTCGTTGAAGCATGTTCAGGAGTTCCACAGAATAACAATCAACCTCCATCGAGACATTCGAAAGATATAAATCCTCAAGAACAATTAGCTAATAACAGACATGAGAGGCAACAGGGACCAAGAAATCTCAGACCACCTAAAGGACTGTCATCTCTGATTGCTCAATTACACATTTTGCCAAAGGACCTGCAGTTTACAGGCATTGATTGCGCATAGATCTTCGCAGCAGTAATTTGTATGTTTTTAGTCAAGGAAACTATGGGAAAGTCACACTTCAGCACACAGCAGCTGAGGGGCATGGCAGAAGAAAGAGATACCGAGACGCTGCTGGCGACTGGCGTATTTTGCCTACCAATGGCAGACAGCCTGGACTGGAACGCTAGCCAACAGACTAATCTAAAAGCTCAGAGCCTGCCATGAGGCAAGTTTGCTTAGTAAGAATGACAAGTGAAAATCAGAGAGCCCCAGGCTACACCTCTGGCGGTTTTGGGGTGGGGAGTGAGGTAGCTCAGGGAGTTCATTTGTCCGTGAGCTCACCATCCATGCCAGATCTGTGAGAAAGACAACCGGCGCTAGGAGAATCTCTAACAAGCTGAGAAATGACGAAGAGACATCGTGAACATATATGAGGGAGAATAGCGCTCTCCTCTAGTATCTTTCACTTTCTTCTCTTCGATCTACATACAGGCTGTTTAACAAAGCAGAAAGATTATAAAACACTGTTTAAAAAAAGGTTCACTCTTCATAAACTCTTCTGACATCTCTACTGGAAAGTATCATGCTCAAACAACCCCAAAAGCAGAGAGCAAATCCAGATTTAATGAATATTATCTGTAATTTAACACCTTTTCATGCTTGTAGCTTTAAAAGGGGCTTTGCTGTGGAGTAAGCCTTTTCCCACATGGTTGATTTCATTTGAAGTTGCCATAATCTTTGTGTGCATTCCTCTGAGTCTACCTTTCCTGAAATATGTCAAATGTGTGCTACAGAAGTTACTTTTTTGAAAAGTATATGACAGGGAGTCAAGAATCCACAACAGAAGGTTACTTTCTACACTCACACATACTTCTGTAAGATTAAAGTTCACTGAAGCTTAAAAGAACCCAGATGCCTCGCGTGTTTCTGAGAGATGATGGTCAAAAGCTACTGGATCTCCATAGATGAAAACACGTTTCACCCATGCCCAAAAACACAGATATGGAGCAGGCTCTGTTCAAATTTTACTTGATATACAGTCTCAAAAAAGTACAAACATGTAATTAAGATATGATGCTGGATTATATATAGCACAGTCTATATATTTTGAATGCATTAAGTCAGGAATCAGTTTACTCTGTTTACCACTGTCAGAAAACTGATGTGCAGTGTTTGTCTAATAAAGAGTTAGAAAAATAAGCTTCCTAGTCCAAAAACACACCACAAACTGTTAAGTTCACTGGTGGCAGTGACTACGGTTGGCTGTTTCTTTCATAACACCAGATGTTTAAAGAAAAGCAGAAGGACTTAAACACAGCAGTTCTGAGCGAACAACCATGTTAACCTGTAAAAACTGTGAGGAATATGTAAATGAAATCTACAGCTGGTACAAAGTATGACTGTGTGAGTCGCGGATCACGGGTCAGCCCACGACTGGCCCTCCCTGATGAGCTCGTTAGCAGGCTGAGGTCTGCCATGTAGGGGGCCATTTACTTGACTGAACTGATTGAGAATGTGGGCATTTCCCTTTGTCCATCAATAACTGCCCAATCAGTGCTCAAGCGAAAAGCTGTCCGCACTGCAGGCACTTCACTAATGTTCTGTGAATGTGAGTCTGACCGATATAAATGCAGTAATACTGAATCATTTGACAGCTCAAATAAAGAAATAACAAAAGAAAGGATGGGTGAGAGAAAGAAGAGAGGAAAGGAAGGAAAGAAATAAAGGAAAGAAGGATGCAATACTGAGCCATTAGACTGCTCAAATAATAAATGAACAGAAAGAAATGACTAAAGAAAGGACAAAAACGAAGGAAGGAAGTCTAATGAATCATTAGACTGGTCATATAATGACATAAATAGTGAAAGAAAGGACACAATAAAAGAAAGGACACAATAAAAGAAAGAACTAAAGTGAAGAAGGAAAATAAAGAAAGAAGGAAGGAATGCAAAAACACTGAACCATGGGTTAGGAAGGAACGAATGAAGGACAAAAAAGGAAAAGAAAGAAAGAAAGAAAGAAAGAAAGAAAGAAAGAAAGAAAGAAAGAAAGAAAGAAAGAAAGAAAGATAGATCACAACTGACACATCCGTCTGGAAGGAAGGACCCAGCTCGTCTATGAATGCCAGCGTGTAAAGATACTGTCATTATGTTTAACTTGTGTAAAAGCTGCTTTATGGTGCACAACGTGGAGTCAGAGCACAGCTGATAAGAGCTATATAGATGTCTACCCTGCTGGCACCTGACAACAGAGCTCAGTGTGTTAGTCCACTACTGCGAGACCCAAGGACAGGCTTTACACCGAAGGTCAGAGAAAATACCGCCAAACGTCGAGCTCTGATGGCCACTGGATCCTCTCCCGCTCAACTGCCCATGCTCAGGGCAGGGTCACCCGTCGGGGTGTCCTCCCTCTGGGCCAAAACACCATCCAACACAAACATATAAAAAAAAAAAAGAGAGAGTGAGCGAGAAAAACACAACCACCTAATGTCCATGTCACCTCCAAACCCTCCATATGTGAACATATCAATGAGAAAACTCCAACTGGTATGGCATTAAACCAAGAAGCACACACATGCTGGAACTACTTAAGTGCAGTGATGAACAAAAACACAACTGAGGAGCTGACAGAAAGAGGTAAAGGACTTTGTGAAAATGCTTATGCATGCAGTTTTTGAGAATGTAAACTTCATCCTCATTTTTAATCAAGTGACAATTTGCACGCAAGCACACTTTAAGAGAAAGCGGGATGTTCATCAAGGGCTTGGATGTTTTACAAGCGTAAGCGTATAGTGGTACTGAGATGTTTTAGAGAGCGGTGTAAAAAACGAACGTTGATTAAAGACCACACTATAAAACTCTTAAATGAAACTGCAACAGCTTTTCTTGAAAAATTACTTCCTAGTGTTAAACTGTAATTCAGTAGCCTTTAAAAACAGGTTCGTCTGTGCTCAGAAGTAAATAGAAAAATGTCAGAACAACCATTCAGATATGCCACAACTGGCTCCAGCTTAAACCCCTGTGGTTGGGACACCTGTGTCCCAGCAGCATCTGGGACGCCTCCGAATAGATGACAAGGCCAGCAAAGAGATGTAACTAAGAGTGACGGTGTAGTTCTGGCTGCCTGGAAACACCGGCAGGGGGGTGGCTGTCTTTCATAGCGGGACCAAATGGCTTCGCCATCCAAATCAGCTTGTAAAACACACAGCCAGATGTCCATCTTACATACACCAACAACAGCAGTTACAGCTTTCATACACATTCTGGTAACGGTTAAAATGATCTCAGTAGGGAGGCCTACCTGCCAGCTCTATAAATAAACTCAGAAACCCACATTTGCCGTATTAGAGTAGATAATATTCTGAAGAATACTGTACTGTCAAGTTTGTCACCAATCACTAAACCCAAATGACAACTTTAGCTTCATGTAAATCTGCTGCTTTAACAGGTTTCTAATTTTACTTGTCATTTCACAGATGATTTTTAAGCATATATGTGACCCTGGACCACAAAACCAGTCTTAAGTAGCACGGGTTTATTTGTAGCAATAGCCAAAAATACATTGTGTAGGGCAAAATGATCTATTTTTCTTTTATGCCAAACATCATTAGTATATTAAGTAAAGATCATGTTGATATTTTGTAAATTTCCAAACGTGAATATATCAAAACCTAACCTGATTTCATCCGGACAAATTTAAAAGTGATTTTCTCCATATTTTGTTTTATTGCACCCTCAGATTCCACATAATCAAATAGTTATATCTTGACCAAACATTGTCCTATCCTAAAAGCTTATTTATTCAGCTTTCAGATGATGAATACATCTTAAATTTAATAAAATATCCTTATGACTGGTTTTGTGGTCCAGTGTCACAGGGTCACGTTTATTACCCATACAATGTATTTTTGGCTACTGCTACTGTACAAATATACCCGTGCTACTTTAGACTGGTTTTGTGTTTGTGTTTCAGATGTGTCATCTGAAAGCTGAATAAATAAGCTTTGCATTGATGTATGGATGTTGATTGAACAATATTTGGCCGAGATGCAACTATTTTAAAATATGAAATCTGAGGGTGCAAAAAATCCAAATGAAGTTCTTAGCAATGCATATTATTAGTTCAAAATTACGTTTTGATATATTTACTGTAGGAAATTTACAAAATAACTTCATGGAACATGATTTTGGCATAAAAGAAAAATCAATAATTTTGACCCATACAATGTATTTTTGGCTACTGCTACAAATATACCTGTGTTATCTAAGGCTGGTATTGTGGTCATCTGAAAGCATCTGAAAGCTGAATCAATTCAATCAAGCTTTCCATTGATGTATGGTTTGTTATGGTAGGATAATATTTGGCCGAAATACAACCATTTTACTTACCAGTGCTACTTAAGACTGGTTTTGTGGTCCAGGGTCACATATGTGCCTTGCTTCTGTGCTTGCACCTGGAAAGTTGTAGGTACCAGTCCCACAAGGGATGATCCATGAGCCATCACTATTGAGTTACTCCAAGTTGCTTTGGATAAAAGCATCTTGGGTTCTTAGGTTCAAAGCCCTTGTGGGACGATCCATGAGGTACCAAAGTTCTCCAGGATGTTATTGTGAATGCTTTGTGAAGGTTTGAAATTAAAGCACATAAGATGTAGTTTCAGAAACAGAAGTGATTCTGTTTGGTACCTTGCAGAGGAAGCTAATGTTGAAGCCGAAGGTCTGAGCATTTCTGGAGCCAGAGTTCATGTAATTCCCGACCAGCAGCACCATCTCCAGGAGCAGGCTGAAACCTTCGCTCTTCTTCACCTCCTCACATGCGAATGTCACGTTCATGATGTCGGGCCGGATGTTGTTCACCTGCTCCTCAAATGTCAGCTTGAACAGGATCCCGTTTAGTCGGGGACGCAGCATCTTGACTGAGCTCATCTGTAAAGGAAAGAGAACGTAAAGTTACTTTTGGAATATGAAATATTTTGGAATGAAATTTGTTTTTGTATTCATTTGATAGCTAAATAGCTATTTAGCTTGGCCTAAAGCACAAAAGAAGCAGGAAAGACTACTAAACTTTTTTTTTATTTAGAAAACCTCACACTGATGAATCGCTCACAATAAAACCAGAAAACAAGGTTAAACAAGTCTGAGCCATGGCACGATTACAAAAAAAGCCCATAAACAAAATTAAGAAGTTACCCGTACAATTGCGTTAACGCTGTAAACAGAAATTTTGCAACAAATCTTGTAAGAAATAAATGTCAGATTCTGCCGTTCACCTATAATTACATTTAACCGTAATAACAGCAACAATATAACTGGTTGTGGTGCTGAAGTGAGATGACATTTCAGTTAAAAGACAGCGAGGAGGAGGAGGAAATGTAGGAACGAGGAGACAAAACAACAACAACATGGATCCTACAGGAGCTTCTTGTTGAGGAGGGCGACCTCAGACACTCTCGCTCCAGATTTTTGCATAATCTGACGCTCACAGGCAGCCCAGAGACACAGTCAGGATGTACCATTACCGCTCGCATTTATTCATCTTTATGAGCAAGTTGGCGATCAAAAAAAGCCAGAGTTGGCCCCACGCCCCCGTTCGCCGCCCCACCCCACCTCCTCTCCTGCACATCCAGATTTGATTTCTCTGTATAAGAGGAAATCACAATAAAAGAGGGTGAGTTGGTGACAGCTCTGGAGGGAGACAAGCTGAGAGTGACTTATTTCCCCAAGGAGCAGTGTGAGGTGGTGTTGATGAGGTGCTTCCACAGCCTGCCTGTATATTACCCGCCTTGAGCTCAGTCACAGGAGGAGACTGTCACAACGTGCTTCATTACGCCCTCCAAAGACACAGGTAGTGAAAGACACAACACAGAGAGAGAGCGAGAGGGTTGTTCTGTTACCCTGTGCTGAATTGATTCCTGTGTGAATCTGCTGTCAAAGGCAGGCTTGTCAGATGTGCCATAATATCAGTGAATGAATGCATATGCATCAACCTAGATAGATCTGGCCTGACTGCAACTGTAAAGAGTTCTCATGTACCAAAAGAAAATGCTTAAAGGAAACGTTCACCCAAAAATGAAAATACTGGCTTCATTTAATCCCCTGTTATTCCAGACCCATTTGACAAAAAAAAAAAAGGTTACGCTAATGCCCTTCTCTATACGAAAGAAAGGATGCATCAGCTCCAAATATAGCAACTCTGCTGTTCCCAAAAATGTTGATTTATTAGTTGTATTACTCTTGATGCATGACAATGACAAAGTTTTGTATAGCCGTAACTATAAGATCCATGATAGAGCAAATCCAACGTTAAAGGAGTAATGAATAAATAAACTTTATATAGCACCTTTCTTAAACTCAAGGTCGATTTAAAAAAAGAGCAAATAAATCAAGGAAACAAATACATAAATATAACAAAAACTATATATATATATATATATATATATATATATATATATATATATATATAATATATATTTTGCAATCAAAATTATTAATTAAACTATTAAAGAAAGTTTATTAATACACATTTGAGTAATTCTGAGAAGGTAAGTTGATGAATAATGAAAAAAAAAATGAACTGGCTCTAAACATTCATGTTCAAAATTATTCAACCCCTGAAAGTAACTGGTGTAGAATCTTTTATTCTTTTAAAACCACCAATAAACACTGCCTGGAAGTGCTCAGATGCTTCTGTCACCTTTCTGCTGCAATTTTGGGCCATTCCTCCCCTGAAAAAGCTTTCAGATCACTGATAATCTTTGGGTTTTACTTTGCCACTGCTTGCTTCAAATTCAACCATGTATTTTCAATGAGAATTAAATCTGGAAACTGAACAGGCCATTTAAAAATATTCTATGACTGATCCCTGAACCAAGCATAAGTAGATTTGAATGTATACTTTGGCATGATTGTCCTGCAGGAAAGTACATTGATTATTAGCTTCAGACATTGCACAGAAGGCATCACAATGTTTGCCAAAATGGTCTGATACTCTAATAAATCCATGATATCGTTTTGTATGGATCCACTTCCTGCTACAGTAAAACAACAACATAACACGACTGGCCCACCTCCATGTTTGATGATGGAGATGGTGCTCTTTGGCTTATAAGCTTTATCTTTTTTGGACCAGACGTACCTCTGATCCATACATCCAAAAAGTTTCAGTTTGGACACATCACTCCATAAAACATTCTTCCAGCACTCCACAGGTCTATCCATATGAAGTTTAGCATGTTCAAGGCAGCCTTTTTGTTCTTCTTGGTATTCAGCAAGATTCCTCAACATGAAGACTACACTTGTCTAGTGTTCCTCTTGTACACAGCATTGAAATATTTTTCCTCCTTTCGTCGGGTCAACTTACAAGTCTTTGGCTGTACATTGCAAGTTTTTCTCAGTTGATCTGATCAAACATTTTATGATATTGTACTTTTTTTGTTCAACAGCTTCAAATGTTTTCTGGTTCAACACACTTTAATCTAAGGAATACGGCTGCTAGCTGTGTCTCTAGGAACTTGTAATGTCTTAGAAATCTTCATGTAGTTTTAGACTTTCTAATATAGCAAACTATTTCTTCTCTATTGATTTTGCGTGAGCTCTGTTGACTTTACCATATTTGCTACTCACCTTCAGCACATGCATGGGCTAAGAGTATACTATGTGTAACACCCCAAGCTAATTCCATTTTTAATAAGTTTGTAAAGGCTTAATTATGTTTTATTTTACAATTTTGCTCCTGACCATAAAAATAACTGTCTTAAAACAGCAAAGTTGAATAGGGGTTGAATAATTCTGACACAGCTGTGCTATTAAAAAATCCTATAACTCAAAAACATTACATTATATATTGACATTATAACTTTTAATATGCCAGAAAGCTGTTGTAGATGCAATTTAGTCCTGGATCTTCAGAAAGAGCAAAAACCATTTGTAAAGTACTGCAGTCTCTGGGGGTGGGGGGGGGGAGGTGGATGGATGGATGGATGGATGGATAGATGGATAGATGGATAGATAGACAGACAGACAGACAGACAGACAGACAGACAGACAGACAGACAGACAGACAGACAGACAGACAGACAGACAGACAGACAGACAGACAGACAGACAGACAGACAGACAGACAGACAGACAGACAGACAGACAGACAGACAGACAGACAGACAGACAGACAGACAGACAGACAGACAGACAGACAGACAGACAGACAGACAGACAGACAGACAGACAGACAGACAGACAGACAGACAGACAGATAGATAGATAGATAGATAGATAGATAGATATTCTACCATCTCTTTTTGCATCCTAACATAATAAATGGAATAAAGTAAACCATGGGGCAGCTGGAGGGCCACAAAGGTGTGACGGAAAAAAACTACAGAACCCATAATGCACTGCAACAAGTAGGAGGAGTCAGCAACCAGAAGGAAATGGAATCAGGTTAATTTAGATGCAGGTGTGTGTGCATGTGGTGAAGGCTTCTTCCCACTACACCAAGAGCCAAAGTAAAGTTGAAGCAGTTTGAACTGCCTGGAGTCTTTAGATGTTTAAAATGTACCAGAATTTAGACAAGACTGGAGATTACTGTGTTTTAAAAGCTTTGTTTGCTGCACTGCGGAAGAGTGTTTCGACTACAAAGGTTCCAGCAAGCTGCTCCTTTCCATAGCAGTGTTTGGGCTATACAACTGCTAAATCAACAGACAGTAAGCACTGTGAAGTATGATGCGACCATAAGCCAACGAGACTGAAGGTTTTCGTGTCACAAGACTTCCGCCAGCTACACAGTGGACGAGTGTTCGGATGTCCGCGATGCCATTCGTTTATCAGCTGTGTTTGAACTACATGGGGTTGAAATGCTGTGACCGTGAGTGAGTTTCGTCTAGTCTCGGACAGGCCGCAGATATTCTCATTGTACGTTGGACTTCAGGTAGGCCTTGAACAGTTCATCCTCGCTCCTAAATGGAGCCTTAAATCACCACTGACTCTTGGAAAAGATGGGTTTAGCGGACTTTTATCCCATACTACACACAGCACATTCACACACATCTACACAAGCCCACAAACATCAAACATCCTTCTCTTGAACCCTTTGCTTAAGAACACAAACTTTCAAATGCATTGTTTGGTTTGCTTCCATTATGGACTTTGAACTAAAAAGGACTTCTTGATAAGCATTGTGTCTGAATATTGACTAACATTATTTTGATCTCCAGTCATTTATCTTTGAAGACTCGTAAATTCTTCTATCTGTTCTAAAAAAAGATGACTGTGATCTAATGATTGCTCATATGATTATGTCATAAGATAATTTTTTTTGTTCTTGAAATTGGTTTTGCACTTTGATATGCTTTGAATATGCAAGATATAGGAAAAAAAGAAACGAGTCCCCATTTTGAGTTAAATTAAAAAAGAAATTTTTCAATTGTAAAAGTGAGCTTATTTTGTATTTGTATTGTTCTGTGAAGTGTGATTGGGGTTACAGGCCTATCTAGAATCACTACGTCACAAAGGTGATTAAATGACAACAGAATTTTCACTTTTGGGTAACATTCCTTTAATCCAGGTGCGAGTCGCATTAAGTGTAGACTTGTGCACTGTGCGGAACTAACTGATGTAGAGAGAAGCTTAAATATTTGAGACAAAGTCAAGACAAAGGCCAACATTAATGGGATTTGGTCAATATAGGAAGGAAGTCTAAAGCCCTTCCAGTTTAAGAACTCGGAACCTAATCACGCTCAGTAGTAAAGTAAAGCTCTGTCTCACTCTTTATTATTCATCAAAATCATAGCTTCTGTCAGTCACAACCAGGCTACCAGATTTGACTTGTCATAAAAAATGCCCTTTATATTCTTGGCCTTTTAATTATACATTACTGAGTCTCTTTATATATTGAATAGCGCTGATCCTGCATGGAGCCTGAAGGCAGTCTTCTTTCTCCTGCATGCTCTCTCTCTCTCTCTGTGCCTAATTTCCCGCTGCCCCCCATTCTGCTTTTCAGCTCAAAATCCTTCACACGGAAGTAGAGAGCTATTGGTGTGAACAACAACAGAAATGGAAAGGAGGGTGATTTTGGTATCAGAGAGAGAGAGAGTGGAGGAGAGAAACAGGCGGAAGTGGAACAGAGATGTGTGAAGGGTTATGCGCTGGAGTGTGACGAAAAGTAGAGGAGAAATAGTGAACCAGAGCCAAAGGAAAGAGAATGAAAGAGGAAGAGGGGAAGAAAAGACTAAGAAAATGAGAAGGATAAAATCGATAGGCAATTGAAATGCTTTTTAGTGTGAGATTCTCTCTTTTTCACCAAATTATTAGTGCTGGTGCTGTGCCCAGTGTTTGGCTGTTGATTATAATGGCAGTGAATAAGTTTTGTTTGGCCCTTAATGTTGTTATTTCTTTAATAAAACATGTGGAATAATTCCAAACTGGGCACCGGGTCTGGCACCTGCACTGTATCTGTTTAAATAGCTGTGTCCAGACTAAAACACAGACCAATAAGGAAACATTCAAGAACCAAATTACTTTTTTAGTTAGTCAAAATTACAAAATTGCTCAAAACAGATGGTTATTCATTATGCCATCCACATTCTTCTGATTAGTTTTTAGAAAGGTCAGCTAGTGTGTGGAACAGTTGCAGTAGATAATACTGCAGTACTATAGATTCCAACATGCACTAAGTTCACTTCAGTTCACTGGATGCATAGCACTGAAAGGAAACTGACTCAGATATGGTTCCAGAATTTTCTGCAAACCATTATGTGTTTGTTTTTGTAATGGAGTCAATATAAAATGAAGTATTGGTATTTAGTTTTCAATTCTGTTATATAAATTATAGTGTTTTTAATGTAATTTTGTGTTCCAATTTCATGCTGTTCCTCTAATGATCCAGAACAGTATTTGTGCCACATAAATTTTACTCTGTAACAGTATTTCTGTTTTTTCTGGGGAGAAAAAAAGTCAAGATAAACATTGACTTTATTATGGTTCCAGCATGACACCCACAGACCTAGCTTTGAATTGATTTCACCGTACAACTGCAATACTATTTATTACATCAAAATCTGCATAAAGCGTCTTTAACTAACTTTTTTTTTTTTTTACAGCACTTGTTCATGAATCTCTTGTTTGTCCTGAACAGTTAAACTGCCAGCTGTTCTTCAGATAAATCCTTCAGGTCCCAAAAATTCTTTGGTTTTCTAGCATTTTTTTTTTTTTTTTTTTTGTGTATTTCAACCATTTCCAACAATGACTGTATGATTTTGAGATCCATCTTTTCACACTGAGGACAACTGAGGGACTCATATGCAACTATTACAGAAGGTTTAAACGCTCACTGATGCTTCAGAAGGAAACATGATGCATTAGGAGCCAGGGGGTGACAACTTTTGAATTTGAAGATCAGGGTAAATTTAACTTTTGTCTTCTGGGAAACATGCAAGCATCTTCTGTAGCTTCTGAAAGGCAGTACCAAATGAAAAAATATCATATTTAGGCAAAGTAAGAAACATTTACACATCTCCATTCTGTTCAAAAGTTTTCACCCCCTGGCTCTTAATGCCTGTTTTTCCAAATACACAAAAATGCTGGAAAACCAAAGAATTTCTGGGACCTGAAGAATTTTTCTGAAGAACAGCAGGCAGTTTAACTGTTCAGGACAAACAAGGGATTCATGAACAACTATCACTAAACAAACAAAAAAAAACAACAACAAAAAAAAAACAGCTGTGGATCATTCAGGTAACACAGTATTAAGAATCAGGGGGATGTAAACTTTTGAACAGGGTAATATTTTAAAAATTCAACTATTATTTTCTCTATATGTAAATATCTTTTTTTATGAAATATCTTATTCAGGTCAGTACTAAATAAAAATAACATGCATTTTGTATGATCCCTCTTATTTTGGTAAAATAATAAGAGTTTGCAGAATCTGAAAGGGGGTGTAAACTTCTGACCTCCCACAGGAATGTTTTTGTCATGAGATCAGGTAGGTTTTTCACATCTGTAGACACTTTTTTCAGGAACATATTTTAAAACTAAAATTCTATATAAATTCTCAAACTTTAGCCAAACAAATAAATGTTACATTTGATCTAATTTGTAAACATCTATACTAGAGCCCTGAAATGTGCTGGAGTTCAATCTCAGTACTCACCACAATTCCAAACTGCTCTGATTCACAAAGCTCCTCGTATTCGTTCTTTAGCTCGGCCAGGTTGCTCAGCTCCTTCTGCTCAGGTAGGTTTTTGATCAGGTTCTGCAAAGAAAAAATGTGCAAACACACCCATCAGTGCCACAGGAGAAAACACCTGCTGCCTGCTCATTTGGTGAACTATCACAGGGCTGTGAGTGACAGCAGAGCACGGTTTAAATGAGGCCACAGCTTTATATGCTATTGTGCTTTATGCTGGTGGTCTGAAATGCACTTGCGATTCACATAGAGACTCCCTAATGTTCACATCTTCCCCCATTACCGCATACTGCCGATCTCAGATTGCAGAGAGAGCAAAAAAAAAAAAAACCCTTCTTTAAGCGAGTATGCAGCCTGATTGGGTTTTAAAAATCTATGGCAGCTCAATTCAAGGGGAAATATTCATGTTGGTCTTGACTCCATCTTTGTTTTCGTCAGCTTTCTAATATTGGTGGATAGAGTCGGCACTCTCCAAGGAAAATCCACCCCGGCGCAGAATTACTCTTGGAGCTCAGCCGAGGTTCAAAGTTTTACAGTGCTGAGCAAACGGCGTTCAAGGTGACTCTAAGAAATGAGGGAATAAATACCACCCCCACATCCACATCATTTAATATGTCACTGAAACGTCCCTGATGTTTATGGCTTTCTTTTCCTTTCAGACAATTCAAGACGGAAGGGCATATTTGAGCCAAGTTTGCCACTTTACAGATGGCAGGAACTCTACTGCCTCTCTTTTCCCAAAAATAGATTCATATTGCTTGTCCAACTTTGCAATTACCTCTAAGAGTAAAAGCCTAGGTGATGTGGGCGAGTGAGAGAACCTTCATTTTTTTGAAATGCTAATTGTGCTCATAAAGGTCAGATGAGTAAATGAAAAGAAGCATGGAAAGCCTTTTTCCTAAAGAAGAGGTGCCCTTTCCATGGGTAGGCTTCTTCTCTCATTATGCCCTTTGGTTGGCATAAGTATGCATGCTTGTAGTCACATGGCTGGATGTAGCCACTCCTGCTGGGTTACCAATGTATTACAAGCTCCAGCTGATTAGAAGGCTGGTGTGTGTGTGTCATATCTTCAATATACTGTAAGTACACAACTGAAACATTAACAATAATGGCCTCTCTTGTCCTCCCAGTTGGAAGCATGTCCTAAACCCAGTTAAATGCTTTTATGTGGTCTCTCTCTGAAATAACTTCAAATGTCCTGCTGACAATAATAAGTCTGACGCAACACAAAGCCAATGCACTGACACCTGGATCTTGAACAAAATGGAGTATTTCTGGCGCCCTGAGATTTTTATGAACTTTACTCAAATAAATAATGGATAAGAATCTCTCACGTACAAAGAAATGTTCAGAGAGCGAGTACGAGAAAGAAAAATGTGATATTACTATAAACTAGGCCTTTAAACTCCTGTGAGTTTGGTACTATTCTCAATAGTAAACACAGACAGCATTGCAGTTTTTTTTTTTTTCCTCAGCAAGACGTGTGCTTGCTTTTGATGAGATAATCATTAGCTTTGTTCTTTCTAGAGTAGATGAATATATGCATAAGCAAAACACGTTTTTTGTGCGTTTTATGGATGCCTAGCACATCCACTTTCCCTGGTTCAAAGCAAATCTAGCCTAAAATAAAAATGTGTCAAAAGCCTGTAATTGTCTGGACAATGAGATAAAACTGACGGTTGACTCCATCATCTTAGATGTTAAATTAAATAAATGCGCTGAGAGGCTTTGAGATGCTTCAAAAAAAGCCTGTAATCGAGCAGCAAAGATCAGCCACGTTAGGGGGAGGGATTACGGTAAAACGGGCTTTCTCTCGTCTGAAAGAGTCTGAGGAACATTAGCCCGGCGGTTCGGCTGAGGAACAAAGCTCCCCTAAACAATGTATCATTGATTTTGAATGAAGCACAACAACACAGCAGCACACCATTCAGCCACAGCAATCATCATTGCTAATGTGCCGCCAAATCTCATTATTGGAGTTGTATTTCTCCATCGCCACTTGCAGAGACGAGACAAGCGATTAGGGTTTGCCGTTGCCTCTTTTCCAAAGGCATCTATAGGACAACCCGCCAAATGGAGCAGAGACGGAGGGAAGATGTAACAAATGGGGCTAAAGAGAGAGAAGAGCGCGAACGCGGTTAATTGTTAATACGCTCGTCTACGGTTTACATAATTATCGGAGTCCCGCATATTGAGTAAATGACACGCAAGCAGAGCCATATGGGAGGGTTGGTAAGAGACGGTTGAACCCTGAATGAATCAGTCTGCTCTCTCCAGGCCTCCAGACTCAATCTGCATCTGGGAGGGGGGTTAGAAGAGCATGGGCCCTAGCAGACAAGGCATGCTATGCTAATAATCCAGCCATTTGGACTCTCGCCGCAGGACCAGATACATGCATGCTGTCATGCTTTATTTCTTAAGACGCTGCTTGTCTCAATGTCGTTTCAGACTTCATGACCTTATTTACTAGTGAAAGAGATTCAACGGTGCATTCTATTTTCACAACCTGATCTCATGACAAAAACATACATGTGGGAACTTTTTCACAATACATTTCATGACATATTCAATGTGAAATGTCCACTTTTTTTACCTCAGAATAGATGAACGTACATATGGTAGGTTTTAAGCTACGTTGGTTTTGTATGTGTCACCACAGTTCTGACTTGAAATGTCCGTTGAGTGGCGCTATAACTCTTAAGCTGCGTGATGTTTTAAAATAACATAGCATCTGCACTACACCTAAATGAATGCAAATGTGGCGTAAAAACGCAATCGCAAGCATGCCGTTTTGGCTTGATTTTCAATTTTTCATCTTTCAGCTCTTTCATCGTGAGTCATGTTTTTCACAGGATTTGTACCCAAGGATTCTGCATCTTAAGTCCAATTCCTTGCTGGCTGAGCTACTGAGCAAGCTTGTTTCATCCAGAAAGTGTAACATATGGAGCTGTAAATATAACTGCGTACGAAAACAATTACAAGTGCTCACTGCTTTACTGCCTCTAGTGTTCATTTCTGTTGAAACTGCTGGTATGTATTTCACGTCTTGAGAAAAAATTCCCATAGGTACGTTTTCGTCATGAGATCAGGTAGTATCTCAATCTGCATCTGGGAGGGGGGTTAGCGGAGCATGGGCCCTAGCAGACAAGGCATGCTATGCTAATAATCCAGCCATTTGGACTCTCTCTGCAGGACCAGATACATGCATGCTGTCACACTTTATTTCTTAAGATGCTGCTTGTCCCAATGTCATTTCAGACTGCATGACCTTATTTACTTATTTACTAGTGTAAGAGATTTACTGGTGCATTACAATTTCACCACCTGATGTCATGACTAAAACATAGCTGTGAACTTTTTAGCAAGACGCGAAATACATCATGTACGTTTCGTGACATATTCAATGTGAAATGTCCACTGAGTGGCGCTAAAAGAGTGTTACGTCCACAAAGCAAAACATATAGAGCTATAATCATAACTGTGTGTACAAAAATGATTACAAGTGCTCGCTGTTTTACTGCCTCTAGTGTTCATTTCTGTTGGAAACTGCAGTGATATGTACTTGCTGGTATGTATGTCACGTCTTGTAAAACAAATTCCCACAGGTACGTTTTCGTTATGAGATCTGGTAGTATTTTTAAATTTAGAAAAGTTAGCCTTTGTTTTCTTCCTCAGAAATAACTGTTCTTTTATGCGGACAAGACAATGCTAATCAACAGCAAAACAGCTATTTCGGTATTATTTCTAATTATTTCATTCAAATAAATAAGACTTATTTAATATGATTACATTACTTTCAAACACTGAGTTCAAAAACAAAAATATATCAATAAATACGAGTGTGCATTAACTGAGCAATGCCAGTGCCTTAATGTCAGAGGGAAACTGCAATTTCAATGTTGAGTGCAGCACCGTATTAGGGTGCAATTACTTGTGCTTTGGTACATTTCCATGTAACTGTTAAAACAAGGAGAGCCTGCGAGTGTAATGACTGCCAAGTTCTTAAATGATACAGGAATTAATCCAGCGTTGGAAGAGGATACAGAGAAGGAAAGTGAGAGAGAGAAGGCTCAGAATCCATAAATATTTTGACTGATGACAATATCTGTGAGGCTTCCAGCAGCGTACTTTGATCTCTGATGTTGACATGTTCCAGACACACAATCAACCTATGCCAAGTTAACAACTGTCTTCAGTCAGAACAGACATCATAGCTTTGTTCAGATTAGCATATCACCATGCTACTCTTACAAGTTCAACAGTATACAGTATAGTATGAATACTGTGTCTAGCATGTCAGTCAAGTGTATGATAAGAATACCCTAGAGACATCTGCCTAAATATGAAATATTAAACAATGTGCACTGCATAGAACATTGTATCTCACAATGCTAACTTCCATTTCAAGTGTGATGAATAAACCCCTTTTTGAAGACATGTTTTACACACACACAAGTAAGTTGATAATTATTGTGATGCTAGGCCCAATATCCAATAAATGAAATATAGTTTTCATAATATTATTGGAAGAATGAAAGATGAATTTTCATTTTAAGATCTGCAGATAATTACACTTCACAGTGCTATTGAAGATTAACTTTAAATGAGCATTAGATGATGGCAAGAGTAATTTAAATGTAAAAATGAGCATCCATAATTAAACATAGAATTTAAACAACCCAGATTAAAATTAATCAGTGAAATCAACCAATAAACAATATGTCACTGATATACCCTATTAAATACTAGATAGATAGATAAAAAACAATAAATTAAATAGTTTTCACAACATTATTGCAAGAATAAAAGATGAATTTTCAATTTAAGATCTGCAAAAGACTCCACTTAACAAATGATCAGTGTTTAAAGATTAACTTCAAATGAGTATTAGATGACAGCAAAAGTAATTTAAATGTAAAAAAGGGAAACGAGCATATAGAACTAAGCATTAAATTAAAAATTTTACAGACTGAAATTAAAAAGTCACTAATGTTGTCCAATCTAATCAATATGGCACTAATATATATTGTGCATCCCAATTAAAAATGCCAAATTTCTGATAGGGATTTTATTTATATTTTGAAAAAAAAATGGATAGCATTGTGTGACAAAAAAAATAAATAAAACATAAATGTTTAAAAAGGAATAATACTGACTGTAAGTGATAGCACTTACTGTAAATAAATAAATAAATAAATTCCAAGCTTCTAAGTTGTGTTTTCAGCATCATCTGAATATCCATCAGCAAAGGGTTAGCTCAACGAGTGAGACAGTCTGCACAGTACAGGCGGAGGAAAGGAGAACAGCCATTACAACAAGCGCACCATGCTTGGGTAGATGGAAATAAATTACTCCCACGGACGTCTCTCCTCGGCTCAGCAGAGCATATGCCCAACGGTAAAGTCAGAAACGAGGGAAGATCAACAAATCTCAAATTACCCTCCCAGGGACAGCACAATCAATAAAAATGTTCTCCCAGCAATAAACTCTTTATTAAACTGAAAGAATTCACAAAAGGAGGGGTGTATAGGGGGCTGTAACCTTGCCTGTATATGATGCCAAACACAGAACTCCTCGTCTGAACCAGTCAGGTCTGTAGTGGATAGGACTGACAGATGTGATTGTCAGCTCGCCTACTTTTTTTTTCTTCTAATTGATCTGTTCTTCATTTTTTGGGACGCATCGCCACATGCAGCTCAGTCTTTTTCTTGGCCAAGCATACATGTGAAACATTATACAGTCGCCTTCCTGCAGTGCCTTCTCAGCAGGTCTCAGCACAGCTTTCGGTAAATCGTTTCAGGCACCTCTGTTTAAATCAATACCAGAGAGCTCTGAAACATACCCAGACAGGCTCAAAATATGAATTCATGACAGGTATATTTGTCCGTTTCAGTAAATATTTTACTTGTGCGTGTAACAACCTTATTTCAACGAGAATGCTTTGATCTCCTTAAAGAAAGCTTATGTATCATGTAACGTAAATGACACAATGTGTTGCCTCTTTGAGAAAGAGCAATAAATGTCTCGAGATTAGAGCAAAGCTGTTCTTCCGTGTAATGTAGAGCGCATGATTCAGCCTCGCACATGTTGAACGACCCGTTTGATGAGTTAGTCACCTTATCGCTCAGAAACCTAATACACATGCAGTGCTTATCAAACTTACAGGAACAAAAAAAAAAAAAAAATAATAATAATAATAATAATAAATAACCAGGGTAATTATCATGGCACAGTCAATGCAAACAGCTTCTATCCAATTAGGCATTGGTCTACGAAATTAGGTCATAATTTTATCACAGCTGCGTCTCTCGATTTAATAACACAGCACTCCAATTGCCAGTGTAATCATACACTTCCCAGGAACTTGCACTACACGGCTGACTTGTTTTAAGAACATATACATATTGGATACAGCAAAGGCCGAAGTTTTAATAAAACAGGCATTTAAAAACAATAACAACCTTAAATCGCTACTTAAAGTGAGGTGTGAAGACCTTAACAGCGGCGGACTTACAGACAAACTGAAAATACGCATCCGCAGCCACTCAGGAGGGTAATTTTCCTCAATGGGCACAACATGCAACACATTAGAGGGCTGTGCAGTTGGCATTAAGCTCATCTAGAGAGCAGCGCTTTGACAGATCCGAAAGGGATCTCTACTCCCCTAAATCGAACTAACACCTCAGACTGTCACAGACACTAGCCATAGTTGGCAACTGACAGGCGACAAACCTGGGATGACAGATTCCAAAATCGCATTAAACTAAATGAGAAATAAAAAAATGGATTATATTTGGGTTGGTGAGAAATAGAGCTGGCAAAGCTGACAGACCTGCCATGACATTAATTTTGTCTTTCTAAGGACTTTTCTTTTTTCTTTAGGATATAGAGAGCATTAACACCTGAGCTGTCCGTTACATTTTTTTGTCTTATATACATGCATGCATACATGCAGTGGAGATCAAAATTAGAGAACAGCAACAATTTCCAAAATTTTAAAGGTCACTGGAGCACTTTGAAGTTATCCTAATAGGAGTAGAATGGCAGTTTTTTAAACATATTTCATAAATTAATTGTATTCTGAAGCACAGTATAAAATCTGTCAGGTTGTAATCAGGTGGCAGTGAAAGGTGGAGGAGGGTAAGTCATGGTTTGGGGGAGGTTTTGTGCAACAGGAGTTGGGCATCTTATACAGATACATGGCAGGGAGAATGCCAGTTTTTATCAGGACTCCCTTCAACGACACGTAGTACCTTCCCTGCAAGCATCTGACAATCTGACAAGACAATGCCCCCATCACACTGCAAAATGGGTAAAGCAGTTCCTTGAAGCTAACAACATTGAAATAATGAAATGGCCGGCCCAGAGTCCTGATCTAGACCCGATTGAAAATGATTGCCGACAAAGTTATGTCTAAGAAGCTACACTCTTAAAAATAAAGGTACTTTATCGCCATCAATGATTCCATGAAGAACCTTGAACATCCATGGAACCTTTCAAATGCAAAAAAGGTTATTTATAGTCAAAAAAGCTTCTTTGAATTTTTAAAATTGGTTCAAATTGGTTCTTTTAAGAACCATTCACTGAAAGATTCTTTGGGGAACCAAACATGGTTCTTCTATGCACCACTGCAAAAACACCCATTCGGAACCTTTATTTTTAAGAGTGTATGGAAGAGATTGGAAGAAGTGTGGACCAAGATCAGACCAGCAAAGTCTGAGAAACGCAGATGTGCTGAAGTCATTCAAAGCAGGGGCCTGTACACTTCCTACTAACTTTTGACATCTGTAACCCTCCAAAATGTTAGTTGTAAACTTCTTTCGTGTTACAGTGGTTACTGTTCTCTAATTTTGATTACTGTGTTTTCCACAAAATAATGTTTTTTGCTGAAATCCTCTGGTCATTTGGTCAAACACATTCGTAGAACAGTGGTATACCTACAGCTAATATTAAATTTTGCAGAAAAGAATCAAGTATTTATAGATTGTTCTCTAATTTTGACCTCCACTGTACATACAATTACTCACTTGATCAGCATTGCACATTGTTGTTGTGCTACTGAATTTGCATTTTATGCTGAGGAGCCTACCAGCACTGTGCCAAAACAAAGCCTCAATTAAACTCAAGGGGTTGAGCAGCCTTTTCTGCTTAGGCATTAATCTGGAAGCCTAGTACAACTCTGTACTTCTTGCCCTGTCCTGAATGTACTTTTCACAATATTCAAACGACAGGTAACAATACACCAGGCTGCTCCAGTCACCTGTTGTTAGCCTGGAGAACAAAGGCTGGCACCGTCACCATGCCCTGCAACCAACCAGCGAGCCAGGTAATGAGGGCTCATGAATATGTATGGTGGCAATGCCGAAATGGCAGACGATCCGGGTGATTGACAAACAAGATAAACAATAATAACAAGCAAGGGCAAACACGAAACCCCTAACAAGCATGACTATCCACAAGCATGCTGAGAAGGCCGTAGCTGTGCTGAGGTGAAGCGCAGCGGGAGGGAGAGCTGACAGGGCATACGTCAGGATGGACAATGGGCTTCACAGAAAATGCTATGAAGATTTCAGTCAAGGACGCTACCTTACATCACCCTAATAAGCTATTAATGCGATGCCAGATTTCTAAGGACTCCAGAATGCGATACTGTCATCTCCAACGCTGTGGTGCTGTATCACGCAGGACAGAGAGTGTGGTTATTTGTCATCGTTACACATTATGTATTGCGCTACATACTTTATTAGCGGCCGTGATGATGCTTTGAGTGGAACAAAAAGAGACCGCAAGGCTAGATGATTGAATAATAATCAGCCTGATTCAACACTGTTTTTTTTTTTTTTTTGGTGAAGTTTGTTGAATCAAACATTCATATTGAACCAAATTTGCTATGCTGACCATAAAATATTTAGGCAAAACCAAACTTTTTTTTTTTTTTGGGGTGAAGTTTGTTGAATCAAACATTCATGTTGAACCAAAGTCACTATGCTGTACAGGCACAGTGAGGACAACTGAGATACTCATATGCAACCATTACAGAAGGTTCAAACACTCACTGATGCTCCAGAAGGAAACACGGTGCATTAAGAGTGGGGTCGGAAACTTTTGAACAGAATGGAGGTGTGTACATTTTTCTTATTTTGCCTAATTATCATATTTTCTCATTTGTGACCCTGGACCACAAAACCAGTCTTAAGTCGCTGGGGTATATTTGTAGCAATAGCCAAAAATACATTGCATGGGTCAAAATTTTTGATTTTTCTTTTATGCCAAAAATCATTAAGAAATTAAGTTCATGTTCCATGAAGATTTTTTGTAAAATTCCTACTGTAAACATATCAAAATGTAATTTTTGATTTGTAATATGCATTGTTAAGAACCTAATTTGGACAACTTTAAAGGTGATTTTCTCAGTCTTTTATATTTTTTTGCATCCTCAGATTTCTGATTTCAAATAGATGTATCTCAGTCAAATATTGTCCTATCCTAACAAACCATACATCAATAGAAAGCTTATTTATTGAGCTTTCATATGATGTATAACTCTCAGTTTTGTCAAATTTAACCTTATGACTGGTTTTGTGGTCCAGGGTCACATTTAGTGCTGCCCTTCAGAGACTACAGAAGATACATACATGTTTCCCAGAAGACAAAATAAGCTACATTTACCCTGACCTTAAAATTCAAAAAGTTTTCACTCCCTGGCTCTTAATGCATGTTTTTTTTTTTTTTCTTCTGGAGTGTCAGTAGCATTTGAACCTTCTGTAATAGTTGCATATGAGTCCCTCGGTTGTCTTCAGGGTGAAAAGATGGATCTCGAAATCATACAGCCATTGTTGGAAAGGGTTCAAATACACAAAAATACTGGAAAACCACAAAAAGAATTTGTGGGAACTAAAGGATTTTTCTGAAGAACAACAGGCAGTTTAACTGTTTAGGACAAACAAGGGACTCATGAACAACTATTACTAAACAAAAAAAACTTTTGAACTGGGTAATTTTTATAAATTCAACTATTATTTTCTCTGTTTGACTATATGTAAACATACTTTATGTGAAATATCTTATTCGGGTCAGTACTAAATAAACAATAACATGCATTTTGCATGATCCCTCTTATTTTGGTAAAATAATTAACATTTTGTAGTTTCTGAAAGGGGGATGTAAACTTTTGACATCAACTGTAAATAAATAAATCTTTGTTATGTATTTCACATAAGAAAAAAAAAAGTAATACATAATATGTGACCCTGGACCACAAAAGGTTATAAGGTTAAATTTGACAAAACTGAGATATATACATCATATGAAAGCTCAATAAATAAGCTTTCTATTAATGTATGGTTTGTTAGGATAGGACAATATTTGGCTGAGATACATCTATTTGAAATCGGAAATCTGAGGATGCAAAAAAATCAAAAAGACTGAGAAAATCACCTTTAAAGTTGTCCAAATTAGGTTCTTAACAATGCATATTACAAATCAAAAATTACATTTTGATATGTTTACAGTAGGAATTTTACAAAAAATCTTCATGGAACATGAACTTCACTTAATTTCTTAATGATTTTTGGCATAAAAGAAAAATCAAAAATTTTGACCCATGCAATGTATTTTTGGCTATTGCTACAAATATACCCCAGCGACTGGTTTTGTGGTCCAGGGTCACATATGCAGGTAAAAATGACCAAAGCCAGTAAATGATTTTTTTTGGGGTGAACTATCCCTTTAATATAAAAAGTGTGACCTTTAAGCAGTTAGGTCTTCAATATTATGAGATGAACATCACAAATCATAGGACAGCACTAATATTTCGGCATGATTTACTATTTATTAATATTACTACTGAATGCAGCTAAAGCTTAAAAAGGGCCTTAAGTTATGCAGTCTAGCGTAGGTGTATGAATGAAAAATCTGCAGTTTGGAAAGTATTCAGACCATAGGGACTCATAAAGCATACTTCACAAGGAAGGAGTGAAACAGGATTGAGCGTCGCACATTTCCATCTTATCAACTCAGGAATCAAAAATACATGAGGTGCTAAAATGAGAAAAATGGGAAGTATGGGGTTCCTTTGAATACCGAATTGCACAAGGGTACATGTTACATTAGTACATTTCCTTTGCAGTAGTCGGACGGTCAACAGGGATGAATCCTAAGGAATGATTGGCATAATTCATAACAAGCAGAAGGTACTGCAGGAGCATACTAATGTGGTGAGGAATGCCACTCAAAAATGAGCAGTTTTTTCCTTGTCTATGATATATAATTACAGAAACTCAGCAGTGACACCGCTCTGTGGTTCAGTCGATGCAATGACACACATTGCAGTGATGACATCACTGGGGCTCTGGGGAGAACTTGACTGTCAAATACACAACTGAGGTTGTGTGACATGCTCCCCAATAACACACCGTGATAAACATAAATCAGACTTTCTTATATGCTTGAAAAGCTTGTGAGGGTAGAGGACTTTTCATAGTGACAGGCAGACACAGTCCTGGTAAAGATCAGTACATGAAACGGTGCAGACTGACCAGTAATAGGCAGTGTTAAAAGTGAACTGAGAGAACCTCTTGGGGGTTTGCAGTCTGTGTTGACGGAGACAGTCAGAGAGCACTGAGAGAGACAGGTAGACAGGGCCATCTCACTGACTTATAGCACTAGGCTGAGATCTAACATGCTCAAATCAAGTGTACGACCACATATAGTGCCAAAAGTACTCACTCGCTTGGACTTTTTCTGGTTGTCTCACAGCAACGGATCACTGTGGATTTGTGGATTTGGCCTTTCTGCCATTGATCAACAGACAACAGACAGACTCTTTTATGTCAAACTAAAAACAAAACGATCTAAAATGAAAACAACAGAACATAATTCATCTATCACTGGTGCAAACAAATGATAAAGACAAAGATGTGAATAGTAGTGTGAACACTTCTGTCTCTCCTCTAATAACAGGTCAATTTTGACTGATTTGTAAAAAGATTTTGACTTTGTTCTGTTGATCAAAAAAAGTCTGAATAAATCTGTGGTTCTGTGAAACAATAAAAACACTGAGCACTTTAAACAGAAAAAGCTGAAAATTAAATTAAATAATATCCATATTTTGTCTCATTTTAGTCACATTTTATTTAGTCAACATTTTAAGTCACTGTTTGGGGACTGAATCACTGAATATGCTAAATATTCTCAGATAATTAAAAAAAAATTATTTATAATTGATTTACAAAATAAAATTATATACTATATAGAGGGTTTGCACTTACATCAAGGTTTAGTCAGTTGCCCGGATGCGCGGCCATATTGGTGATACTTGAATGCAAACAACAGCGTGGGTTGCACAGTTAATGTATGACTGAATACGTTGTTCTACTAATTTATGCTGTCTAAACCACAGAAAAAAAAGCATGTGGAAGCTGCTTAATCATACAGAGAAGGACTTGGTAAGCAGGAAAGTTAATATGTTAATATGTAAGTTAATATGTTAATAAAAAAAAAAAAATACATATAAGCAACTAATTAAGATATTAGTGTAATATTTCAACATACCTGACCAAAATAATATATATAAGAACAAACACAATGTTGTCAAGATTCTGCCCTGGAAATCCTACTGCAGTTTGGCAATTTTTTGCACTCTTCTTCTTGATTTGTTATAACTTTTGGCAGTCTATAGTACTCCAAATGTTTTCCCAGTCTGACCAATTAGTACAGCCCAAAATAATTGACAATAATTTATAATTTTCAGCAGCAATAATTAGCAAAAGTACAATATTCAGTACAATACAACAGTTAAATTTTAAATTCATAACTGCATAAGCATCATTTTTCACCTGCCCAACTCAATCCGTAGCCATCTTCAATAAACGGCTAAAACACATCTCTTCCATCTTTATTTTCCATCTCTAACTCTAGCAGTCTGTATTCTTATTCTATTCTTTAAAAAAAGCCCTTTAAGACTCGCACTCTATTCATTTTCTAACTTCTTGTTTTCTTAAAAAAAATATTTATTTGTTTTCTTTCTTATTTATTTATATAATTAACGAAAATGCCTATAACACTAGCTTGCTCTATTCTTTTTCTATTCTATCTGTTTTCTATTTATTTTATAATTAACAAAAAATAATTTTGATTGCTTCTATTGTCCTCATTTGTAAGTCGCTTTGGATAAAAGCGTCTGCTAAATGACTAAATGTACATTTTTTTGATTATCTTCATCCAGGTATATTTCTTTCTAATACACATCTAGACAACACAAATTAAACTTGCTTGTATATGACTGTTAAATGGCTCAGCATCCAACACATGCATGAAGCAAGTTTGCAGATACTATATCTGTGAACATAATGAGCGAAGAATCCCGGATAGCAATTAACAGCACTTTATCAGGGCACGACTTAAACGTAATATTTAACAAATTGGCCAATTACAGATTTGCTGATATTTTTAGTAAGTAGGAAGTTTGAAAAAAGAAGAACACACAAAACCACAGCAGGAGTATCAAAGCCCACAGTACTATTTCCTGCGAATAACTGGCCTTTCACTGAACACATTAACTGAGCTGAACTGAGGTTAGCCCTGCCATAATGAGAGCATGTGAGCTAAGAAGAGAGACGTGCAGTGGGTCATTTTCAAATGAAAGCTATTAGTGTTCATTACACAGCTCCCTGTTGATAGCGCTATACAAAGAGTACAAAGGTTGAGTCCATCTTGAATATGATGTAGATAGAAAAGCTTATTAAAATTCCGAGATAAAGTTTTGCTCCAGGGCAGCACCGAGCCTAAGTACGACCCTTATATAGAGAACGAGCCAAAGAGAAAGAATAAGAAACATCCATCCATGTGAAAATAGCGATTGGGCAGCGAGATTGTTCTTTAAAACTCTCTCCCGAAAAAACTGCTGACAAAATCCTTGTTTATCCCTTCGCCGTTCCCTTGCTTTATCAAGACTAACCTGTTACTTTGTTTATCGTCATATTGCATTGCATTGGAGTGTGGTCTGTTGTCTATTGTCCTATTCTCAGCACACTATAATGCCACTGGTGCATTATTTCAGAAAGGGCCAGAGCCTTTGAGAGCTTATTAATGATATCTGCATTGTTCTGGCTTTTGGCTTTACTGGGCTTTTGGCATCAGCGGTACAAGGGCATTGAACCAAAAACCACTATCCCCGCATTAAAGTCTTCCCAGAGGGCTGCGGGAGGGTTCTTTGAGAGATTAAGACACTACTAGAGAATGCAAACTTAAGATACTGCCTTCCTGGCAGCGAATGAGAAATCCCAGGGTTTGTTTCTCTAATTATCATCTAAACTGATTACAGAGATTTAGCGGTATCAAAAAAGTGCTGTAAAGAAACCTTCCGCCTTATCTTCACACATTTCATATGGGGTCAGCGGGGCACAGCTGCTGAACTCAGTCGTGCGTGAAAGAAATGGATGTGTATTAATATAAAAGCATGATGGGTAGAAGATTTAAGGTTGAAGCCTCATTGGTGGCTTGAACAAAGCAGAGCGTGGCTGAACCTGGGTTGCGAAGCCGTGAGCACAATGGCGGCGTGCGGACCTTGGTCTCTTTTGCACGTGCCTCTCTCTGTGTCACACGTCTACAATTGGACAGAGCGTCTTTGTCAGCATGTCTGCCTTTTTTATGGGGACCTTTGCTTGGACCAGTGACTATAATAAATGCTTTTTTATCTGATTGTTTTGCAGGCCCTTTGTTGTCAGCGGGATGACGGTTCTTTGCTTGCGTGATGAGAAAATGTGGAATGACATCCACAAAGCAAGTAGAACTTAGAAAAGAAGGACAGAGTCAAAAATAAAACTAAAAGAGAGAGTCTAAGCCTTATTCCTGTCAGAGAGAGAAAGAAAGAAAGCCAGAGAGATCGTCTGAGTGAGGCATTGCATTTTTCTCCAGACAATGGAAAGTAAGTGTTTGAGTGCTTGGCTGTGCAGGCAAGCGTTAGATGAGAGGCTTCACACGCCTACTGTATAGATGCTACACCCTGGAAGGCCTGCTGGGGTTTTACAGATCTATGCATCGCTTGTATGATCCGATGGAGCTAGAGGAGTACTGTATGTGTAGGATGGAGTACACTGAACCAATCAGCTCTGACACAAATGTAGCTGATTGTTTAGTAACACTTGCCCTGACAGAGACATCATTTCCATTACACTTCAAATTCAGAGGAATACAATATTTTCTTCTTTTGATGGCACCTACTAGAGTTTATGCTGAGTCATAGAATGCTTTTATTTTAATGGAAATGTGCATTGTGAGGATGCAGCGGGAGAATATAAGGTGTTAGCACAGGATGAGACCAACTCTGATGTAGGTTAGAATTAAATAGATGAGTTTTTAAATTATGGTTTGATTTAAAGTAGCAAAGAGGGCAGACGACTGTAATTTGAACTTGAATGTAAAAGACAACAAATTAAAGTAAATTAGATTCAAGGAAAATCATAAAACTGTAATTTAATGCCGCGTTCCAGACAACCCGTAACCCGTGTTTTTCCGACCTTCTACCAGTGAAAGTGCACTGGAACGGCAGTCAAACCCGTGACTTCCCACTCGTGAACTCGTACTAGATCGATGTACTCCCAGTTACGAGTTCTGACGTAACATAGCCC
Organism: Garra rufa; assembly: GCF_049309525.1. Taxonomy (NCBI): domain Eukaryota; kingdom Metazoa; phylum Chordata; class Actinopteri; order Cypriniformes; family Cyprinidae; genus Garra; species Garra rufa. The sequence continues at coordinate 27,279,091 of NC_133376.1, forward strand.
GCGAAACAACAAAGTCAGCCCTAGTGCGTGCGGTGTTTATGCAAGTGGCACACGGTGGAAAAATACAGCTTAGGACAATATAACCAGTTAAAAAACCTGCCTGGAACTAGGGCTGGGCCGATAAACGATATCATATCGAATCGCGATAAAATTTATGTTAATAACGATGATAAGCTCTAGACATTTTTTGCTCGATATGGATTAATCTAAGAGCCAATCACACAGCAGAAATATGCGACAACAGCCAATCAGCGTGCAGCGTGCGTGTGCACGTCAAAGTACAAAGTTCATTTCCTACCGCACTTTGCAAAGCAAACTTAACACCAGGACGACAAAAAAAAAAAAAAAAAAGAGTGGAAGCAGCGACGAAAGTGAAACTAACCTCGAGTTATTATCCAAAGATGTTGAAATTGTCGACAAAAAAGGTAGCACGAATTCCATTATATAAGTGGTTTGGCTATCTAAAAAGTGGCGCGATTGTTAAAACTGAAACCGAAAGCAAAAAACGCACGCGCATTCAAAAGCAATTTTAATCCCCCTTGTTTAGAGAGTGACTCCCCAATGCACGCAAATTAGGCTACATGACATATCTAGGCTGTTATTAGTATGTAGACTATGATAGGTTGTGTATGTCTATAGCTCTGTATCATGCTTGAAATATTCGGTCTCTATTTGCACTTTGAATATTTAGAGAGTAGCCTACTTTGATTATGGCTGAATTATCTGCACTTAATACGATTAAGAAAGAACTCTGTTGTAATTTTTTGTTATTTATACTGTAGAGTGTTTCAAAATGCAGTGGTTGCCTCTAATTTAAATAGCTCAACCTATAATAGAGAAAATAAACAATTGTGTTAATAATAATAAATAAATAAATAAATAATTGTTACAAATTATGTTTTTACAATCATTTTATGTTTACATTTTGTACATTTACTCTCATTTACCATACTCTGTCACAACTTTTATTTTTTTAATTTATTTTAGTAAGGTGTTTTAAGTTAAGGCCAAATCTGTAATCTGTTTTTGTTAATAAACTATACTTTAAAATGTAATTCAATGAACCCTTTAATTTGTGTGGCTTTAGTCATTGTTGGGATACTATTTTAAAGCTGGCAACATCAACAGCTTATATCGAAATATATCGTTATCGTTCAATATGGGGAAAAAATTATCGAGATTACATTTTTGCCATATCGCCCAGCCCTACCTGGAACACATCATAATATTATATATATACATATATATATATATATATACACACACACTGCTGTTCAAAAGTTTGTGATTTTTTAAGTTTTTAAAATACAGAAAATACTGTACTATTGTGAAATATCATTGCAATTTAAAATAGTGGTTTTCTATTTTAATATACTTTAAAATAGAATGTATTCCTGTGATGCAAAGCTACATTTTCAACATCATTACTCCAGTCTTCATGGTCACATAATCCTTCAAAAATCATTGTAATATGCTGATTTATTATCAATATTGGAAACAGGTGTGCTGCTTAATATTTTTATGGAACCTGTGATACTTTTTTTCAGGTTTCTTTGATGAATAAAACATTAAAAAATAACAGCATTTATTTAATATATATATATATATATTATAATGGCATACACTACCGTTCAAAGTTTGGGGTCAGTGAATTTCTTATTTCTTTCTTTGTTTGAAAGAAATTATAATTTTTATTCAGCAAGGCTGTGTTAAATTGAAAAAAAAAAAGTGATAGTAAAGTATTTAATATGTTGATTTCTATTTTGAATAATGTTCTTTTAAACTTTTTATTCATCAAAGAATCCTGAAAAAAGTATCACAGGTTCCACAAAATATGAAGCAGCACAACTGTTTCCAACATTGATAATAAATCAGCATATTAGAATGATTTCTGAAGGACTGTGTGTCACTGAAGACAGGAGTAAAGGCTGATAAAAAACAGCTTTGCATCACAGAAATAAATGATACTTTAAAGTATATTAAAACAAAAACTGTTTTCTATTTTATTTTAAAAAGCAATACTTCATAATATTTTTCTTATATATATATATATATATACACACATACATACATACATACACACACACACACACACACACACACACAACTTATGAATAAAATGGAATTTTTTATCTGTTCCACTTTCTAAAATAAAAAGTTCTTACAAATCCCTATCCATTTTCTAATGTGTATGTGCCCTTATAATTACATCCTTCACTTGGTTCAATCGTAACTGAACTTTTAACTTCAGTTCAATTCCAATAACTATCTTATTAAACACTGAGTAATTAAATACAAGCAATATAGAACAGCATATTCTCATTTTATCATAAACGAGACCACGTTCATTTCTTTCACGTGCGGTCTGCCTGGGTCATGAGTGTGACCACTGGGACATTTACACTCATCTGGCCGTCTTTCCTATTTTGAGACGTGACATTTCCTTGACGCAGTATGAATGATGTCAAGGTAGGGCAGCAATCGCCCTGTCCTTACTCTAGAAGAAAGAAAAAGAAAAGAAGAAAAATACTCTGAAGTCTCTCTACCCATTTTGTTTGAGTGGTTCAGAGGCACGTCTGTCTGGGGCTTCAAGCTCACCCACAAACTCTGCCAACGTCCCATCGGCACGACTGAGGCATTACCGGTCCTGACTGAGAGCTGCAAAAAAGCCTATACCATTATCGTGCAAGGACATAAAACTGGACCTGTGCATTACCTCCCGCTCAAGGATGAGGATATCATCCCATGGCTATTTGAGTTCCAGGGATGAAGATGGGGCGATGAAGGTGATAAATTTGAGGGGGCGGATTTGGCTGAGTGAGAGAGAGAGGGATAGAGAGAAAGAAAGATGAAACTGAGAATAGAGACAAGGAAAGGAGGTGTGCAGGCCTGACAGATGAATCTCCTCTATAAAGCGCAGCTGAATGTGGGAAAAGGTCATCACTTTAGCTCTCCTGCTTCTGTAAAGAGCGACAGGGCTGTCACCTCAGTTCAGGCTTCCACACACCCAGCCCAAACCACCTGGCAATTAAAGGTCATCTCTGCTCCCAGTAACAGCCAAGAAGGGCCAATGTGGACCAGGACATCTAAATATTCCTTATCTCCTCTACCTTTCTCCAGCTTTGAAAAAAGAGCAAGGAGAAAAATACAGACTAAAAACAACTAGACGAAGGGGGAAAATGCAGATGAATTCTGGCCCTTGGACATGGTCAAACCACTTCAGAAGCAACAGCTAAAATAAAAGCCACAAATCCCTCTAGTGGTCTTTGAGATAAACGCCAAGCTGTCAGTTGTGAAGCAGAGTTGACTCCTTCAAATCCACCTAACTCACAGTGCTGAAAAAGCCACCAGAGGGTTCGAGGCAAAGGGTGGTCTAATGTAAATGAGATCAACTCTTTCAGAGACAGCTGAGGTATCTTTAGTTCAGGAAACACATGCCATTTGCAATTACCACGTTTAAGATGAACAAAAACCACTGAGACAGTCAGGGCGTGAAGAGCTTCCTGAAGGATCATCAATCTTGCCTGTAAGACAAAGGGCAGTGGGAGGGAGGGTGGGGCGGCAGGAGTTTTGCCAAGTCCTGTCCCAAAGCAGCTATTATGAGAGAGTGAAAGTGGAGCTTCTACTGGCCTGGTGAATGAAAGCAGACAGAGTATTGTACATGAAGCACTGCCTGGCATCAAAGACATCTCTTTAATGAAGCTTTTCAGATGCACACAGTCATCTGTAAGCATGACGAATCTCTGAGCAAAGACAAACGTAGGACGTTTCTACAAATGCTATTCAGAAAATTCCCATGAATGTCTGGCTTTCCAAAAAAAACGATTTATCTGTTTAGGGGCTTGCTGTGTTTCTACATGTCAAAAGTTCACCAACACTCCCTTGAGCTGCACAGAAATCTAGGAATTGTTATGAATGTAAACTAAATGCTTGTTAAATAATATAAAATAAAATTCAGGGATCATAGAAAATGAAGAGAACACACAAAAGAAAATGAATTTATAAAAAATCTTGTTCAAAAGTTTACATGCGCTTGATTATTAATACTGTGTTGTTATCTAAATGATCCACAGCTGTGTTTCTTTGGTTTAGTTTTCAGTGATAGCTGTTTATGAGCCCCTTGTTTGTCCTGAACCGTTAAACTGCCCACTGTTCTTCAGGAAATTCCTTTTTCAGCAATTTATGTATTTGAACCCTTTCCAACAATGACTGTGTTATTTTGAGATCCATCTTTTCACACTGAGGACAACTAAAGGACTCATATGCTATGAACTATTTTAGAGGGTTCAAATGCTCACTAATGGTCCAGAAAGAAAAACAATCCATTAAGAGCCAGGGATGTAAACTTTTAAAAAGAATGAAGATGTGTACATTTTTTCATTTTGGCTAAATACATTTTTTTTTCCATTTAGTACTGCCTTTCAGAAGCTACAGAAGATACTTACATGTTCCCCAGAAGACAACATAAGTTAAATTTACCCTGATCTTCAAATGATCAGTGAGCATTTGAACCTTCTGCAATAGTTGCATATGCGAGTCCCTCAGTTGTCCTCAGTGTGAAAAGATGGATCCCAAAATCATACAGTCCTTGTTGAAAAAAGTTCAAATAGACAAAAATCCTGAAAAACCAAAGAATTTGTGGGCCCTGAAGGACTTTTCTGAAGTTTCACTTTTCAGGACAAACAATGGACTCGAGAATAACTATCACTTAAAAAAACAGCTGTGGCTCATTCAGGTAAGAAAGCAGTATTAAGAATCAAGTGTATGTAATCCTTTGAACGGGGTAATTTTTATAAATTCAACTATTATTTTCTCCTGTGGACTATATGTAAACGTCTTTTATGAGTAATACCCTATTCAGTACTAAATAAAAAATAACATGCATTTTGTATGATCCCTCTTAATTTGGTAAAATAATTAATGCAAAGGTCTATGTTTGACCTCAACTGTAAATATATTAATAATAGTGATGGTGCAAACATGCTACACTAAACACAAAATACACAAAACAATACATAAAAACAATAAAAAAAATGATGTAAATTAAAAAATTCAAATTCAAAACGAATGACCCGGCAGGACATGGACTGGATTTTGACCAGGATGTGTTTGCATTTCATACATTGCCCTGTGAGCGGATAAAGGTTTTAAATGGGGGATCAAGCTGCATTATGTGAAAGTGCCAAGGCACACACAACTCACCTGGATTAGTGCTTCACTTAGCCTCTCCTCATCCACCTGCAGCACGATATCCCGGATCTCTTCATAAGGCAGTCGAAATGATCCCAGGAAAATTGCTGTTTGGGAAAAAAAAAAAAATGGAGGAGTCATTTTCTGGCCCTCTACTTCAGAGCGTTAAAGTGTTTAACATGGCCTCCCTCAGAAATGACCATGGGACAACAACGTCAATAACTTCTAGATGGTAAAACACCCTTAGAGTGTTTGTTCCACTTCGGGACAATTGGAAGTGAAAGCGAAACACAATTTTCTATCAAAAATAAAAGCAGCTAAAATTACCTCAGATTTGAAGCCCTATCAGCAGATAATGACTCAACATCTTAAACTTTCACCGAGGTTGAAATGCAGAGAACCACAGGTGCAATTTACCCAACAGCTGAATTTGATAACCTCCACCGCTTCTGAAGAAAGAATAGTCTGTAATTACAGCATATAGCTTATAGTGCGCAGTTTAAAGCGCATCAGCGGGGGACTGAACATAATTGTACATTTCTGTCTGAAGCAGTCACTGCATTGAGGTTGAAATTACCTTAACATTTACGTAGATTAAAACAGTCAAGAGTTTTCCAGTAGTGTCTGGAAACAATGCTGAGCAGAACCTGGGAAATTATCACAGCACTGAAAGCATTCAAAGGGTTGCGCTTGTTTTGCACCACCTACCTCTCAGACATTTCAGCAAATGTTTGATGGGAACGCATGGCTGAGTGGATCTACTGAAGATGATACACGAGAGTCTGTTCTCTGAAAAAAGCATTTATTTGGTCACATTCCTCTGAATTGCATCAGACACTGAATGCCAAGGCCCTTCTGCCTCACCCCACCATCCAGCTCTCTGGAGTGCAGGTGAACGAGGTCCAACTTCTGATGAACAGTGATTTAATAAACTACCATTCCCACCAGCTGATTGACTGAGTCTCTGTGAAACTATGCTCTATTTTCTGCAATTCATTAGTCGGCCATCTGCGTGTGACAATATGCCGGTTTCTTCAGAGAAAAGAGAATTCTGTGCTTTTTTATCCAGGAGATGAAGGTAGAGCAAACACGGCTGCATTTCAAAGCAGAGGGCTCATCTGGCAGAAACCAGACAGAAATTCTTATTGTAGCTTCGGCGTGCCAAAACGGACAACGAGGTTTTAAAACTAGCCTAACAACACAATACAGCCTGGCTTTAGGGATATGCTAATGAAGCGCCCATCAGTAGCATGATGAGCCAATCATCAAGAGTATCACATGCCAATAAACAAACAAATGGTTAGTCACTGAATGTGGTGAGTTTAACAACCCCCAGTCAGAACTTATCATATTTGCTGCAAAAAAAATGTAATTGGACGACAAATGCTTTCGCCTCATCTGTTGATTCATTAGCATAATTTACACATTCACAGTGAGTGAATTATCCTGAGTTTTTCCTCTAACAAGTTTGTCCATGACAGATGCATCCCATAATTCATTTCCGTTCATATCCACTCATACTCATCAGCCCGGGGATTTAGTCGCATTTCGTGATTTTTTTCTCAACACAGCAAACCCTGCAAGTCCGCCAAATTGCAAGCATTTAGGCAAAGAGAGCACTTCCGCCCCATATATAAAAATGCTATCTATACTAAACCGCCTCCACACACTGGCTAATTTATAACAACTCTCACTTTGTTTTTACCTTTGTAAAAAAGGAATGCTGACGAAGGGCCAACGTAACACTTCTGGAGCTGGACCAGGGAAAGGAAACAGAATGCTGGGATTGTAAAACAAGCTAATGGACCACAGAGCTCTGTTGTGTTAATAGAGGAGCATGACTTCATGTAGCGGTTCCCTGTTTTGTTTGGTTCCTCCTACATTAACTGCACACAGTCTCTTCATCACATCTGGATTATTGTTTCAGCTGTGCACAAAGACACACCCGGACCCCGGGTCCAGAGTAGCAGAACAAATCTAGCTTCTCTTTACACTCACAATGATGTGTGGGATCATGTGTGTGTCTGTGTGGGATTGCTCACAGGCCCCCAGGATCAATGAACTCAGCAAGTTTTCCTGTCCAGAGAATTTCATGGCCAAAAAATGAAAGTGTGGGCATTGTCCAGTCAGCCCACAGACTGTACTCTCAGCATGAGGGGAAGACAGCAATAGATACCTGGGGGTATGAGTAACTCTCCCTGTCCAAGTAAAGAGCAGAATTGAGTTGCACAATTACCTTGGGTTATTTTCAGAAACCTGGAACAACCTTTGAGTCCCCTAATAAAAAAAATAATAATAAAAAAATAAAATAAAATAAAATAAAATTTGGAATTTAAGATGCTTTTACACAATCGTTCTGCTTTTCTGTCCCACCTCCTCTTCCCTTTCTCTGCGAAAGATGACAGATTTGTGGCTGAAGTGAATGTGTAACAGCACTCCCACTCGTGTTCTGGCATGAGTTACTCTAAAAGCCTGAAGTGATGTGTGTGTATGTGTTTGTGTTGCATCAAAGGCAGGGTAAAGAACTAGCAGAAATGAAAATGAGAGAACGAGAATGTGAAAGTGAGTGAATGAGGGGAAGAGAGAAATGTCACAGGCATCTTTTCTGTTAGGGCCATCTCCATCTGCTCCAGCTCTAATCAAAGAAGAAAAGAAGACAAGAAGACAGGAAAGAAAAACAAACACTCAGGCATAACCCTGACCTTGATGTCATCTGCCCTAACCGAGCATGTTATAGTAGCATGTTATATGATTCATGAAAACGGCAGCTCTTTTTTGCATTATTAGTATTGTCTGACACAAGAAAATGTATTATTATTGCTCATAGTAAGTGTTAATGATCTGAACAAATTCTAACACTACATACTATTAAATCTTCAGTGCATAGCGCATTCCAAGATATGAATGATACACTGTACAGCTTGTTAAAAAATATACTGTTCTATGCAATGACACTCACAAAAAAAACAAGAAAACCATGGGTCATAGGGTTATAAAACCCTAGTAACTGCATAGAAATGCCTTGGAAATCACCCAAAAATCTTTACAGAGAACTTTCCAAGAGCAAGCACCATTTGTGTCTGAAAATGCACACACCTAGTTATATATCTATTATCCGTGTTAAAGCAAAATTCGGATAATGTGACTTAAAATATGTTCTTTAGCAGCAGCAGTGCAGCCAGACTCAGAGCTTCATCTTACTCTATTCGCACATTTAAATTGCATTGATGTATTCAATTGGAATCCAAGTACTCTTCCGGCTAGGATGAAAACAAGCATGGGTAGGACATATACTCAGGTGGCTGGTTATTTTAGCATTTGCTATGAATATTTCATGAAGTGTGATATTGTATATCTAAGGTGTTCTCCTCTCCAAGACAAAGAAGCCAACATTTCCAAAGAAGAATAAAATTGCATTCTCATGCTGCTTTCATCAATCAGAGTCCAAAGAGTCGCAGGCACTCTTGAGAACACAATGAATTCATATACACACACACATACACACAGTCCCTGAAGATTCAAGAGGGGGAGAAAAAGTGCCAGTGGAAGAGAGACAGAGTTACTAAATGACACGAGGGTCTGGCAGGCTGATCAATACGGGCTACAAAACAAGACGTGTTCAGTCCAAACTGTGACACCAACAGGTAGTTCCTTCTGTCCAGTATCGGGTCAAACTGTTTTAGTGTCATAGGGGAAAGCCAAAGTAGAACAATTTAACATAATCAAACTGATTTTAATAAATAAATGTGTTTTATTTACAGTGGTGGTCAAAAGTATTAGAACACTAGTATTTTAACCAGCTGAAAAATGGTTCGAAGTCAGTTATTTCTATGTTTTGCTGTAGTGTGTCAGTTGAAGATATCAGTATATTTTTCTAATTATTCATTTTGCCTTTAATTTTAATAATCCAGTAAGATTTTTGTTTGCACAAAGAGTCTAACAACAGCGAGTGCTCCACACAGAGTTCTGGAATGACATGAAGAAACAGAACAAACCGAGACAGACTAAATCCAGAAGAACTGTGGCAACGTCTCCAAGATGCTTCAAGAGACCTACCTGCAAAGCTATCTGAAAAAGTATGTGCAAGTGCACCTAGGGCAAAATATGCTAAGGATGCAAAGGATGGTCACAAAAAAATGTTGATTTAATTTAGTTAATAGAGAAAGAAAGTCTATTTATGACATTATTTTTTACAGCATTTTTACAAAAGTTCATAAAACTTTTCACAGTACTGTAGCTTTGCAGGTAGGTTTCTTGAAGCATCTTAGAGACATTGCCACAGTTAGTTCTGTTTCTTAATGTCATTCCAGGCAGATTGGATGATGATGAGATCAGATCTCTTTGTGGAGCTCTGGCTGTTATCAGATTCCTTGTGCAAACAAAAAACTCACTGGATTATTATAATTAACCGCAAAATTAATGTTTGGAAATGTAAACTGATATGCCCTGCTGATACACTAAATTAAAAGATAGAAATAACTGACTTAAAACCATTTCTTAGCTGGTGAAAATACTAGTGTTCTAATAATTTTGGCCAATATATGAATAAAGTAATCAATCTCCCTGACTTTGGTTTCTTAACTGCATAAATGGAAGTACCCTTGGTTTGGAGGGACTATTTGGCTTTTTTTGTGGTTAGGTTGAGGCAGACACAAATAAAACGCTTTGTCCTTTTTCCTGTTATCCTTCTATGTGTTTACGGTACAACTGATATCAGAGGAATCGGGTAGAATCCATTATCAAAAAACAGCATCCCCGAAACCTGTTGCAGGAAGAGCAAATACTGACGAATGCTGCTTGACAATACAAGAGGATAAGAGGAATTTCAAAGTTGACATGATATGTGGGAACAAGAAAACAAACAAACAGAAGAGAACAGAGGAAAAATGTCAGTCAAAGCCTGACAACATTGTGGCTATAGATTCAGCAGCCTTTAGTACAGAGAAAGCCGCTTAGATCCATCTTTTCCAGTATGGAGCGAAAATACCTAGGACTTCTCTTAAAAAATAATAATAAATAATAATAAAAGACAATTCTTTAGAGACAAATGTTACTTCTTTGGAAGGAGGAACAAAAAACACAGATCTGGAGGCTCTTGGCTGGGTGTTAGAGGACACAGATGATATGGAATGCTGATAACTTACACAGATTCTGGGCTGTCTTGGCATCCAGGATTCGCAGCTCTTTCGCTTTTTTCTTGAATTGTGTCATCCTGTCATCTGTTTCTTCCACGTCCTTTTTCACTGAAAGCAAAGAGACAGAAAAAGAGGGTAAGCATCAATTATCAAAACCAGTAAATGCATCTGCTTTTTTGGGTAAAAAGAGAATGAGTAGACATTTGCAGACATGGAGGGTTTAACAAATTTCAGACATCAAGAATTAACAGAATGACTGCACAAACTGTGATTACAGGAGAAAAAAAAAATGATTTTTTATATTTTCTAAAGGAAATACCCATGCAGTGCCCTCCACCACCATTTTAGGGTGTTTTGTAAGGTTGCCAGATATACTAAAGGACACTTAGCATATTGTTATGTTGCTGCTAGGGTGTTCTGGGTGGTTCCTCGATATAAAAACCCAATATTTATGTGATCAGAGATGGATAATCAAGCCATTTCACACTACCTTTACATCATTCTCACATTTTGAAAGTTGACCGCTGTTGACTTTTACTGTATGGGCATAAAAATTCAGTCATACAAGTTTGGGCCAATACAAGGGTGTGTAAATGAATAACAGAACTGCCAAATTAGACACTTCATACACTACCAGTCAAAAGTTTTTGAACAGTACGATTTTTTGTAAAGAAGTCTATTCTGCTCACCAAGCTTGCATTTATTTGCTCCCAAAACAGTAAAATTTTGAAATATTTTTACTATTTAAAATAACTGTTTTCTATTTGAATATATGTTGAAATGTAATTTATTTATTATCAAAGCTTCTAATTCTCTGATTTCTGCTCAAAAAAACATTTATTATTATGTTGAAAAGAGCTGAGTAGAATTTTGATGAATCTTTGATGAATAGAAAGCTCAGAAGAACACCATTCATCTGAAATAGAAATCTTTTGTAACATAAATGTCTTTAGAATAACTTTTGATCAATTTAAAGCATCCTTGCTAAATAAAAGTATTAATTTCTATTTTAAAAATATATTCAAATAGAAAGAAGATATTTCACAATATTACTGCATTTTCTGTATTTTGGATCGAATAAATGCAGGCTAGATGAGCAGAAGAGACTTCTTTAAAAAACATTAAAAATCATACTGTTCAAAAACTTTTGACAACTATTGGACATTTGAGGAAAAGTGGTAGACCTAAACATTGTATCAGATGAACTGATTGTATTATTTTGGAAGCGGTTTTGTCATACGGCTAACCAAAATGAAAAGCATGACTCCTGTGCTTTGGACCCCACGTTTTATGAGCTCCCGCTGTAGCAATAAAAATGACATATGTTCCTCTCTATAAGGTAATTATACATATGGCACCTCGATAACAGATCCAGGGTGGAAAGCATAAGGACAGAGAAACGCTAGATCATGGCAGATGTGTCACGATTAAACCAAGACACTGATGCATGTCAGACTTCCTTTTTATAGCACGACATATAAAAAAATGTGGGAGGGAGGGATGAAAAGAGTAAAAATGAAGGTAGGAGAAAATGGAAAAGGAATAGAGAGAGACAGGTGAGCAAGAGAGACAGACGTATAGAGACGACGTGCTAAAGAGACCATCGGCGCGTGACTGCGGTGCCTCTCGGTATATTGGAGGGAGATTTTGCAGGCCTGCTATTGACAAACACAGGGCTTGCTCTGTCAACGGCTCAGAGCCATGGAGATAATTGTGTTATTTCTGTAATCCTAAGAAGCAGCAGGCACGGCAGCTTGGAACAGCCCCCAAACAACGTTAATGCCGTACGTATGCGACTGGTATTCGAGGGAACGGCTCCCTTTGAGGCCTGCTTGAAGAGAGCCTCTCCCTGAGTGACATAACGTGTCAACAAAATCCTCGGCCGAACCACTGTCACAGTCAACTACCAGCTAACTAAATTAGAGCGCAATCAAGGCCGCAGCTCTGGGACCCACCTGAGGGAGAGAAAAAGAGAGAAAGAGATTCTGGGTAATACTCAGGTGAAAACAAAGACAGAAGAAGCCTAGGTTTGGCAGATTGCTTGTGGGAGTAGGAGCGCACCTCAGCGCTAATCATCACAACTCTGCTATTTATTTAAGCCCAAGATGGAAGTCTCCCAGGAAATCGCATACAAACAAGCCTCTCCCAAGAAATCTGCATATGTGAAGGAGCTATCAAAGCAGGAGCATCTCCTAAGCAGGTGGATTTGCTGCTGGCTACAGGCCCTTTGCTGTTGTGTCAATAGCACTGTGGTACTGATGAACGGTACTGTTTTGGACTGGACGTGCTCAGTGAGGTGAAAATTCTGGAAGTTTGATTTATTTATTTATTTACTTTAGTGCTAAAAGCTCAGGTGTGCTCAGGCGAAATGGATACCAAGTGATTAATTTGTGCAAGCATTTTAACACCCTGGCAGGTGACAGGACTTGCCGTTCCAAAAAGTTATTAATTGTATATCTAATTAAATGAATTTCACAAGATGGTCACTGTGCTATGGATTTATAGTGTATTTTAGAAGCTGCAAGTTTTACTGTGACTTTTGCTATGACCTTTCTCTGCCTTCTTACTGTTATAGTCTCTCAAATGATGACACCACAATTCCATACCAGGGGTTTGCACTATTCAGAATTTTATTTAAGGGGGCATCATGTTAATTATTTTACCAAAATAAGTGGGATCATACAAAATGCATGTTATGCTTTATTTAGTACTAACCCGAACAAGATATTTCACATTCTTTGTCCACAAGAGAAAATAATAGTTGAGATTATAAAAATGATCCAGTTCAAAAGTTTACATACACTTGATTTTTAATACTGTTCTTACCTAAATGATCCACAGCTGTGTTTTTTGTTTAGTTATAGTTGTTCATGGCTCCCTTGCTTGTCCTGAACAGTTAAAAACAGAAAAATCCTTTAGGTCCCACAAATTATTTGGTATTTTAGCATTTTTGTGTATTTAAACCCTTTCCAACAAGGGCTGTATGATTTTGAGATCCATCTTTCCACACTAAAGACAACTGAGGGACTCATATGCAACTATTACAGAAGGTTAAAATGCTCACTGATGCTTCAGAAGAAAACACAATGCATTAAGAGCCGGTGGTCCCAGTGAGTCCCTCACTTGTCCTCAGTGTGAAAAGATGGATCTCAAAATCATACAGTCATTGCTGGAATTGGGTTCAAATACACAAAAATGCTGAAAAACCAAATAATTAGTGGGATCCTGAACTCCTAAAGGATTTTTCTGAAGAACAGTGGGCAGGACAAACAAGGCACTCAGCTGTGGAATATTCAGGTAACAGCACAGTATTAAAAATCAAGTGTATGTAAACTTTTAAACAAAGTTATTTTTATAAATTCAACTATTTTCTCTTGTGGACTATATGTAAACGCCTTTTATGTGAAATATCTTATTCAGGTTAGTACTAAATAAAAAATTCTGCAAGGTGTATGTAAACTTTTGACTTCAACTGTAGATTGACAGATAGATGGTTAAGATATGAGTATAGGTATGTTTCCACTCAAGAGAGTCAACAGTGCACTCAGAAAACAGTTTCAGTTTGAGAAACTTGAAGAGCAGAGAAAATAAAATATCAGGAAACAGGGCTCCCGAAGGATCTTAATATTTTAGGGGAAGGGCTGCAGGTGAGGGAACAGCTTTCAGCCATATTGTGGAGCTCAAGATACCCCCACCACCCCCTCAGGCGCATTGTCACACCCTTCCACCAGCTGGCTCTCCCACCTGGGTAGCCCACGCTCTCAGCAGGATGTTCTCAACACATCCTCAGGCTCTTCAGCTGTTAGAGATCCGCAGCCCGCCAGGCCTGCGCCTCTTCAGTCCGAGCGGTGCTGGATTAATGAAAAACAGACACAGCTCAGCCCATCGCTACTTCCACTTACGGTGGAAAAGGGCAGTTTGGGAGGCTTTGTTTTGTATCTGCAGCAGGCTTGCTAATTCAATTACACTCCACCCTACATATTTATGACAGAGCTTTTTATCTGCAGGCTTGCACCATTTTGTAGTGTTACAGGAAGTGTGATCTTGCAATAATAACCTTGCAACTGAATAACTAGAGATGAGCAGGAAACATCACTGTTTCTAATACAGATCATTAGTGCACAATGGGCAACAGTCCCCCACTCTGTCCAGCAATGATGACGGGAACGAGACTTCTGCCAAAAAAAGCATGCAAGGAAAACAAGACAAAATTTTTAACAGCCAAGTGAGCTAAGGCTCTTGATCTACCCACTAGAATATGCTTAGAGTATTGACACAAGAAAAGACTCACAAAGCAGGACGTGATCACCACCTCTCCAAGAGGCTAAAACGTCTCCTCCATTTGCTGAGCATTTATCGGTGTCAAAACTGGATTTTGTTGTGTGTTTTTTAGAAAGGCATTGAAGACACACTATATGGATAAATGAATTGGGCACCTGACTATTACAAACAGGGACTTTAGTGACATTGCTAAATACATAATTATCTATAACAGCTTCCACTCTTTTGGGAAGGATTTCGACAAGATTTTGGAGTGTTTCTGTGGGATTTTTTGCTTATTCATCCCATAGAGCATTTGTGAGGCCAGCCACTGACGTTGGATGAGAAAGCCTGGCTCGCAATCTGCATTCCAGTTCATCCCAATGGTATCCGGATGGGGTTGAGGTCAGGGCTAGTCAAGTTCTTTCACCCATTAGACCTGACAAAATATCTTTTGTGTTCCTTTGATTATATGAAAACAGTTGAAATCATTCTTTAAAATGTATTCCTTTTTGTTTCACAGGAGAAGCAGCCTACAGTTTAAAGAATAAAATCCAATCATCACCACAGATGAATAACAAAAGGAAACAAAGAACTACATTAAGTGCTTCCTTAAAAGACCATAATGAAGTGCTAGAGAAATAAAGTTTTATTTGGATGTGGATAAAACCTTTTTTGTTAGTTTTGTGTTAACTACAGTAAAAATACACCGGGCATTATAGCGTTACAAGGACACAGGCAGAGTCTGCGTATAGTGAAACAAATACAGATGGCTCGTTAAGATTTTATGGAGAACCGCATTTATACAAAGAAATTAAAGTTAATTCAAGACATGCTGTGTACATGAGGGACATAAATACATGAATGAATACAAGAAAATGTAATAAATAATTGAATAAGTGGGCCAACTATTGATGAAGAAAAAGCCAGGTGGTTTTTGTTATAAACTGACCGTGAAGAACTGATTATGTTCGGGGTGTTTCGCCGCAATAAAAACAGCCGTATTTCAGAGTGATGCTTCAGTAATGCGATCCATTAGAAGGAAAACACATCGTCGAGAGGTATTCAGGGGGAAGGTGGTTTCAAAATGTTAGTAAAACATTAGCAGTACAAGATTGCTCCTGCCAACGTAATCACATACATGTGTGTTGAGTCCACAGACATTGTTATATGTTGGGATGAGAGAATAGCTCTTGGCGGCAGCGAGAGGTGAAATGCAATAGCAATAATAGAACTTACAATAAGAAAAGCAATAAAAAAGGCAACAGAAAAACACAGTCAAGTTCACACAAGCCCGTTCTGTGATTTTTGGACAGAGGGCAGCCCATGGGAGCTCCTCATTTCCAAAGTTCTTCACATTTGGGCGTAGAGATTGTTTACTGGACTTGAATCCTTCTGCTGGGAGCTGTCCATGTGATATCTTCCCCCAGGCAGCCAAAGCCTTGAGCATTAGCAAGCTAAACACTACCACATGTTCGCTTCCGGACCGAAATGATTCACCCAAGAGCAGTCACGGAGATGTAAAGCTAGAGATGGTGAGCGGAGGACTGAACACACTGATGACAGGTCCTCTTAAAATGTGTTCAATGTCCCGGCAAAGCATCAGACGAAGCAGACAATGTGGAGTCTGACTGTCCGCTGGGAGGAGCGTTGTCGGAACGCGCAATCTGTCTGGAATAATCTGACTCATCTACCTCCGCAAAACTGACTGTCCAAACTTGAACAATGCCAATCAATACGAGACAGATTCTTTCAGGAATTAAATCAAGCCTGAGTGAAAAATACTTCAACAATTACAGTATGGTAAAAAGGAAAGTTTAGTCAGAAACAAAGTTTCTCTCAT
>NC_133376.1:27296018-27344011 GCF_049309525.1 Garra rufa
AAAAAATAAATAAAATAAAATAAAATAATAAAATAAAAATAGAAAATGAGTAAAATAAGAAAAAGAAAAAAAAATCCTCCACAAATGTTTAAGAATAGGGTTTTGGCCTATAAAATGGAAGTCAGAACAAATTTTAATTTCTTTTTATTCTCTTTATGATTATTATTATTATTATTATTATTATCATCATTTATTATTTCTCCACTTTTTTTGGCCTATAAGTCAATTGACTACAAACAAAAATGAAATAATTAAATTAAATTAAATTAAGATACAGAGAGTATCGATGTGAAAAAAAGAGTAAAGTAAGAAAAAGAAAGTCTTTTTCCCCATTTCTTCACATCCTCAATCCCAAACACACAACTGGAGTTTGAAAACACAATTTTATTCCAGAATTACAGCTGTGAATATTTCTGCCAGTGACTAAGGCTAAAGAGAGGTCTCTTTCTCAACTCTGCAACCAATTTATTGCCTGGATATAAGCCGACCACAGCGTTCCCACCATCTAGCCTCTCAAATGCATGCTCACACTCTCACAAAAAAAAAAAAAAAAAATCCTTTAGGGACAAACCTGAAACTGTTTCTTTTTCTTTCATCCAACTGAACCTGCATTGATCGGATAAGGCCGATCAATAAGGAAAAAACGCACACAAATTGAATCTGAGCACGGCATAACGAAGATTCTGGCACCGAGCGTTTAATACAGCCTCTAAATTTGGGGTGGAGATTTTGCACCGGAACACGTGAGTGCATTTTGATGATGTGGTTTGTAAAATTAGTGTCTGGAACTATTCATTTGTATTATTGAAGTGATTCGAGCTGTTTTCGCTCAAGTACCCGAGAGTTTGACGAGTCTGTGGGCCATAAATACAAGGGAAGCTCGTCTGAATGAGTATAATTCAACCTCTCTCTGACAGATTTCTGATGTCAGGTTATTAGGAGGCATCTTTCCTATAATGACTCACCCCTTTTCCTCAGTCTTGACCTTCACAGTCTTGGGGAGCTCAGGCAAAGCTGTCTAGCCTCAAGGTGAACAGCACAGAAAAACAGCTGGGGGAGAGGGCCGTGCTCTCCCATCCATGCAATTATCATCATCTTTAACGATAACAAGGGAAAAGGAGGAGGTTAGCGCTAATGATAATTGTGATGGGACGGCAGGTAAAGCTTGATTCCCTTGGAGGTCGACGTGATACGCCTGAGAGACTTTCAATGCATGACCAGGTGCAGGGGTCGCTAATACACTTCCCATTCTCACCCTGGGTTCTCCTGGTAGCCTGTGGAGACTAAGTGGAGAAGAGGCTAGAAAGGTCACAGTCTGACCCAATAACAACCGGCTCTCTAACAGTTTCATTATGACTGAGAGACACACTGAGACTGAGAAACTAACAGCTGGACTTGGATAAGAGCTCAGGAGGATTGCCAAGCCCTGTTTCTCCTCCTCATGTCAGAAAAGTTTTGTTTACGGTAACCTCTTGTGATTGTGGGAAACAATCTGTGAGCATATCATGGAATGAAGCCAAATGACAAAGTAATGCTGTAACCTCCACTTAATTTTCGCAAGTGATTTTTGTGGCGTTCACAGTGGGACTTGCTCAAGCATGGCTTCTTTTATTGGTTTGGAGCTCACTTAGCACGCACATTCATACGGTAATCTGGCAGAGCAGCACTAACAGCTCTTTCCTATAGCACGGCGTTCCAGCGCGTGAAGCCGATAATAGGTTATCTCTCATATTAAATTCGCACGATCACATTCGTGTGAAATGAAAGCAGGCGTCAACGCAAGACGATGGATCGTACTGACATTACGCCTTATCGTAAGGTCATTTGTGAGAATCCGTATCACCTGGATTTAACAAAGAGGAAGTGCCGACATAATCAGCGAGGGAAATACATCATGTTTCAGAGACGGTGGTGTGAACATGAACGGGTTTGTAGTTCTAAACTGCGGCATTACAGTACCAAGACCCAACCATGTCTTTAATTTCTGGCTAGGCAGCTCAGGAGCGCAAAGAGTGTGGGAAGAGTCATTCCTCAGGGCTGTTAACTGGCCACAAAGGGCTTTACCGCCATGCCCTTCGGATTCAGACCCTCAGCCAAAGAGCTATGAGAAGAGATGGTTGGTTTAAGGGCTGGTTTGACCAATTACATTTAAAGCACCAAACTAACTTTCATTCTGTACTGTGAAAGCACATCCCTGAGGCATATGGCCAACAAATGGTTCATTTCTAGTGTCTAGAAAGAATCTATTACCTAACACAACAACAGTCTATCTTTGTGATAGTGGGGAGTTTTACTGCATAAACTCTTGCTGACCTTTCCCAGGCTGCAACTCTAAAACAAAAAAAGGAACAGTTTAGAATAAGGTTTAATTTGTTACCATTAGTTTAATGGCTTAGATATCATAAAAACCTTTAGCATATAGCATAATGTTTATTTATACACACACTGTTCAAGTAATTTATATTCATAAAACATTGACTAATAGTAATTTATACTAATATACAACTATGTTGTTTACATTTTAAATTGAAAAATGTGAACATGAATCTAGATTCAAGAAAATTCTGTCATTAATTACTCACCCTCATGTCGTTCCAAACCGTGAGACCTTCGTTTATCTTCAGAACACAATTTAAAATATGTTTTATGAAATCCAAGAGCTTTTTGATCCTGCATAGACAGCAATGCAACTGAAATGTTCAAGGCCCACAAAGGTAGTAAGGACAATAATAAAACAGTCCATGTGATATCAATGGTTCAACCTTAATTTTTTGTAGAACCCAGATGTGCCTTGTGGTACTCTCGTGAATGTGTTGAAGACTGACACGAAAGAGAAGAAATTCTTGAATAAAGTCGTCAAAAAGCTCTTGGATTTCATCAAAAATATAGGTCTTACAGGTTTGGAACATCATGAGGATGAATAAATATATACAACATTTTCATTCATGGGTAAACTATCCCTTTAAAGGAGAAGTTTACTTCCAGAACATATGTTCATGTCTTTCTTTCTTCAGTTGTAAAGAAATTATGTTTTATTTTCTCCATATAGTGGACTTCGATGGTTTCCGCGAGTCTGAACTTTCAAAATGCAGTTTAAATGCAGCTTCAAAGGGCTCTAAACAATCCCAGTCGAGAATGAAGTGTCTTATCTAGCGAAACAAGTAGTTATTTTCTAAAAAAATTTACAATTGATATACTTTTTAACCTCAGATACTCATCTTGTCTAGCTCTGTGTGAACTCCAGGTTAATACAGTTACTCTCACCTAATTTTCTCCTCCAACTTCAAAATTGTCCTACATTGCTGCAGAAGTACCGACCCAGAGTTTACAAAGTGAGCGCACAAGGAGGGTCAAACACTCTTTACAAAAAAGGTAAAACAGCGATGTAGGACAATTTTGAAGTCGCAGGAGTTTTTTGACATACCCATGCAGTCCATGCAGAGCTGGACGCTGAACCTTTTTTTTTTTTTTTTTTTTTTTAGAAATTTACTGATTGTTTCTTTAGATAAGACCCTTCTTTCTCGGCTGGGATTGTTTATAGCCCTTTGAAGCTGCATTTAAACTGCATTTTGGAAGTTCAAACTCACGGGCACCATAGAAGTCAACTATATGGAGAACATTCCTGAAATTATTTCCTCAAAAAACATAAGTTCTGACATGACATGAACATCTTGGATGACAAGGGGGTGAGTAAATTATCTGTAAATTTCTATTCTTGAAATGGCATAGGAACCTCACTTCTACAGTCATGTGAAAATAAAATGTTCTAAATGTTAACAAATAAGGGTGTGAATTAATAACTGATTACAAATCTGTACTAAAAGAAGAATACTGTGTAAAGAATATTGTAAAATAATTATTTATTTTAAAAGTGGAGAAATTTTAGTCATTACTAGTCATTACTACAGTCTTTAGTGTCACATCATCCTTCAGAAATCATTCTAATATACTGATTTGGTGTTCAAGGTTTTTTTTTTTCTTTTTTTTTTTTTTTTTCTCAGCGTTGGAAATATTTGCGCTGCTTAATATTTGTGCAGAAGCCATGATTTTAGCTTTTTTCTTTTCTTTGTTTTTAAAATCTTTTTAAAAATTCCAAGACTCTGGTGAATAGAAATTTCAAAGCAAAGACAGCATATATTTGAAATAGAAATTTTGTACTATTATAAATGTCATCATCCTTGCTGAATAAAAGTATTTAATTATTTATATAAATTAACGTCAGAGCTGAGATATTGTCAGTAATACAAGAGGACTGCTGGGAACATGGCCTTTTATGACTCCCTGTGGTCACCGGCTGGGTGCTGAGGTTGTGTGGCCGTGTTTGCCTTCTCTGATGGAGATCTGTGGCCTTGAGACCAGCCGCTGCGCTGTGTTGTAGTTGTTAGTCTGGCTGGGGAGGCTTTTAAAGGATCACTCTATCATCTGACATGTGGGAGGTAAAGAAAAAAAATAGTCATTGGAGAAAAAAGAAACAAGAACCTGTTGAGGATGGCTTTTTTTCTCCTTATACAATTTTTTTTTTTATTCAACATGTGGCTTGGTATTATTCTTTCTATCTTGAAGGTTAACCGATAAGTTGATCCAATTTGTTTGCCCTGGTGCGATAAGGCCTTTGGAAATACTTCACGTGTTGTGCGTGCAAATGTCAAAGTTTGCCTAGAGGATAACAATAAAAAAAATAAAGTAGAATAATTAAAACGACTTCACTTCAAGGCAGCCTGGCATTACGCTTGTTAGTGCAAGACAGTATTATCTGTTGGAATGAAATCCGCAGAAGGTATGAACAGGGTAATTGTAAGTCTCCACAATCCCACCGAAGGCAGTCGCGGCTGAAATTCATGCATTGGCGCTCTTCACAGACCTATGGATCCACTTGTCAACCGTAAACAATTCCTGACAGGCACTGAATGCATGTGTGTGATTTCATAAGCTTTTCATAGTTTCCTCCACGTCACCGTTTCTCAGTCGGCTCACGTCCGGCGTGAACAGGTGATACGTGGAAGCAGACGCAGCCTGATTAAAAACACTACAGCACAGAAAGACCCCAGTCATGAATTGCATCCAAATACAGCCTCTGCACTCATTTCACCTCATTGAGAGAAAGCAGGTTGATTATGAGTGTCTGTGCTCATCTGTCTCATTATACGCAGTAGATCAAAGAGCCGGGACAGTTGTGCTGTGATCCGGGGAGGGGAAGTGAAAGACGAGGGCAGGAGGAACAGAACCCAGTATGAAAACATTTTCATGTGAGGGAGAGCCAGGGATCCCAGCCCTAGGAATGCAGCTTGTTGTTTTTGAAAGCCCTCCGTTGGCTCAGGCTCGCGCTGCATGAGATGACCCCGGTCTAGATGCTCAGGGTGGTCAGAGAGGAGCATCTGGCTCAAAACAAACCTCAGATCCTTTCATTCCAAAACTTCTGCCTTTCGAAATAGAGAATTGTGGAAAAGAATCGACGTTGAACAGGAAGTCTCTATATAGATAAAGCATCTGTAAGCATAGCTTAGAGAAAGCACTCTTCCCTAACAGCCAATTATTTCTGATCTGCCTTCCTAAAAAGCCAGACCCCTCTGTTACATCCTTTAGACTCCATCTTTGATTACAACCCTGGATGTTTGCTTTAATGACAAAAGCTAGTCAAGCATAATGAGTTATAATGATAGAGCGTGGGGTGAGCATTCATTCTGGTAGCGGCTTTGTGTGCCGTCTCAGGTTTGACTCAGATAGTGATTACTGGGCTGACAGGACTTTAAAGTGTAAACTGTGACCCGCTTCACTTTGGAATTAGTGCGTCCACGCACACGGCGTCCAAACTGTGTGCGCTCAAGCGCTTTCCCCGGCAGGCTGGATTACGAGATGTTTACGGGACCCGCTGTTACCCGCTGTCTGGATTACTCAGGGATTGGATTGTGTATAAACTATGCCAGTAAATGTAGTTATGAGGCTTTACGCTCATAACTTCCTGCTCTTGTTTGTTTTGTAAAAGAGTAGCTCGAGAGCAGAGAGATAGCTGGGTACTTTAACAGTATTTGTGAAAGATAAGCTCTTCCGCAGACGATGGCACAGCACTTTAATCAAACTCGTACGGCTGGCTTTAACAGCGATATAAAAAAGAAGATCTGGCATTTCTGAAGAATATATGAGTAGTGTTTGCCTGCGTAAAACTCAGCGCCATGATGTAAAAGCGTTGCTGTGATGTTCAACACTGTTATTAGTCTGGGTTTCCCCATGCTGCCTTGCGCGCAACGCAATTTTATTCATGCTGTTAGGCAGCCTGGAAACCATGGACCAAATTTTCACCTCAGATAGGGAACCAATCACAGAACGGGGAGGGAGCAG
Source organism: Garra rufa (assembly GCF_049309525.1). Lineage (NCBI taxonomy): Eukaryota > Metazoa > Chordata > Actinopteri > Cypriniformes > Cyprinidae > Garra > Garra rufa. Next base: position 27,302,355 of record NC_133376.1, read on the forward strand.
CAAGACGATGACGCCTTCTATGCGACCCGCCGAAGCAGTTTGTTTATAAATATGGATCCAGCATGGCAGCAGATGCGAAGTTATCTTTCGATGCAGCCTTAGATAGTTACACACAAGGCTGTTTCTCAATACCAAGTACGCAAAGTTCGGACTTGGATGTTTGACTTGGGAGTACGAACTCCCGAGGACGTGAGGATGCAAGTCCTGCAATTCTGCAAATGGAACAGCAGTGTACTTGATAACGTCAGTCAGCTCGCCTTTTCTACTCCGGTTATCTTCACTGCTTCACTGTATGTATTTACAATAAGACGAAATATGATATCAACCACCTCTGCCTCTTTTCGTTTTCATTTAAACATATGAATAGCTGCAAAAACGCAGTGCAGGGAATGTACAACATTACAGTGAAACAAAATATTTTATATCAAACAGCATTGCCTCTTTTCTGTTTCATTTAACGTTAAACATATTAATATCGACAAAAATGTGGTTCATGCAATGCGTTACAAAACAATAATTACAATAAAAGGAAGTGATATCAAACACCACTGCCTCTTTGTTTTCTTCAAAATATAAACCACAACTCTGTTTTTGTACTCATTTGACAAATAATAAAACATATTAATATGTGATTTAAGCTATATGTGCATTTGTGTATAATACATCTTTACTCTATGTATAATAAAATGAAACATGACAAGCACAACTCTGCCTTTTTTGTTAAATGTCAGTTTTAATGAACAATATTAGCCATTATAAAAGTATAAGTATAAAGTATAAGAGACTTATGTAATCGGAAATAAAGACAAAAGCAGACAGTTCGGTCAAATGCATGCTAAAAAGTCAGCGTTGAATTACGATTGATAAATCATTTATGAAGCATAACTTTGTCCTCAGTCAAAACTCTTTGTCTTCTTCCTTGTCGAATTTCTGTCGCTCTACGTACGTCGCACGGTATAATTGAAACGATTGGCTATGAGCTACGCACAGGCGCATTTGATAGACATTCGTAGCGCCCACTAAACGGCTCTGGGCATTCGTAAACCACGCCTCAAATACGAGAAAATGAACATGTGGTTCCCAGACCACGAATCATGACGAAGTCATGACATGGTTTGGCGTTAGCCAGGCTACAATGTTATTGTAACCTAAAATTGAAACTATTAAAATCATTTTTGTTATTTGAGAAAAAAACTGAAATATAATATAATGTAAATATTAGATGAAAAAAGCTAAATGTTAAAAGTTTAATTTTGAGATATTTTGGATTTTATAAAGACCTACTTTTGCAAGCTAGTCCTAAGTTTTTTGCCTGATCGGAACCAAACAGTGCAGAAAAATTATCTGGAGACTGAATATCAATAATTATCAAAAAAGCCATACGTTTTTCACTCACAATTGCAAAGGGATGCTAAAACATTCGAAAGAGGCAAGGCCAATTTTCTTAAAATGGCTATAACATTTTAACGAAATGAGATATTGACACTAAACTCGATATGTAAGACCTAAATCTGAGGTAAAATAATAAAAATAAACAAATCAATAAATAAATATACTGTACAATAAAAGAATACAATTAAATTGAAAAAAAAGAAAAATAATTCTGATTATTTTTTTTAATAAGCGGTTTAAAAATGCTTAAAAAAAATACAAAAAGGCATGTGTTAGGGTTTTGTCTATCTCTCACAGCCTAATATTAATTTTTCCTACCTTTACTAAGTTTCACACCTGCCAAATAGGCTTATTAGAGAAACTTAACAAAATAATAGATGTAAAAAATGTATGTAAATATTATTTGTATACATAATTCATAATCATGTATAAAATAAAATAAAAAATTAAAAAAAAAAATAAACTGAAAAAAAAACTCACATCATATTAAATGAAAAATACTGAAGTAGAAAGACTTTTTAAAGTATAACTTGTAAATACATTTTTAATTAAAGTACTAAAATTAATAAAAAACTTCAATGAAAACTAGAAATGTTTTGGCAACTACACTGAAAAACACTCAGCAATTGCTAGTAAATTTCACAAATAATTAGAACTCAGCAAGTAACACATCATATTAAATGTAAAATATTGAAGTAGAAAGACTTTTTACAGTATAACTGTAAACACATTTAAATTGGAGTACTAAAATTAATGAAAACTTAAATGAAAACTAGAAATGTTGTAAGAAATACTATAATAGTATATAAATAATACTAAAATATCTCTGATGTTCACAGTTTACTATGCTATGTTGTTGCTTAGCTAGGATGCACTGCAGAGTTGCTAGTTATATTTCTGTACCAGCCTAGTCAAAGTTAGTTTTTAACTTCATGGTGTTTTATAGTCTAGCAAAACAGAAACCACAGGTCTGATCAAAAAGAGCAAAAACACACCCCTCCTCAACGATTTGAGATATTCACAGCATGTAAACCGTACAGGACAAGTTGTTCCTCAAAATATAATTCACAGAGATAAGGATTTTTTTTTTCCAACTATTTACTTGTCATTCCTTTTTTTCAATAGAGTAACATTAAGAAATTCTATCGAATGAAAGCACAAAAATGCTTTTGTAGTGCCTGGTGGCTTTGTAGATCCAAGAATGGAGCACATACTGAAGTAAACAAATCTATAAACAACATCAAATTACAGCCGGACCTTTACGAGCAAGCCTTAGGGTCACTCGGTTCCAGGAGAGGAAATGTAGCTATTGACTCCGCTCAGGAAACAATTCAACCCAAACAGATATATATTCGAGATCTCCCCCAGCATTCCGGTAGAGAAAGGGAGAAGAGAAAGTGCACTTTGAAGGCCCGTGCAATATGATCACGGAATCGCACAGAATTCTTTGAAGGCAGTCAGGATCAATAGAGGATAAGAGTGGCCGTGGTTAAGCGGTGGCGCTGTAAGTCGTCGCTCTGTGATCTAACCGGATCTCTGCTCTCCATCAAAGCCAGACTAAATTAAACGTGAATTACAGAGGTGAAAGCTCGGGACTGAAAAGACACCATTTATCATCAGACAGATGTGTGGTTATCTCTTATTCAGTCTCTTTTCCTTTGCCCCCACACAATGACACTGCCTTCAGAGGCTAGGTTCACATCAAATGGTTCTTAACTCCATTTGTGATATCAGAAAAGTTATGCCTATTCAAACTGAGATTCCTGGAGATTTTAGGTCAATCACATTTTGAATCCAGCTTTATTTACACTGACTAAGGTGCATACCTAATAAATGAAATAAAATAAATTAACATCAAATAAAATAAATAAAATAAAATAAAATAAAATAGTGCTTTGAAAATCAATATTTAAAAAAATGGGATACAGTTTTGGCTATCCTTCACAGCCTTATTTTCATTTATGTAGTCGATTAGAATATTTGTGTACACTTGACTAAGGTTCACACCTAATAAAAAAAAATAATAAAATAAAATAAAAATACATAATTAAAAAAATGTGTTAGGGTTTTGTCTATCTCTCACAGCCTCATTTTCATGTAGTTAATTTAAATATTTGTCTACACTGACTAAAGTTGACATGCTAAACGGGCACACTAGAGAAACTTAAAATAATAGTTTATTTTTCAAATAATTGTTGTTAATATTTCCTTGGATTTTAAGGTCAAGCGTTTTTTAAATGCAGCACCATCAAATAAAATAAAATAAAATAAAATAAAATAAAATAAAATAAAATAAAATAAAATAAAATAAAATAAAATAAAATAAAATAAAATAAAATAAAATAAAATAAAATAGTGCTTTTAAAATAATGTGTTAGGGGTTTGTCTCTCACAGTCTCATTTTCATTCATGTAGTAAATAAAAACATTTGTCTACACTGACTAAGGTTCACATATGCCAAATGGGCTCATTAGAGAAACTTAACAAAATAATAGATTACTTCTGAAATAATTATTGTTATTTTTATACATAAATCATTGAAAAGACACCATTTATCATCAGACAGATGTGTGGTTCTCTTTTATTCAGTCTCTATTTGTTTGGCCCCACACAATGACACATCCTTATAGGTTAAAATCAAATGGTTCTTAACTCAATTTATGATATCAGAAAAGTCATGCCTATTCAAACTGAGATTATTTGGATTTTTAGCTCAAGCTCATTTTGAATGCAGCTCCTAAAAAAAAATAATAATAATAAAAAAATAATAAAATAAAATAAAATAATGCTTTGAAAATACATATTTTTTTTAAAAAGTGCTATGGTTTTGTCTATCTCTCACAGCCTCATTTTCATTTATGTAGTCAATTAAAGATTTATCTACACTGACTAAGGTTCACATATGCCAAATGGGCTCATTAGAGAAACTTAGCAAAATAATAGATTACTTTTATAATAATTATTGTTGTTTTGATACATAAATCATTGAAAAGATGCCATTTATCATCAGACAGATGTGTGGTTCTCTCTTATTCAGTTTCTATTTGTTTGGCCCCACACAATGACACATCCTTCTAAGGCTAGGTTAAATCAAATGGTTCTTAACTCAATTTGTGATATCAAAAGAGTCATGCCTATTCAAACTGAGATTCCTTGGGTTTTTAGGTCAAAATAAATAAAATAAAATAAAATAATGCGTTGACAATACATTTTTTTTTTCTTTCACAGCCTCATTTTCATTCATGTAGTAAGTTAAAATATTTGTCTACATTGACTAAGGTTGACACATGCCAAATGGGCTCATTAGAGAAACTTAACAAAATAATAGATTACTTTTAAAATAACTGTTGTTTTTATACATAAATCGTTGAAAAGACACTACAGTATTTATCATCAGTCAGATGTGTGGTTCAGTCTCAATTTGTTTGGCCCCACACAAAAACTCAATTTGTTATATTAGAAGAGCCATGCCTATTCAAATTGAGATTCTTTGGATTTTTAGGTTGAGCGCATTTTGAATGTAGCAGCTCCTAAAAAATAAATAAATAAATAAAACACAACAAAACAAAACAAAACAAAACAAATCAAAACAAAACAAAAAATAAAATAAATGGTGCATTGAGAATGGATATTTTTTAAAAAAGGTGTTAGGGATTTGTCTGTCTCTCACTGCCTCATTTTCATTCATGTAGTCAATAAAATATTTGTGCATTTTTACATCAAACTATTTTGAATCCGGCTACAATAAAATTAAATGAAATCAAATCAAATAAAAAATAAACACATATGTCTTATTCAGTCTCTTTTCCTTTGGTCCCATACAATAACACATCATTCTAAGGCTAGGTTCACATTAAATGGATCTTCACATTTGTGATATCACATTTGTGAGTCATGCCTCAAAACTAAGATTTCTATGGATTTTTAGGTTAAAAAAAATTATAATAATAATAAAAAAAAAATAAATAAATAAAATAGTGTATGTCTACCTTGACTAAGGTTCAATGGCCAAATGGGCTCAATAAAGAAACTTAACACAAAAGTAAATTACATTTAAAATAATTCTTGTTATTTTTATAAATAAATCATTGCATCAAGACATTAAGACCTCAACAACTCAACAGTACAGCTCAAGGGATGGAAAAGTCATTCTTTTGCAATTCAGCTCTAACCAGAAATTCAAGTGCTATGTGCTGTTTGAAGCTTTTCCTTTAGCTTTTTCATCAGCTTCACAGGGCTGAAGTAAGGCTGGCAGTGAGTTAGACTATGTACGTATTCGTGCACAAACACACTGAAACAGGTTATCTTTGCTTTATTTACTAAGCCTGTCAAGCTCTACAGCAGGTTCATGATGCTCTCTGGCACTTGGCTCACCCTTGATCTATTCAGAAGAGTCTAGTATGGATCCGTCTGTAACATTCAGGTCTATGCATTCTCTCTCAGCACACACAATTCATGTCATTCATACACTGAGCTTTCAGGGTGATACGGACGAGAATTCAACAGACGTCCACTTGAGAGAGAAGTAATGCACCCTTGACTGACACGCACTTTGTGGATCTCAGCAAGGTGTGCAAGATTTTTTTTAAAAATGGGTACAAAACACAGAGACTCAAGGAAAATAACCATAATTTTCTTCCAGGGTGATATGCAAGCTGATGGCTGTCTTGGTTGGCTTATACAACAATAAACAGACGAATACTAAAGCAGGGTGTGAGAGAGAGAAAGGAGGACAACCAGAAAACGAGAAGCAAAAATTGAACGAGGCATCATTCAAAAGAAAGTCGCATTTGAACGTGAGGTTTGAAAACAGACTACTTAATGTAGCTTAATGTAGCGTGGTAGCAAACTAATCATTCCATATAAAAAGACAGGCGAGAGATGATGATGATGATATGCTTTCACCAAGCAATTGTGTTAAAACACTGCGGCCAGAATATGGCCATTACGTGTCATAAAGAGCTGAAGAAATGCAATCCCACACCATAGCTTCAACATGTAAGTACAACATTTTCCAGCACTTTACCACTTAAATGCTTACAGCTGCCATCTCTTTAAACGCTGCTCTCAGCTTTGATCTCCTTTCTGTTTCAACTTGTGCTAACCGCTCACAGTGAAGCCTCTAAAACTGAGCACTAATACACAGACGCTGATAGTAACAGATCTGTCTTTGAATGAACACAAGTACAATGCGGACACTGGAAAATTACAACAATTTGTTTCCTGCCCCGCTCACTTGAATGAACCATGAATGACCAAATCCACAGTGGGGTCCAAAAGTTTAAGATCATACACTACCAGTCAAAAGTTTTTGAACAGTAAGATTTTAATGTTTTTGTAAATTAGTCTCTTTTGCTCATCAAGTCTGTTATTTGATCCAAAGTACAGCAAAAGCAGTATAATTCTGAAATACTTTTACTATTTGAAAAAGCTGTTTTCTATTTGAAGATATTTTAAAATGTAATTTATTCCTGTGATTTCAAAGCTGGATTGTTAGCATCATTACTTCAGTCACATGGTCCTTCGGAAATCATTTTAATATTCTGATTTGCTGCTCAACGAACAGCTATTATTATGTTTCTTGAACAGCAAATCGGCATATAAAATGATTTCTGAAGAATCATGTGACACTGAAGACTGGAGTAATGATGGTGAAAATGTAGCTTTGATCACAGGAATAAATTATATTATAATATATATTTAAATAGAAAACAGTCATTTTAAATATTACATTTTTTTTTTAAACTTTACTGTTTTTTCTGTATCTTTGATCAAATGAATGCAGGCTTGGTGAGCAGAAGAGACTTTCATTCATTCAAAATCTTACTGTTCAAAAACTTTTGACTAGTAGTGTAGTTTGAGTCAAAAAACCACATTGTAACACTAAATCATGAGTAGTGGACTCCATTTAAAGGCACAATATCCAAAAACCACTAGAACAGTGTTATATATTATCTCAAATGTTATGAAGAATGTTTAAATCCAAAGAAACAGCGCTGCCTTTTTTTTTTTACATACACATGACTGGAAGAAGCGTAAGCGGTCGATTGTGGCATAATAAAAGCTCTGCTGCCAACTTTCAGCCCCAGCTTGCTTCATATTACAGTGACATTAATAAGGATTTAATACATTAGCTCATCCATAGACATGATTGCATCGGCTGTGGGGATTAAGACAACAACTTCTTATGATTCCACACTAAATTTGTTTTGAATATGCACCCTTTTGTGGCAAAAACTAACATATTGTGCCTTTAAGATATGTGAAACATAAAGAGAAACCGCTTTAAAGTTCAGGCAGTACCAAGGAGGATGATGCATCCCAGGTATAGATGACATTGAAAAGAAAATGGACTACCATTACTCTTTTATTATTATTGACAATCGCTGCAGAGCAGGTCAGCTTTAGTCCAACTGTCTGGAAGCAAAGTTTCAATCCAGCCTTCCTGCCCTCCCGAGTCTTATCTGGACCAGCAGCTCAGGGCGTGTGGGCGACTCGCCCTGAAGATGCTGTGTGGAGAACTATAGGAGCAAAGTGGTAATGATATTTGTCAGAAAGGGCCTAAGCGAACAAAACCACCACGGCAACATCAAACAGAGCCAAAACAGAAGGAGTCTTTAATCTCCCTCACCCAGTTCTGGCAAATCCTTACACTGGCTCACATGGGCACTTCATGGGGCTTGAAAGACAGCTTATGTTGAAACAGAATCGGTAATGGAATACAGCGCAAATTCTTACTTCACCCCACTCCCACTGTTAATTCTTAAAAGCAACAGAGTGCAAGGAGTTTAAAGAGAAGAGGAGAGAAAAATGTGAACTGTTCTTTCTGGTCGTCAAATCTAATTGGCTGAGAGGAGTGCGATATTCTAGTCATATAGGAACTGTTTCATGGTTTGTATCACTCTGCTTGCTGTATTTTTTCATAGCGAGTGTCATGGCAGATGCCCAAATTTACTATAATTTTATAAATAATACTGTTTTTGTGTCAGAATGTTCTTAGGCGAGAATATACTTGTTTAGATGTCAAATATGCGGTTTGTTAATAAACTTATATGTTTTCCATGATGGTGACTGATTACATTGTTGCACCATTAGATGGCGACGAGACTGTTTTTGTAAGTGTTTTGTAAGTCAGCAGTGAATATTGGTAATATATAGATAAAAAAATTATGTTGAAAGAGACTGAAACAGGAAGTTATTTTTATTTGTTATCAGAAATCACTCTTAACAAGATGAAAGGATAGTATGATAAATATATCGCTTTCCTCAGCGAACATTCAAACTGATGTTTTATTGTGAATATGAGATTGATCTGAATGCTGTATCAGATTCAGGTAATCATACTCAGTCAAATCCAGCTCTCTCTCACAATACTCTACTCCACATAATACAGTGAACCTTTAAAACAGTAATACAATAAGGTTTCAATGTAGCAATTCAACGTTCCTTCGTTCCTAGTTCTAAAGTGACATTTTTAAATTAGTAACAGAGGCTTGGGCTTATTGGTTAAACTGTCAATTTGAGATTTGAATCCGTGGCAGAAGGAAATACTTTGTTTTTAAAGACACTCCATAGTTGTTTCTTATGTATTTACACACTTGTGCTGTCAAACTGCCGTATAAATGCAATATCACACTCATAGCCGTTGTTTAAGCATTTAAAAAAAAAAACATAATTGTTAAACTATTTCAAATATATATTTGAATTAAATGATTTACTATACAAATCATTTTAAACAAAATTATAAATAAATGTTCTATTCATTTTTAACCTTTTACAGTAGCTCAAACAGCGAGCATGCAGCTTTAAATCTGAGAGAGCAGCCAGTCTTCATTTTCACAAGGTAAGTAATTTCACACAGCATTTATTGAGATTCATCCAGGTTAGGGGTCTGTTAAGGACTCGTGCCTTCCCTCCTGCCCACAATCATGCACTCCTACTGGGATTTCAAACACTCTCGAGGCCCCTTGCTGATCTTTTTGAAAATTCAGGGAGCGGGGCAAACTGTTAGCATTCCACTCAATATGCCAATGTGCCAACTTGCCATATTGCATATTGCAGATATCCACACATATTAAGTACAGTACTGACTTTCCATTTTCCAACGCTTAAGTATTACACTTTTAAAGTAGGGCATCAGTATAAGACAGAACTCTTTTCCTGACTGTCAATTTCCATCTGATGCAAAGGATGAGCATCGGTCGACCTTTCCCTGGCGCTTCAGGCTGAGGTCTACATCACAGCACGAGGAGTTGAAACAGATGTCATTTCTGAACGCTCCCCGTTCGTATCCAAATCTCAACCCTGACCCGTCTAGACTGTGCTTGAGTCATATGATTTATGTTTAGCCTCAGTGTTATTGAGCTAATTCAATACCTGAGCTGTCCATTGTGCCATGCATTTCTCCTTCATCTTTTTTTCCCAAGGTTGTAACCTTCCTATAGAGACTCAATTGTTACCACTCTCAGGGTTATTGTGACTTGGGGCTCTCATTTAATGTGTTTCCCAGTAAATTTAAAAGAAACAAAGGAAGAAAAAACCCAGACACCTTGCTTTCTCCTCATTACAGTCAAGGACAAGGTATGAGATGCCACAAAATGTCCGCAGGCATTTCCTTGCACATTAATAACTAAATCTAGTCATACAAACTATATACAGCAAATTAGGTGTCAAGATGAAGTCACAATGACTGGCTCACTATGATACTGTACTATGGAATAATTACTTATTTATATGGCACGTTTCAAGAGCTCTAGAATTGATGAGATTATGATAATGCACCATTCCATGATCAGTGAAGGATTTGGTCTGGGTTGAATTGCATGAGAAGAGAAGGGTTTTGTTAGGCTTGTTTTCTAAAACCATTTCTCTTCCCTAGCAGTGGTAATCTGATCAGCAGTCACATCCAAATTTGCATTCGTTATGAAACTGTCCCTTTGGTACTGCACGCAAACTGTGTCATTATGAGTATGAAGGATTTTCATTTGAAGTGTTAAAAAATGTGTGATGTTAATGCTAAAAAATGACTGCTTAGTACTTTTTATACTAAATGACACTGCGAGCCACTTCAACAAAACCAAGCCAATATTTTCTTAAGGGTCACTGACTGCAACGGAAAAATTTATTTCTAGATATAATTCATTCCGAACGAAACGCCATCATGAGCTGATTAGATCTTAAAATCTATGTAATATATCACTCTTAAAGTTCACACAGTATATCTCACACTAATGAATGCAGTTCACAGTTTTGATTAGGAACATCTCCTCCATGAGCTGTTAACAGGGCTGAATTAGTCAAAGCGAGTCTGTCTCATTTTGCCAGGCATGGCAATATGTTTGGCACTATGAGGCATGTTGCAGAGGAAAAAAAAAAATTCAATAGCAATGCAATTGTGAGCTAATAGGAATGAACACGGGCACAGTTTCAGTCCAGTCCACTTTAGATTATGCAGTTAAAGCACAGTAATTACAAACACTGGGCACAGTAGCATCTGCTGTCTGCTCCCCCAGGAAAGAGGATAACACGGTTCCCTATAGCACCATCCAGAGGTTCACACAAACATGTTTCATAACTTACAATTCCCCCATGTCACACCGAATTAATCTGTGCTGTACAAGCCCACTGTATAAGCCGTCTTGTGTTCGTGTAATCTATTCCAGCCAACATCCACTAAAACTTTCCCAAGCAGGGGTACGCATACCACAACTTCATGAGGATACAAAAGTACAAGATTCAAATTCTGTTGTTAATTATAAAATAAATAATATATGAACATAAAAAATACTAATATAAAACTGATATTAAAAACTATTTGTTATGTATTTTATTTCTACATTAAGAAACCACACGTTACAAAAAAAATATATATATATATATATTTTAAATGAATACATATATTAACACTGTATAATCTATAGTATTTTACAACTATTAAACATTTTGTTTAAATTGATAAAATCAATCAATAATAATATTAATACTAATAATAATACATGTATGTAAATATATAATAATGCATATATTACAAAAATGTTTATATGCTTAAGTGTTTTCTCTTTAATTGATAATGCGACCTTTTTACACCACAGACTGAACAAAATTAAGCACTGTTTGGTAATTGGTCATCAAAGTATTGATACTTGGGTAAATATTGTCATATTAACAGTTGTCTGAATTTTTTGTTTAATTGTAATCCATTACATGCCTTTCTATCAAAGTTATCTGACATTATCAAGATGAATTTGTTCATATTGAATATTGTATTTCCATTTTCTAAACTACAGTGAAAAAACTGTGATAAAGTGAGAAATGTTGAAGGTCAAATTTCACGATTCAATTCCATTTCTATTCACAAGCTTGCAATTAAATTCATATTCTTTTTGATATGATTTAATATTGATTATTTGAGATATATATCAGATACAGTACATGTACACAAATTTTCTCAGGGAATTAAAATCTCTTAACTTTTCTTAATCTCTTAAAGCTTAAACGCTTTAAGAATGCTTTAAAAATATACATGAGAGTCAGCTGGTACTATATTATAATATTAGGGATTAAAGATAACTGATTTGTATACAAACGCTTGAATCAAAATTACTGAAGTAATAATAAAGCTAACACTAACTTTTAGTCATAAAAACTTGTCAGACTCATTCAAATGTAAAGGAAATATTGAAGAACAGTAAAAATGATTATAAATATGTTATATGGTGCATATATTTATCAAAATGCTACTTTCTAGAGTTAATTTTTCCAACTGACTAGTTTATGGTTACTGAATATTTTTTCTGAGGTAAATGTGACATTACCTGATATTGTTTACAAGCTGTTATATTGACATCTTTCCACTCTAATACAATATTTATAGTTTGAATATTGCAATAAAATGGACAGAATTTGAAATCTGAGACTTTGTTTCATATCAAATGTAACAAAGCACAAAGTTTATTGCGATTTATTGGATTTGAGGTGCACTATAAAGTTCCATTCATTAACTGAAAACAGACTACACTAATTGATTCTTCTTTTTAAGAATCGAGAAATCAATATATTTTTACCCAGCCCTAAAATATACACACACACACACAAACTGTATTTTACAAATATATTCAAATATATTTCTTGATATGAGTGCTACTTGAGCCTCACTGTTGGAGCTGTGGTAATAAACATGCCAAAAGTTCTGGGAAACACTGCAGAAGAACATCAGAACGCCAGCTAACAAAAGAGTGGCGTTTTGTGACACCCTGAAGAAATCAAATTCCGTGCACAACAGGAGAGCGTCGTGAATGCTTGCTTATACAGACAAGCAAAGCACAGTGCACAAAGCATCTATTTAAACGCTACAATCTTCCTCATGTCAATCCAGCTTAAGCTATTACAGTGTGTCGTGGAGAGTGTATCATCACTGCTACCCAGCAGCTGCAGTCCTACAGTGAAGATCACTGTATATCTCTTCAACACTGTCTTCACTCCTTTCCCTGCCTGTCTCAGTACGCCTCTCTCCTTTCTGTTCTTCTTACAAAGGCCAACCGGTTTCCATTTAGAATGTCAGACTAATGGCACATGACTGTCGACATATGCAGCATCATGCGCATCTCAGGATGAGCCACCAAATGCCACCTCCTGACGGGTAGGAAATAAAAACACATAGCGATTATGGAGAGACCAAAGCAGATTTCTGTTTATGTGCCTGAACCCTAGAAATGGAAATAGCAAACGCTTTATCGAAAATGACAACAAATCACCCCCTCATTCCAGCGCAATGCACAGGCTCTCGACAGAAGATGACACGATGCTTACAGATCCAGAGGATGCTCAGCTGCTTACTCGAGTTACTTGAGATGTAATCAGTGCTCAAGACGTATGAAAACGTTTGCAAACCCCAGGGTGTCTTTGGCAATCATCCCCAAAAAGCAGACAGAGAACAGTGATCTCACAGTGTCTCACCTCATTTCAAATCTACAACACCTCCTGCAAAGAAGCACTGTGAAATTTCATGGGAATTCAGAGTTGGGAGTGTGAACTGTAAATTGCTATGAATAATTTGACTAAAAATATTAAAGCGATAGCTATTTTTCTATTTGTAACATTTATATGGTGCATTTGAGTCAATTTTAAGGGGTCCGGTTCATAATCGTTGTAATAGCACAAGAAAAAAAGCAGAAAGCAGTAAGCAGAAATGTATTACAATTTCTGCTTTTCATGGTTTACAGGAGAAAAAAATGACAGAATTATCATTTTTTGCCTCAACTATGCCTTTAAAAGACACCAGACAGAAGAATGACGGAATAATGGAATGAGATTCAAAGTGAACGCCTCCCTCGTGCTTCCTCGCTCGTTTTCTCATTCGCCCGAGCCCACGAGAACCAACCTCACTCCATTACAGACGCTACTGTTCTCTAAGGACCAGCCAGACACGAGATGACATCAGTCTGTTCCTAAAAATATCACTGTGTCTGGCCTGATACAAATTCTTATTCATACTACACGCTCCCAAACTACAAATCCACTCACCTCTACGCTAGAGCCTCTCCTTCCATCAGTGCTTTCGCTCAAGTTTTGCCTCTAATTATAAGATTCTGGTCTGATGAAGGTCTAAACTACGCTCTTACGCTGCGGGGATGAGACTATTTGCGAGGGCAAAATTGTTCACTCGAAAGCTTCAATTAGGCGAGGGGAAGAAAGGCGGATGGAGCGGTCGGGGGGCAGAGAGGGGAGTTGGCAGTCAGTGGAAGACACAACAGTAAAATTGGCTATTAGACGCTGAACTTAATCCACTCCATATCAGAGCATGGCATCTGCCTCCAGCATAGAAATGCCCAGATTAGCAGCGAAGGATAATAAGCTCTTAACTGTATGCATGAGCTCCACTTTAGATTTCCTGTAAACTTGGCATATGGGAGCTATGCAGATGTAATTCTGACGAGACACTTAGAGAAACTTTTCTTCCTACTCCGCGGTAAGAAACCGAAGCTCCAGAGGAGCTGTCTATTTCAGTTCTGTCTGTCTGAGAAAGGGCATGTGAGGGAGGCCGGGGTGGGGTTTAATTAACTATTAAGGCTGTGATGTCCTGACAAGACCCACGGCGAACCTCTGGCTTTTTGGACGGAGGTACGACGTCGATAATCGTTCGAGAGCAAATGTCAACGTTCCTTCTGAAGAGACGTCAGCCGGAGAGCAGGGAGCCGTTCCCTATATGAAAATCTCACAGCGTAGAGCTGACGTTTCCACAATACGGCCTGTTCGCTTCGGGATCAAGCCTGGGAGGGTGCAAAGCAATTTCCAGGAGCGGCTTTCTTTCCCTTTTTAGTGAGGTAAGGGGGACACTGTCTTTATTAGACGTGTGCTTTTGGGTTCACAATGGTTCCCTTCAGGAAAAAACAAGCAGCGGGCGATACTACCTTTAAAGCTTACCCCGGTGCACAGCACACTCATCCCGCCCTCTCTCTGTTGGATTAAAAGCTCCTAATAGTCCCTAATTATACAAACTCATTTCTTTTTCTCAATGCCTTTGCATTTCTATGGCTTTTTCACAACGCTGTAAACACTGTTTCGGGACCAAATTTAATAAGCTAGCCTAGTGAGAGCCCTCTTTAATGGGAGCCGAGCTTGTTTGATAAGTCTCCATTTCATCACTCACTTTATTAATTAATTATATAAACTTAAAGCAATTTGCCTCCTTAATGGCTTATTTTAGGAGGAGATTTGTGGCCAATTAATTGATGTTGCTGGAGCACAAGTGCTGCTTTGTTTTTGCGGTGCACGGCGGAGAGAGAGAGAGAGAGAGAGAGAGAGAGAGAGAGAGAGAGAGAGAGAGAGAGAGAGAGAGAGGCAATCGTCTATGGGTGTGCGGTGGCCTTAAACATCTTTCAAGGATTGCAAAATATAAGGTGAACAAGAAAATAAAAGACCATTGTATATATCAAGAGCGCTTGTTATTTGCAGTACCTATTTAAATCTTAATTTAATCAATCTCATAATACAAAAAACACCTTCTTTAATTTAATAACTATAACACGGATGAAAAGATACAGAATTTGCCTAGAAGGACAAATAATGATGGACTGAAAGCCTTTACAGAGAAGACAGATCATGTGACAGGTATTTATTAGCATCATTTGACTCTATTACTGTCTTTAATAAACAACACTTCAATGAATGAAGCCTCGGTTATGTACAAATAGTGCACACATATGACCATCAGAAAAATAAACCAAGTAGTGGTTATTGATCTCACCAACAACAACACAAAACCTCTTGAAAATGTACTTCAATTTACACGAACAGTGAGATTAACAGTTACACAGAGAGATGCAAGTCTTTAGTGATAGTAGAAAAAAAGTCCTTGGTGTCATGCCACAGTACAGAAAAAGATATCACTGAATCAAAGATAGAAAAGTGCACAACTAGCCACATTGGGTTTGGATGTTCCTGCTTTTTGTCAAGATAATAATGGCAACAATGAAAACTTACCCTACCCACATACTATATGTTCCCTTATATTGTTTTATTTGATAAAAAAGAACCATAAAAGTAGTCAAAGTAGTTTATATGATCTGTCCACTACACTTCAGTCTGCTGAAGGCATTCAACAGTTTGAGAGACAGAGAAAAATAAAATAAGAAAGTGTTTTAACGCAGAACTGAGTAACACACTCTCTCTTCCTTCACAAACTTTCCGCAAGCTACTTTTCTCTGCATGACACACGGTGTCGGATAGATTAGCACATTCCAGGTTACCGCTGTCATGTTAATTCATCTCTCTTCCTTCAGCAAGCCTAATGTCAAAATTTTTTAACGTTTCGGGATGTTTCCTACAAAGGCATGCTGTTAGGCTTTGATAAGGTGGGCCTCTTCATCAAACACTCATCTGTTCCTGTCAGCACAGGTCAGAGGAGAATGTTCTGAGGTCAAGAAAAATTTCGAGCAACTAGACCTCAGAGACTCTGCAGCAATGTGCGTTCATTGAGATTTAAGGAATAGCAAAAACACAATTACAAATATGAATATGAACTAAATCATTTGGCCTGTAGTTCAATATACTGTAGTCATGAAATCAGACAATAACAGCTTAAATCTGTCTCGCATGAGGTCCAGTGTATCCACCTTATTTTTCCCGTAAGAGCCATTTGTACATTTTATGGGTCGGGCTTCCCCTCATCCAGCTGTACAAAGCTTGTTTTGCTGCTTGATATTGCAAAATTGGTGATGAACACACTGGAAACAGTTTTACCATACACTGTTATTCTTCTTGTTATTTCCCTATGGCAGCTAATGAACCAGAAATCTCGACTACAGTCCTTACTTCCGCGTTGAACAATAAGGTGGATAGAATTAACAAAAGAAGAGAAGTTGTTCACTTCCAAAACAAAAATGAAAGATAATTTACTTACCCCCTTGTTAGTCAACCAAGATGTTGATGTCTTTCTTTCTTCAGTCGTAAAGAAATTAAAGAAACATTTCAGGATTTCTCTCCATATCGTGGATTTTAATGGTGCCTGCAAGTTTGAACTTCAGTTTCAATGAAGCTTCAAAAGACTCTAAATGATCCCAACCGAGGAAGAAGGGTCTTATCTAGCGAAACGATCGGTCATTTTCTAAAATAAATTATAATTTATATACTTTTTAACATCAAATGCTCATCTTGTCTAGCTCTGTGTGAACTCTGTGTATTCTGGTTCAAGACAGTTAGAGAATGTCGAAAAACTCCCATCTCATCTCAAAATCGTCCTACATTGCTGTTTTACCTTTTTTGTAAAGGATGATTAATCTTAATCGTTACATGTTCTCTTTGTAAACACTGGGTCTCACCCAGTGAGGTCTTCTGCAGCGATGTAGGACGATTGTAAATTTGGTGGAGAAAATAAGATGGTTTAGTTTCTTATCGACTGAAGAAAGAAAGACACGAACATCTAGGATGACAAGCGGGTGAGTAAATTATCTGTAAATTTTTGTTTTGGGAGTGAACAACTTCTTTGAGAATGATCATTTTGCCATTTACTTCATCTTTTATGTGTTACAAAACAAAGACCGTTGTACGGTTTTGGGACAGCATGATGTTAGGGACATTTACAGAATTTTTTTCTGACTGAAACTTCCATTCTACCTTCAGTCCCTTTGTGTTTCAAGGAAGAACAAAGTAATTCATGTTTAAAACATGATGACAGATTTTTCATTTTTGAGTTTTTTTCTTAGATTTAAACTAAACATCTGAACATCTTAACCACTGCCACTTAATTTGATTGAAAAGTTTGCTCTTCTGTTCAAATTGACAAAAAAAAAACAAAACAAAAAAAAAAACGATTAAATTTATAATCCTACTTTCTCAGTCATTGTTTTATTTAGCTTTTTCAGCTACCTTAACCCTCTAGAAAACAGCTGATGCTGCAAGGGAAATTGATATGGATGGGAAACCAAGAATTAACAGGATTTAAAGTTGGCGAAGAGGGACAAATGAGCGCATGAATTAATGCGAGAGTGCGGCCGAGACAGTGAAAGGGACGCTTGACTTAATCCCATTCACAGCATTCTCCAGTGCGGCTGGGGAACTCTAAATATGGTAATGAGAGGGAAGAGGCGACCCTGGGGTGGGGGTTTATATGGTTGCTGTGGCGTGAGCGCTGTCTAGATAGTCCAGTAATCCCGTGCTGCTTTTGGAACTTAGGCCCTCATGTAAACAGGGGCAGACCCTGTGGCCGGTGTTTACCCACGGCATGGGCGGTAGAGACTGGCTGGGCGCTACTGGAATGCAGCGCCCTATTGTGTGGCCGCTTTTCTTTTGTGAAGTGAAAAATGAAGAGACTATCAATAGGCCGGCGGAGGGGAGGAGGAACTCGTCATGGCAGCAGGTGCAAGGGATAGCCAATATTTGCACAGCGGTTTCTGTGACACATACTAACTGCAAAATAAAAGGGGGCAACTGTTTTTATTGGCGCTTCACAACACCCAGATAAATCCTGAAGCGGTTACACTCCCCCATCCCCGCCGGTCCCACCAGTCCCAAATCATTTTATGTGTTACAATTGCCTAGACGCATCCTGACACATTACAGAGTGTCATTTCAGAGGTCAAGAGTGCACCTCGATCCAGTCTCCCTTTGTTTCCTTTCACTAGTGCTGAGATAAAACTAAAACCTAAAATGGTCACAAACAAAGACAGCCATCTCACACATTAATGCACTGGCTGATGAACATAAACAACTGCATTAGCAAAACATATTAATTCCTCAAAGAAGGGATGTTTTTGTTTTTGTAAAATAAAATAAAATACTTGTTTTATGCAGATGCAGATGAACTGTACTTTAGAGTTCTGAGACTTAAAAAAATATATACAGTTACTGACTGACTGTTCATATGATGTGTGTTTATTTGATTAATAAATACAAAAAACACAGTAATACTATAAAATATTACTGCAATTTAAAATAGTGTTTTTCTATTTTAATACACTTTAAAATAGAATTTATTTCTGTGATGTAAAGCTGAATTTTCAGCATCATTATTGTCTTTAGTGTCAAATGATCCTTCATAAATCATTCTAATATGCAGATTTATTATCAATGTTGGAAACAGTTGTGCTGCTAAATATTTAGAACAAAATGTTAAAAAGAGCAGCATTTATTTAAAATATAAATCTTTTGTAACAATGTACACTACCTTTCAAAGTTTGGAGTCAGTCCATTTTTTTTTTCTTTCTTTCTTTGAAAAGAAATTATTAATTAGGATGTGTCGAATGAATAAGTGATAGTAAAGACTGTTAGAAAAGATTTCGATTTTAAATAAATACTGTTCTTTTTAACTTTTTATTCATCCAAGAATAAAAAAGTATCACAGGTTCCAAAACAAATATTAAGCAGCACAACTGTTTCCAACTTTGCTAATAAAAAAATAATAAACCAGCATATTAGAATGTTTTCAGAAGGATCATAATCATGAAGACTGAAGTAATGGCTGATGAAATTTCAGCTTTGCATCACAAGAATAAATTATATTTTAAACATTAAAATAGAAACCTATTATTTTTAAACTGTAACGATATTTCACAATAGACCTGTTTTTTCTGTATTTTTCCCCCCTGAATATTTCTTCCTCAAAAGTACAAAACTAAGCACTGATGAACCTCTTAAAGACCAGTAATCATTAAGAAGAACCAAATTCCCATCCTTACTTGTCAAAACACTATAAACTTGAATCAAATTCTCACATCATGCTTAGCTGCTGTCTATTAAATTTGTGAATCTAATTCAGTGTAACAAAAGTGGTGAGTCCTCTCTAGAGGACAATAAAGATTTACTTCTAATCTCTCTCTGTCTAGAGGGCCAAAAGTTTGAGAAGAGCTGAGGCTTTGTGTAAGGATGCCAGAGCAGCGACTTTAGCTCAATCCACTTCCTGCTCTCATGTCTTACTCCACAAAGCCTACCTCCAATTCCTACTGCAGCAGCTGCCCACTATGCAGAGCAGTGAATACCAATAACCAAGGGTACAGTGTTTCACTGCAAATAAGAAATCAGCTTTTAATATGTATAGTTACGGCTCTCGCCGCCTTGAAAAGCAAACAAACAAAATATCTGCCAAAGCCTGACAACCTGCCATTCTCGTCAATGTTACGCTTGTCACTATAGATTTAGCAAATATTTCTCGAAACTGGGAGGTCTTAGAAACCAGTTTTTGTTGTTGTCTGTGAAAAAAAATGTGGATCTGTGTTGCCTTCTCTCTGCGTTTGAGTGAAAGGATACTGGATGATTGGAAGAGTTGAAAAGAAAGCTCAGGGTCTGTTGAGCGGCTAGTACCAGTATAAGTTGCAGCAAAAGTACTGAGCTAAAATAAAAGCCTCATGGAGACTGGGACTGAAAGCATGCATGTCTAAAAGTAATGGTAGGCTGAGATTGATTAACAGGTAACTAATTGTGAGAGCACAAAGGCTTTCTTTTTCTTTCTCTCGCCCACTCTCTCTCCCCACTCAAGTCCATAGTTGGGCATAAGAAATGAAAGCTTAATCCGTTTCGATGGAAAATCTATCATAGGGGCCCGGCCTGTGTATGAGGATTAATACGCTGATGGTGCATATCCTTCAGCGAGGTCGGGCCTGTTGTTCCATCGCTGGTCGCAATATCATCCCATAAAGGCACATAGCCCACAATTGCTTTTGACTTCCATGACAATCCAGTGTGAACATGAATAAAATATCAGGGGGCAGCTAATTACATCAAGCAGAAACGGGTGTCCCGAAATCTGCCTTGGCAAGCAGGGTCAGGGGCCGGGCAGAATGAACCGCAGCCCAGCCACATTGTACACTGTAAAAAGATTAAAGTGAGCTCTTCTATAGGTCAACCACGTGTACTTATAGATCTGCTCAACAGGATATTCTCTTTGATCCCCCTCTCTGTTTTAATATTAATATATAATGCATGTCTATAAGATTTCGGATACAGTCGTGCATGTACAAAGGGAAAAGAAGGAAATGAGCATGCATTCCTACATTGTAACATACCCCCCCCCCCCCACACACACCATAGGATGATGACACTATTAAATCTGATTAATTTAAAAGATAAAAAAAATTAAAGATTAATATGCCTGTCTAATATACAGTCAAACCAAAAGTTGTTTGATATGTTTTACTAGTGGGTGCAGGACACTATAGTTAATTTATGTAAGCAAGGATAGCAAAATAAAGTAAACTGGGACATATTATACCCAAAAATTATTCATACAGTGAAAGTAACAGTAAAATTAATAAAACCATGTTTTGTTACATACCTTTCCAACAAAGTTATCTGACATCAAGATTAATTTGTTCTGACACAGTTTAACTTTTGAGTTCTTGCCATATTTTATTAACATCTTCTAAAACACAACTAACAAACTGTGATAATGTGAGAAATGTTGAAGGTGTCTGAATACATTTTGATTTGACTGTAATTAATTTGTGATTATCAAGATATATTTGTTCTGACACAGTTTAACTCTGAGTTCTTGTCATACTTTATTACCATTTTCTAAACTATATTGAATAAACTATGATAATGTGAGAAATGTTGAAGGTGTCTGGATAAATTTAGTTTTGACTGTAGAAATACAAAATGTCATAATTGCAATAAAATTTACTTTCATCAAACAGAAATAAAAAACTTTTAACATCATATATATATGACAAAGTAGTACTTTGTAGGGGCTCCTCTTGCTAGTATATATATATATACTAGTGGTGGGCCGTTATCGGCGTTAACGTGCTGCGTTAACGTGAAACTCTTATCGCGCGATAAAAAAAAATATCGCCGTTAATCTATTCTCAAATTTGGGTTGGGAGCTGGGTCTAAACTACGCAAGCTATGATGACTTTCACCTTGATAGTTTAACGCGGATGTATACCGAAGACTGTAGTAGAATATGGTCGCGCGTTTAAGTCTCCTCCGCCAAAACACAGACGGGATCGCGTCATCCTCCATTCATAAAAACCGAATCCACTATAGCGAAATGCCACGTAAATTCGTCGTTTTTTGGATTCATAAATCAAATGTTGGTCAGTCACTTAATTCAAATCGCGATATGGACTAGTGTATGTGAAAACTGAAATGCAAAAAGACCGTTTTAATATGAATCCGATATGTTCCGTTTGCCTAGCTGTATGTATGCATTGCGGAGACGCGCTTTTACTACACGCATACTGAAACACACGTGACGCTCCCGGTAATTTTTGGCATTTGCATCTCACATGAACAGATAAACTCAATCTCCCAAACTGCTGTGAGTGTCACTTTTACCGTTTCATTTGAGAAAACTAGCATCATATCATACTGTATACACAGAAACTTCTCGGCAACCTGTCAAAATAAAAGTACGGTGTAACATGTAATGGGCTGGGTAGGTGTTGACGTTAAAAAAAACACAATCTAATAGGTAGAAAAAATAATTTCATTGTTAGTTAGTTAGTAAACACAAGTACATCTAATTGAACATAATTTATTTTCATCAACAAATTATCATAGAACAGCTTCATGAGCTTTATGATCCATTCTCAAAGACTTTAAGTCATTATTTGGGTAGCACACATATTCTGAATGCCTTCAGCAGAATTCAAATTAGCCATTTTAATCTAGATTAATCTAGATTAATTCCAAAATTTAATCTAGATTAATCTAGATTAAAAAAATTAATCTATGCCCACCCCTAATATATACATACATACATACACACACACACACACATACATACTGTACATACATACATACATACATACATACAGGTGCATCTTAATAAATTATGTCGTGGAAAAGTCATTTATTTTAGTAATTCAACTCAAATTGTGAAACTTGTGTATTAAATAAATTTAATTCACAAAGACTGAAGTAGTACTTTGTAGGGGCTCCTCTTGCTTTAATTGCTGCCTCAAAATTTCTCATTTTCCTTTTGACAATAGCCCATAGATTCTCTATGGGGTTCAGGTCTGGTAAGTTTGCTGTTTTGCCAGGCAAGCACACCAACACTATGGTCATTTAACCAACTTTTGGTGCTTTTCGCAGTGTGGGCAGGTGCCAAATCCTGCTGGAAAACGAAATCAGCATCTTTAAAAAGCTAGTCAGCAGAAGGAAGCATGAAGTGCTCTAAAATTTATTGGCAAACGGGTGCAGTGACTTTGGTTTTCAAAAAACACAGTGGACCAATGCCAGCAGATGACATTGCACCCCAAATCATCACAGACTGTGGAAACTTCAAACAACTTGAGCTATGAGCTTCTCCACCCTTCCTCCAGACTCTAGGACCTTGGTTTCCAAACGAAATGGTTTCCAAACGAAAACTGAACATCTGAAAGGACTTTGGACCACTGGGCAACAGTACATTTCTTCTTCTCCAGGAGTGGCTTAACAAGAGGAATACGACAACTGTAGCCAAGTTCCTTGACACGTCTGTGTGTGGTGGCTCTTGATGCCTTGACTCCAGCCTCAGTCCATTCCTTGTGAAGTTCACCCAAATTCTTAAATCGATTTTGCTTGACAAGCCTCTGAAGGCTGTGGTTCTCTCGGTTGGTTGTGCATCTTTTTCTTCCACACTTTTTCCTTCCACTCAACTTTCTGTTAATATGCTTGGATACAGCACTCTGTAAACAGCCAACTTCTTTGGCAATGATTGTTTGTGGCTGTCAATGATTGTCAGATCAGCAGTCTTCCCCATGATTGTGTAGCCTAGTGAACCAAACTGAGAGACCATTTTGAAGGCTCAGGAAATCTTTGCAGGTGTTTTGAGTTGATTAGCTGATTGGCATGTCTATATACCATATACTAATTTGTTGAGATAGTGAATTAGTGGGATTTGTTAAATGTGAGCAAAAATCACCACAATTAAAAGAACCAAAGACTTAAACTACTTCAGTCTGTGTGCACTGAATTTAATAAATGAGTTTCACAATTTGAGTTGAATTACTGAAATAAATGAACTTTTCCACAACATTCTAATTTATTGAGATGCACCTTTATGTATATATATATATATATATATATATATATATATAATAAATAAATAAAATAAAATGCCAACCTAAAAACTACTGGAATAAATCTCACGCACTGTATGTTAATGTGCAAATGTGTGTTGAGATGAGATGTATTGGTCAACATGAAAAATAAACAAAACATCTTAGCCCATTTTATTATTATTCGAATCAGTTCAGGGTTCCCCAGTAAGGCAATGAAAAATGCTGTAGCCTGAAGCAAACCTTGATATGCTTGGCCAGGTAGGGGAACAGCAGAGGTTAGAGGTCAGAATGCCTCCGCATAACACATTATAGAACATGTGGTGACACACCATGCAGTAAACTGCAGCAACTGTAACTGTAGCATTACGAGTGCCCTGACAAACATGCTGGACATTTGCATGGGCACCTGGCTTGACCATTTCCAGGGAGAGTGCCAGCAGGGGGTGAAGGAGAGGAGGATAGTGGTTCTGGAAGGCATGGTCAATGAGCTTTGGACTTGTCCTGAGGCAACACAGTCTCTTTTACCAGGGGAGCGGACCGTGGGACCTAGTGCTCTGTTCCACGCTGTCCATCAAAACCTGCCCTGCTGATTTAGACAGTCATTGCGGTAGATTGGTATTCCCTCCACCTTCTCCCTGCAGCAAAGCCCATCAGTGGACACTGACACTCTCTGGTCTCGCCTCAGGCTACAGAGGAAGAACAGCATGCTGGGATACACAGGCCATCTCTCTCCTGACATTGTGGCTTATGATAAATCATCTACAGAAAAGCCATGTGAAAGAGTCAATGGATACTGAGGGAGGAATAAAAGCAGTCGGATACCACACGGATAGCGAGTAATCTTTATAGATATAATAACGCGCATTAGCTCGAGGCCCTAATGCCCTAATCATGAAAACAAAATTAAAACCTTTCCAGCTGTGAATGATTTGGGCTTAATATATATCAGAAAAGAGAGAATATAAAGGGCGCTCAGATTTTAACTCTTGGCTTCAGGGGATGAATGGATCATTTCACAAGTTTAGACATTAGACAGATCTCTGGCAGAGCATCAACCGGCTCTCCGATGAGAAGACCCCTGAGATACTCCGCGAAACTTTTTTGCTGAAATTAATTTCTGCTGTCACTGAAGGATGTGATGAAAATCCAAAAGCGGCCGCTAGAAAAGATCATCAGCTGCTTCTGTAGATGGATTGTGCCATTTCGACTGCACTGCTAATTGATGAGTTTTCGTTTTCAAATCGCAGTTTAGCACCACTACACAATAAAACCTTGCTGATTAAATAATGAAAATAAAAGCCGGTGAGGAGAGCTTGTGTCAAAGGCAGGATATTCATATACTAATAACTCTGAGAAATCCAAACAACGACTTTGGCGCCAACACAGTGTGCAAAGATTTAGTAAAGAGGTCTTTTAGAAAACTGCTGTTTACCTTTTTTTAGATTTCAGAGTGGATACAAAACAACTTAAATGTCATCTCCAGCAGCGCTGAGGTTCTAAGTATATGTTGTCTCACACTAGGAGGGCTGATGTCTTCTCTCTTTACTTGTCTAAACACAATGGTTTGTATCTGCTCAAAACCAGGCTGACCCTAAACTATCACAGTGACCTTTACAGACATGAATAAAAATAAAGAAAAAAGAAATGATATATGTGACCCTGGACTACAAAATAAGTGTCAAAATAAGTTTTTCAAAACTGAGATTTAAACATCATCTGAAAGCTAAATAAATAAGCTTTCGGTTATTTGATGTATGGTTATTTGGTCGAGAATCTGGAATCTGAGGGTGCAAAAAATCTAAATATGGAGAAAATCGCCTTGAAAGTGGTAATTTACTAAATACCTTCATGGAATATGATCTTTACTTACTAAAAGAAAAATCAATAATTTTGACCCATACAATGTATTTTTATTGCTACAAATATACTTGTGTTACTTAAGACTGGTTTTGTGGTCCAGGGTCACATATTTATTAGGCATACATATTTAGGATTAAAGATTCTTTCCATTCTGATTCATTCCTTATTAAAAAAAAATATATATATATGTGTGTGTGTATGTATATATATATATATATATATATATATATATATATATTAGGGGTGGCACGGTTCACAAAACCCACGGTTCGTATCACGGTTTTAGGTCACGGTTTTCGGTTCTGTACGGTTCTTGTTTTTATTTTTTTATTTTAATCTTTAACACAAAAATGCGATAACTTATTTATTCTTAAGACTAAGATTTAAAATCTTAAATCTTTAAATCTTATAAACCTTAAGACTGGTTTTGTGGTCCAGGGTCACACATATTTTTTTTTTTTTCAGTTTCTTTAATGAATAATGAATAGTTTAACCAAACTGCATTTATTTGAAATAGAAATATTAAAACAAATATCTACCTGGTTCTATATCATAGTTTACACACACACAAACAAATATTAACCAGCAAAAACTGGATCGTAATAAATGTTTTTTGAGCAGCAAACCAGCATATTTATATTTACATTTCACACAATATCCCAGCAATAAATGTGTGTTTGAAAGCATTATATTTGCATATTTCTCAATTTATTAATGTGGTTATAGCTTGGGCTTTTTTTAATGTGACAAAGCTGTTCACTCACAGTGGGCCTGACTTTGAAAATGGGGATGTCACTTCATGCCTCTCAAACGCGTTAAGAGGCTGGCACAGACCTTGTTTCTGCAGCTATTTTGGAGGAAGCAATGCTAAGCATGTTAGCATAAGTAAGACGATTTTGATGGGAAAAGTCACTCGGGGGAACTAAGTCAGATCACATTTCTAGAAGCGATTTAGACCATGTTTGAGTTGTACAATGAGGCTTGGATCACAGCAGAGCACAGCAGATATCGTTCTCTCTCTCGCGTGCGCTCATATTGCGAGTAGACAGACCCTTGGCATCCCTATTCACAGGATTAAAAGCAGTCAGAGGAAGTGCTCAAACCCTACCAGCCTGTGCCTTAGCTATTACTCTTTTATTACTCCTCAGAGGATTCTTCATCATACGGCTCCAACATGTCATGGTTCATACAAACTGAGAGCGATGTTTATCTGCCATCATATTTCAGCTTAGCATAGGTCCTAAAAGCTCACATGCACATAAACGAGGATAATACATAGAGCTCTGGTAAGAAATCCCAGCAGTCATACCTGCCAAGATGCAATATGAAGACGGCTGGCACGAGACCTATTATGTTGAGGTACTGCTCTATGCAATTGCATACATGTTTGTATTCTAGTCTTTGCCTGGAAATGAAATGATACGTTCCTGATCCAGCACAGGGGAACGGGAGCATCTGTGGTGTTTGAGCCCAGGGCTTCCATGCTCAACGTGGTGGTCCTAATGCAATCCCTCCCTCTGGGTTCGTTAATGGCCCTGCAAAGGGTTTGGGAGATTCCTATACACTCAGACAGAGCTGCCCCATAGGATGCTCCAATAAAAAGCTAGCTAAAATAAGGCACAGGCTTTTTGTCTCTTTTTATGTGTGCCGTAAAGCATGAGCGCGTGCATCCACGTGGACCGGGATAGCCTGCAGAAATTAGGACCGTTTCCCCATTACAGATTGTGCCTTTATATAAAAACATCCTGAGAGGCTGAATGCATTAGCTTTGGCTTTTTTTATGGGTCATTTGGTTTAAAGCAGTGCATAAAGATAGCTCTGCACTAAGATGCAAACAAAGAGCTCAAAGTGAGGCCTCATGCTGACTATGGAGATGACAAGCACTAACATCATCAAAGCTTCCATCATTCATACATGTCATTGTCAGAATGTACGTAACCAGAGATGGAGCCTACTCGGTCTTCAATAACAGACACATGTAAACAGTGAACTACAGACCCCCAAAAAACCTTGTCTTCCTCTTCTGTATGTAAAGAAAGCTTTCATCCAAAAACTTGTAGATTCAAGCAAGCTGGAACAGACAAGTAAACAGCGTTGCAAAACATACAGATCAAGATATCTCTGGAAAAGGTCAAAACAGAGTCAGAGAGAGAGAGAGAGAGAGAGAGAGAGAGAGAGAGCATGAAGGAGAAATAAATACAGTAGAACTACGGAGAGACAATGCTGCTCATACATCAAAGCAGGTGAATATGTAATCATTAAAACACATTTGTAATGATAGTGCTACTTTAACCTTATCATCTGATTTTGACAATTTTGACCAGAACACAAATTTACAGATCATTTACCAACCCCTTGTCATCCAAGATTTCAGAATTTCTCCATATAGTAGACTTCTATGGTGCTCGTGAGTTTGAACTTCCAAAATGCAGTTTAAATGCAGCTTCAAAAGCTCTAAATGATCCCAGCCGAGAAAAAAGGGTCTTATCTAGTGAAACGATTTGGTTCTTTTCTAAAAAATGTTGACAATTTATATACTTTTTAACCTCAAATGCTTATCTTGTCTAGCTCTGCGTATACTCTGTGCATTTCGGTTCAAGACAGTTAGGGAATGTCGAAAAACTCCCATCTCATTTTCTCCTCCAACTTCAAAAGTGCCCTACATCACTGTTTTACCTCTTTTTTTTTTTTTTGTAAAGGGTGTTTAAAAACTTTGTAAACACTTAGTTGGTACATCTGCAGTGATGTAGGGCGATTTTAAAGTTGGAGGAGAAAATGAGATGGGAGTTTTTTCGACCTACCCTAACTGTCTTGAACCGGCATTTGAGGTTAAAAAGTATATAAATTGTCAACATTTTTAAAAAAAATAACCAAATCGTTTCACTAGATAGGACCCTAGATAGTTTAGAGCCCTTTGAAGCTGCATTTAAATTGCATTTTGGAAATTCAAACTCATGACACCATAGAAGTCCACTATATGGAGAGAAATCCTGAAATGCTTTTCTCAAAAACATAATTTCTTAACAACTGAAAAAAGAAAGTCATGAACATCTTGGATGACAAGGGGATAAGGAAATTATCTTAAAATTTTTGTTCTGGAAGTGAACTTTTCCTTTAAAGTTAAAGAATCCAGCATTCTGACGTAGAACGTCAACCTCTCTTAGTTCATCGTCTGTATATTCTGGTTCAAATAAGCAATTGCTGGGCAAAAAAGGCATCCTCTCTGTTGAAATCTTGCTTACGAAGACTGATTTTTGTACAGCGTGCGTCTTATTCTGCTTGTAAACAAGGTGCAGTGAATCATGGTTTTATTGTGTTAAATAACATTGTGAATTTTATTTTCTTTGAGCACTGATGTCACATGGACTATATGTCCTTACTACCTTTCTGGAATATAGAAAGTTGCAGTTGTGTTGCTGTCTATGCAGGGTCAGAAAGCTCTCAGATTTCATCAAAAATATCTTAATTTGTGTTCTGAAGATGAACGAAGGTCCTACAGGTTTGGAGTTATTAATTAAAGTTTACTTTTTGGGTGAACTATCCCTTTAACATGCACTTCATAAAATGTAATTTTTCTTTGTATATTTAGAAAACTAGAGCAAATTGAATCTTATGACTGTTGTTTACAGAAATACTAAAATGCAGAATGTGTGTGTGTGTGTGTGTGTGTGTGTGTAGTCTATATGTTTGCTAGCAATCTGCATCTGAATGCAATCTTTGATTGATCAAGCAAGCAAAGAAAGAAAAAAAAACAATAATTGATTTTCCCATCAGCTCTGCAGTCTTGTAAATTGGCTTTCTTTTCTTTTCATGTGTGAATTGCCTACAAATCAGTTCTAGGGAAGTTTATAGAGATCATGGGATGACTCCACTCTCTTCGGTTTGAACATAAAGGGGCATTTCGTTGAGTAAATACGGCACACCTGGAGCTGATGACTGCACAACTATTCCTGGGCATTTGCACGAGGACTTTTAGCAGGCTATAAACCCTTCCCTGGGATATTACTCTGACTCCAACTTCAATAAAGAAGGAGATTAATGTAGTTTCAAGCAGTTTATTTCTGTATCAGCCCCTGTCCCCGGGCCCTGGGGGTGGAAAACAGGAAGGAGAGAAGTGAGAAGTGAAACCTGAGCACAACATGCCCCAAGTTCAGGCCGATCAATCACAGTAATAAATGTCAAGAACTGGATAGGTAAAACTAAACTTAATGCATTCGGTCTGGTAAAAGATGATGATGTATGTGTGAGAGATTGAGGGCATGTCCAACGCTGTGTGATGGAAGTGTTAACATCTTCAGTAAGTTTGGGCATTACTGCATGCATGAGACAGGAAAAATGCACAAAGTGCTGCCACAACTTGAGGCAAATTGGGACTGACAGGAATACAGGAGATAGCAAACAAAGACATCTGACTTGAGCGCCATGTAGGTTTCTATTCGGGGCTTAAAAGTGCCACATGTCAACATCTTGCATCTGTGTTTCTCCCTGCCACAGTTTGAACAGGTCCTAAGAACACAAGCCATCATGGGATGAAACTTGGGCTTCAGAAAACTCAACGTGGATGCTCCACGCCAAAGCCGTATAAAAACTCCAACCACGTTCGCGTCAAATCCGCACAAACAAATGCCGTATTCCCCTGTCGTTTTAAGTGTTTCCAGACAGGATGGATTATGTTAAATGAACACCTATCCATCATGCCCTCACTTCACGACGGTCATGCTTGTTAATTATGCCGAATAATTATAAACATGCCTATGAATTTTGAATAGAGGATCAAATATCTCCCGGCACATCATAAGTGAGACGTTATCATCATGCACGCCGGTCCTTTGGTGGCTCTTGTGTGTCTCCACTCTGAGCATGCCCATGTTCTGTCAGAGACAGAGGGCACATAGTCCATCTCAGTCTGTCGCCCTGCTTCTCTCTGGCCAGAGATCTGTGGCAGATGGGCAGACAGGGCCTTGGAACTGCCCCGGGGTAAGAGCACAGCTCCCTGTCACCTAAGTTCACCATGGCACTGTGCATGCTGAAATCAAGCCACTTCCCCTCTCCAAATGAGGCAATACATCAGGTGCTGAATAAATGAGTGATGAAATCTTGACAGATTAAAGTGAAAGGAAAAAAAAAATGCCTCAGAGGCCATCTGCCCAACCAGGCTGGACTGTCATGGCAGCGCTGATAGGGAGCGAAAGAGTTGCAAAAGAGGGAACAGAGGCACAGCTCTCAGATATACTAGACATACATTCTGAACTTAAGAGTAAAGACGGATATTGCCAGACGGATACGGATACGGATACGACACACATTGCACATTGACACCAAGAAGAATTTGGATACGTTTTGACACTTTTTGTCACAAATTGCATTTCATTAGAAACAAAGCATCAAGCTGAGTGGTATTGGTAAACAAATGATGCAAGACCTTTTCTCAACACCAACTTCACTTTTCTCAGGCGTTTTTGCAATGACTTTTAACTGCTGTCAAGGCTAATTTTAATTGATGTACAGAGTCAGTACCTCTCAGGATCACACAAGTATGCCAGCAGAGTAACAGGTGTAATTTATCACTATATGAAAATGTTTCACTGAAGTTTCATAAGCAAAAAATTACAAAATACTCTGACCTACATGCCTCAAAATTTATCAATATATCTGTTGTTTTATAAAGGTTTTTATATTAATATTGTTGCTGTTTTATTTGTTATATATACTACTACTAATAATAATTATTATTATTATTAAATATTATAACAATAAAACTATTTTGTATAATCATGTTTAGTTTATTTATGTTTTATTGAATATCTTATTAAAAATGCATCATGTTTAAACACAAAGGGATTAGTTAAAGGGTAAGTTCACCCAAAAATGAAAATGAGCCCATTATTTACTCACCCTCAAGGCATCCTAAGTGTATATGACTTCCTTCTTTCAGTCGAATACAATCAGAGTTATATTAAAGTGTTCTGGCTCCTCCAAGCTTTATAATGGCAATGGGCCTGTGTTTCTCTTCAACAGTGCAAAACAAGTTCAATGAAGTGCATCCAACCATAATAAAAAGTGCCTCGCACGGCTCCGAGGGGTGAATAAAGGCCTCCTGTAGCGAATCGATGCGTTTTAGTGAGAAAAATATTAAAATGTTTATTTTTTAAAATGTAATAATCACTTTACTCTAGCTTGCGCTAACTGTTGTACGCAAAAGCCGCTCCAGATGGATGACGTAGGACGTATGCATAGCGCATGTCCCTGTGAGTCTTGTGAAAGCCAATGTTTGTTTACAGGAGCAAAAGATGTAACATTTCCTCACGTTAGCAAAGGAAAACCAGTTTCCTCCTGGTTCATTTTGTACTACTAATTTGTGACCTTTGTTTTGTTTTGCTCTCTCCATTGCACATCCATGTTCATCACTTCTGAATGGTGCATGCACAACTCCGACCTCCTATACGTCATTCGCCCAGAGTGGCTTTCGTGTACGAAAGTTAGCGCAAACTAGAGAAAAATGATTATTATGTTTTAAATAAGGATATTTTTCTTACAAAAACACATTGATTCAACACAGGAGGCCTATATTCACCCCCTGGAGCTTTTTATTATGGATGGATGCAATTATTGGACTTGTTTTGGACTGTTGAAGAGAAACACCCACGCATTGCCTTTATAAAGCTTGGAGGAGCCAGAACAATTTTTAATATAACTCTGAGTGCATTTGTCTGAAAGAAGGAAGTCATATACAACTAGGATGCCTTGAGGGTGAGTAAATAATGGGCTAGTTTTAATTTTTGGGTGAACTCACTGTTTAAATCACCAACTAATATAAAAATGACCTTGATAAGAAAGGATTTGCAATACATACATGATTATATCAGCATGGCCTCGTTTAAAACTCTTTCCAGATAAGCCAAAGCAAGCTACATCTCCTTACATTCGAGCAAAAACCCCATTACTGACTGAACCATGCTTCACTGAAGCACGTTGATTATCATGCTCCACAGCACCGCAGAGGGTGTGTCTCAAAAGCAATAAACATGGCTGAGCTTGTTTGCTGATATGGCAGAATATCTTGTTCCCATATAACAACACTCTTATATAGCATTTATAAGTTTAAATAGCTAGTGTAAGTCTGCTATGGGAAGTGGCGGCCCACGCCAGAGCTCTTAGAAAGATTGGAGGATACTGAGAGGAACACCTCTTGTACTAACTTCAGAGCATGTAACCTCCCACCAGAAAATGGCTTTAATGTTTGCATGAGCGCATGTAAGACACAGATACTGGCCCACTTTTGCCAGGCAGACTCCCCCAACTCAGCACATCTCAAAGTTATAAAAAGGCAAGGTGGTTTTTGCAGTGTCTAAGGTGCTTCCCTTAGACACCTTTTCAAGAAGCAGTGCCAGAAAAGGAAAAAAAAGAAAAGCGTAGAATCAAATGCTTTGCCGGCAACAAATTAGAGCTGAGCAGAGTGCTCCTTTTCAAAAGGCCCTTTACTTTGACCTTGCTTCATGTTAAATTCAATTACAGCACTTTTCTCCAAAGAGGATATTCAGAGCGGCATCGCCTCCGAGATAGCGGCAGCAACATCTGAGGGCTGTATTTCAAAAACACGCTCTTTAATATACCGACTCGCATACCTCGACACAAACAGCGGCTCTTGCTCTGTCACTGTAGATCAGTGCTGGCGCTGCTATTCCATGTACTTTCAAGGGGTAAATTACCCTGCACTCACGATCTGTACACCTCAGTATGATGAAAACACAACAGTACTCAAGGCTGTCATGAAATCACTGAGTGAAATCTTACAGTACAGAGCAAACAAAATATGCGAGAAAAGTCGAGGAGCGCTGCGCTCCTAATTGGTCCACGCCGACTGCCTGGGTGGGAGTTCCAGTCGTCAAGGTGATAAGAGCAAAGGGTAGTCACACGAGGTAAATGAAAACCCTGAGTGTGGTACAGATTTGAGAAGATTGTAGTTCTCTAGAGCAATCATTCCCAAAGCAGATTTTGGGGTACTTGGACAAATTTAGATTCATGTTCCAATTACAGTGTATTTTCTCATGGATGATACGCCATACTTCACCATAAGAAGAATGCAAATCCATACTATCATATCTGAATTGAATATATAAATACTTTTGACTGCCTCCACAAATGTCAAAACAAGATTATGGATAGAGGAAAATAATTAGTAAAAGACAGAAAGCTAATTGGTGTCTCTTTTTCAAAAACAATATTATTTTAGTTTGTCACGTAATTAGGGTTTAATAATGTTAATATAAAATGAAAATCATATACACTGAGTTTAGTAAGATTTGAATGTTTTTTTCAAGAAGTTTCTTATGCTCATCAAGGCTGCACTATTTAATCAAAAATACAGAAAAAAAATTATATTGTTATTTTTATTCTTTTATTCAGCAAAGATATGTTCCTTTGATAAAAAGTGATGGCAAAGATTGTTAGAAAAGATTTATATTTCGAATAAATGTTCTTTTTTAACTTTTTATTCATCAAAAAACCCTGAAAAAAGTATTGCATGTTCCATATATTTGGTTTCCAGCACTGATAATAAATCAGCGTATTAGAATGATTTCTAGGGCTGGTCCGAATACCATTTTTTGAGCTTTGAAGCTTCGGTAGTAATCCACATCGAATATTCGAAGCTTCGGTGGGAGGGGCTGAACATATTCTTCTCTCTAATAAAGGCAGGAATCTCTGTATGTCTTTCTGTTTGCATTTTTTTTATGTCGAGAACAGTTCATCCAAATGATTTTTGCTGTGGACCCAAGGGAGTGCAGTGTTGCATTTTGGTGCAATATGGACACATAACATGTTCAGAATGAATAAATTGTAATAGATCATTGCGAGTTGGAAGCGGTGCGCCTCACGCAGGCAGAGCTTATATGCTTCATGAACGGACACTGCGCTAGTGATTCAAAAACACACAGGTCTGTTGAGAGCAATACTTTTGATAGGGTAGCCTAACATTTTTTAACAAACAAATCACTCCCAAATCAGAAACTAGCAGCACAGTAATTACTGACACTGTAAAGGGTATTTAAATAAAAGAAAGAAAAAAATTGTGCGGTGTTTATATATATATATATATATATATATATATATAAATTATTTTTAAATAAACATATACATTATATATAATGTTTGTGTATATAAGCCTATATATAAAATACATATGTATATTATTTTGAAACCCAAAATAAATGAGCCTCAAACATTATTAACAAACGTGCGTGTTTATTTGAGCACTTCCGTCAGTGAACAAGCAGCCTACAAAACCCTAACATAAATAAAATAAATAATACATTTAAATATGAAACTAGCCTAAATAAAAATGTTAAATAGGCTATTAAACAAACATTCGCTGCATAAATTCCTAAAACTTCGCCCGGACCTTCTCCAACAGCTCATCAGAATTACTGGCCCGAGTCCGACTGGAACCGGCCTTTTTTCTCTTTCTCTTCCCCATTTCACAGCTGCTGTTTTTAATAGCAAAGTGATTACATTTATTTTCGTTTATTTAGGTTAAAGTTAATTTAGAAATATATTTGGAAGACTTTTTATTTGTTAAATTTAAGTTTTTTTAAACTTAATTTTAGCCAATTTAGCCCTCAAGTCATCATGATTTCAATTAAAATCCATAGATATAAAAAACTTAAAGCATATCACAATATTAGTTGAACCGTTTAACATAGATAAATGCTATTAGGCGCATATCCAATCGTTTGTGCGGAGAGTAAAGCTGAAGCACGCTTTGCAGAACATGGAAGCGCCAGCGCTATGTGAAACTTAATTTTTGCTCATAAAGGTAAGACTAATATATCATCCGGAACTGTTAAAAAATAATTTTAAATAATTCAAATCGAAAACAAAAATCTTTCATTAGCTATAGGCCTAATCCATAAATATGCGTTTAGGCATTAAAGGCGCGTCCAATGAGCAAATGGCGAGTCAGGATCGTCAACTTCATCTTTGTGTCAAATACTAGTTTATTAATAATAAATTCAAATATCTCCTTACTTTTTCCCTCGACACATTCATGGTAATTATTTTTACTGGGGCTTTGTGGTCAGCTTTAGCCTACAGCGTGCATTTAAACGCGGAGGCGCGGTTGTCATTGCGACAGTCACAGCCCTAGTTTTGCTTCCACCATTCAAGTGGGCCCGACTGTACTTTATAGTGTCTCTCAAATATTGCTCAATCTCTCTCTCTCTCTCTTTTTTTTTTTTTTTTTGCTGTCTCTGTGTTAGTGGCGCAGCAGTCTGATCTTCTTCATTCATATTTAAGCACGAATGAGAACCGTTTCGCGGGGGATGCAAGTTGTATGAAAAAAAAGAATATTCGAATCTCAAAATTTAAAATCGAATGCCAACCCACCGAATGAATATTCGAATAATTGAATATTCTGGTCCAACCCTAATGATTTCAGAAGGATCATGTGACACTTGACTAAAATTTAGCTTTGCATCACAGCAATGAATTATATTTTAAATTATATTAAAATATAAACCATTATTTTATTGTAAAAACATTTCACAATATCACAGTTTTTTTTCATGAATGCAGCCTTGATGAGCATAAGAGACTTCTTTAAAAAACATTAAAGTCTTAATGATTACTGGGTCAAAATGATATTTACTTAATATCCTAATCATTTTTGGCATAAAGAAAAATCAATAATTCTGACCCATTCAATGTATTTTTGGCTATTGCTACAGTTATACCCGTGCTACTTAAAATGCTAAATACTTAAAATACTGGTCCCACTTTACATTAGGTGGCCTTAACTACTATGTACTTACATTTAAATTAATCATTTGGTACAATGTACTTATTTTGTACATGCATGTTTTTACATGGCATTTATGTATTTTTAAAAAACCTATATGTAATTACATTTGCAATTAATTTCTGTAACTACCACTGTTGAACCAACCCTCACACCCTAACCCACCATTAACCTACCCATAGCACCAAACCTGTCCCTAACCTTACCCATATCCCACCTTAATAGAAGCAAAAGTGTTTTGCAATGCAATATGATCACATTAAGTACATTGTACTTATTTTTTAATGTAAGTACATAATAGTTAAGGCCACCTAATATAAAGTGTGACCAAAATACTTATTATGCTATTCTTATTCATTGCATAAAATTACTAAAAAGGATAGATAGATAGTAGTATTTTCAGTATTGTAGGCAATGTAGAGAACTAAACAGGCTTCCTGCTGGCTGCTGGCCCTCCCACAGATGCAGGAACAGCACTTGATTTATCCGCCGCTCTGCCGAACATCCCAGCCAAAGCTGTGGGCTAGCATCTGTCTTGCAAGTAGCCTTTTTATTTGTGAAGGTAAAACACATTTTCCCAGTACAAGCAGCAAGGGACAACACACAGTCCCGGCAGAGTGAAAAGGCACTGGTCCCACAATGCATCACGCCTTCCTACTGGCCCAGCCTAGTGCTGCTCTTGTGGCTAACAGGCTAATGAGCCTGGAAAAGGCTTTAGGCCTAGTGTGCCCATACCATGGGGCCAGAATATCCCTGCATCCATAGCTTTGGGATCGATTGGGAGTAGCTAGTGTAATTGCCTTGAAAGCAATGCAGCATCATTAGAGGCTAGTCAGAGACGGCATTTGCAGGAATAAAAGGGCAAAGCTAACAGCTTCTCTGCTGCAGTAAAGGTTATTTTTAATCACCAATGAGGAATCCTGGCTTTCCTCAATCTTCAGGACCAATCTTATTCTTCTCTAGTTTGCCTCACCGTCACTCTTTCCACTATCAACCCCATAGTCCCTGCTCTAGGGAGCAAGGGGCAACTGACTGGAACTTTATTAATTACACAATGGTTTGTTTGTGGCGGTGGGCCGGCCTTTGACCCGAGAAGAGCGCTGAGCGCAGAGGGTGTACAGTAATTAGAACAAGGCCACTTTTGTATCTTCTGAAGTTCTAAGACTTATGGCTGTGGTCAAGTAGACCCTAATGATCGAGACACCAGAAGCCAAAAGCAAGCACAATAAAAAATAACTGCAACAAAATAACAAATGGCAACAAGTCTCCATTTCAGTTCATTAATTTCAAATTCATTTGGGTTGGAAAAACAATGTGCTTTTTGCAGGATCATTTGCAATATCAATAATTGCATTTTGATGATTGTTGTTGTTAAAAAAAAAGGCATGTGCATAATTAATAATAATTAGGTAACACAACAAGGGTCTTATCTAGCGGTTATTTTCTTAAAAAAAAAAAAAAAAAAAACTGACAATTTATATACTTTTTAACCTCAAATGCTCGTCTCTTCTTGTACTCTGTGTATTCGGGCTCAAGTTTTTTGACCTACATTAACTGTCATGAACTGGAATACACAGAGT
Organism: Garra rufa; assembly: GCF_049309525.1. Taxonomy (NCBI): domain Eukaryota; kingdom Metazoa; phylum Chordata; class Actinopteri; order Cypriniformes; family Cyprinidae; genus Garra; species Garra rufa. Next base: position 27,340,460 of record NC_133376.1, read on the forward strand.
TCACGCAGAGCTAGACAAGACAAGCATTTGAGGTTAAAAAGTACATAAATTGTCATTTTTTTAAAGAAAATAACCGTTTCACTAGATGAGTCCCTTCTTTCTTGGCTGGGATCGTTTAAAGCCCTTTGAAGCTGCATTTAAACTGCATTTTGGAAGTTCAAGCATCATAGAAGTCCACTATATGGAGAGAAATCCTAAAATGTTTTCCTCAAAAAACATAATTTATTTACAACTGATGAAAGAAAGACATGAACATCTTGGATGACAAGGAGATGAGTGAATTATCTGTAAATGTTTGTTCTGGAAGTGAACTTCTCCTTTAACATGGACTAACAATGAACAGTTGCTAGTTAATGCATGAAATATAGTTAACAAATTTAATTTTATTGTAAAGTGTTACCATATGTGACCCTGAGCCACAAAAGTCACTCATAAGAGTCACTTTTTTGAAATTGAGATTTATACATCATATGAAAGCTGAATAAATAAGCTTTCCACTGATGTATGGTTTGTCAGGACAATATTTGGCTAAAATACAGCTACTTAAAATCTAGAATCTGAGGGTGCAAAAAAAATCTAAATATTGAGGAAATCACCTTTAAAGTCCAAATGAAGTTCTTAGCAATGCATATTACTAATCAAAAATATGTTTTGATATATTTACGGTAGGTATCATGTAACATGATCTTTACTTAATATCCTAATGATTTTTGGCATAAAAGAAAAATCAAGAATTTTGACTGATACAATGTATTTTTGGATAAAACTGATTTTGTGTTCCAGGGTAACATATAATTAATAAAATATAATAATATGCTATTCTTATTCATTGCATTAAAACAAACAAGTCCTCAATCTAATGGTCCCAATTCAAATGAATATGGAGCACACAAAACTTATATTAAACCAATAGTTTCATTTGTATATTGTCAACATGGAAATTCTGTTATTTTATATGCTAGCATGACTGTCAGAGGAAGGCAAACTTTTTTTTGCTTACCTAACAAAGTTTCACAGACAGAGTGTCCCTCTAAAAATGTGTTTTGTGTGTACAAAACAAATTATCCTTCCAAAAAAAACACAACCCTACATGCATTTCTCTCTCCAAAAGAAATGCTTGGATTTATCAATAGCTTTTTTTCCAACCCCCACTGCTTCCCTTCCAATAAAAAAATGAGCAATGGAGAAGATAAAAAATACAAGACATGAGCTTTTGTTCACATAGTGTCTCTCGCTCTTATCCACTCCATCAATCGAAGCTCTGTTTCCTCAGCTGACAGCAGAAAGACTGACATACATCACACCCGCACGCACCTACACACAAACACATTCGCACACACATATACACGCGCCGTTTCAATGCCGAATCTAGGTCAGAGACATTAAAATTTCAACAAAGTCCCTCTGACTTTGGAGGGAAGGTGTGGGGAAACAATTCAGACTGAAGGCCTGGTGTCACTGTGCCGCCATGGGGTCACATGCCATTCCCCGGCTACAGTGGCTAGACCTGATGGATGCTAGTACATCAAAGACAGAGGAAGAAGGTTAGATTACGTGACACCAGACACACCAAACTTGGACTGAACCAGGATGGAAATTAGTCCAGTTTCAGTACTCGTCCCTCATGGCAGAAGAAAACGAACTGCAAGCAGGCATTAGAGAGATTCTTCACCAAAGCGTCAAAGGGAAAAGGCCTACTAAGAAAACTTTTTCAGCACTCTTTCATATTACTGTACTCTATCTGAAAATAAATGATCTGTAACTCCAGGACATTTTTATTTTTCCCCAAACGCCTACCTCACTGTCCTGTGAATGGCAGGGTTAGGGATGATGAAATATTTGTGGCTGTAAAGTGCCATTGATCACTTTACTCTGGCGGGTGGCCTGTTTGTATGCTAGTTGGAGAAGTAAAGGCAAAGACAGATTATTTCTGGAAGTGTCCACTGCCAGTGAAGGCCTAAAACTACAAACAAAGAGTAGCCACCCGTCCATACAAAACAAAATGTTTTTTTTTTTTTTAATGGGGAAAATAAATAAATACATGATTTTTCCAGTAACTAGTCAATAAAGTACATGTCATGTTTTGACTGCGTGTTTTGATCAGCAACTCCAAAGACACTTAAATAAATAGCAAGAGGCTGATGAAGTAATTTCCATTGTCAATCTTCACAGCGGGTCTCATCATCATCCTGTTGAGTGAATGTGTATGTACACTGCCATTCAAGTTTGAGTTCACATGCGTTTATGTATTTATTCATTTGTTTATTTATTTTTTAAAGAAGTCTCTTACGCTCATTATAGCTGCAATTATTTGATCAAAAATACAGGAAAAAAAAACTGTAATATTGTGAAATATTACTACAATTTAAAATAACGTTTTCTATTTTAATATTCTTTAAAATATAACTAGTTCCTTTCATACAAAGCTGAATTTTCATCAGCCATGACATAATTCTTTAGTGTCACACAATCCTTCAGATATCATTCTAATATGCTGATTTGATGCTGCTTAATATATTCTTTTAAACCTGTGATACGTCTTTTTTTTTAGATTTTTTTGATGAAAAAAGTAAAAAAAAAAGCATTTATTAACACACACACACACACACACACACACACACACACACACACACACACACACACACATATATATATATATATATATATATATATATATATATATACAGTCGTGGCCAAAAGTTTTGAGAATTACATAAATATTGGAAATTGGAAAAGTTGCTGCTTGACTTTTTATAATAGCAATTTGCATATACTCCAGAATGTTATGAAGAGTGATCAGATGAATTGCATAGTCCTTCTTTGCCATGAAAATTAACTTAATCCCGAAAAAAACTTTCCACTGCATTTCATTGCTGTCATTAAAGGACCTGCTGAGATCATTTCAGTAATCGTCTTGTTAACTCAGGTGAGAATGTTGACGAGCACAAGGCTGGAGATCATTATGTCAGGCTGATTGGGTTAGAATGGCAGACTTGACGTGTTAAAAGGAGGGTGATGCTTGAAATCATTGTTCTTCCATTGTTAACCATGGTGAATTACAAAGAAACGTGTGCAGCCATCATTGCGTTGCATAAAAATGGCTTCACAGGCAAGGATATTGTGGCTACTAAGATTGCACCTAAATCAACAATTTATAGGATCATCAAGAACTTCAAGGAAAGAGGTTCAAGAAGGCTTCAGGGCGTCCAAGAAAGTCCAGCAAGCGCCAGGATCGTCTCCTAAAGAGGATTCAGCTGCGGGATCGGAGTGCCACCAGTGCAGAGCTTGCTCAGGAATGGCAGCAGGCAGGTGTGAGCGCATCTGCACGCACAGTGAGGCCAAGACTTTTTGAAGATGGCCTGGTGTCAAGAAGGCAGCAAAGAAGCCACTTCTCTCCAAAAAACAAAACATCAGGGACAGATTGATCTTCTGCAAAAAGTGGCGAATGGACTGCTGAGGACTGGGGCAAAGTCATATTGAAGCCTCTGATGAAGCCTCTTTCCGATTGTTTGGGGCATCTGGAAAAAGGCTTGTCCGGAGAAGAAAAGGTGA
>NC_133376.1:27344511-27504890 GCF_049309525.1 Garra rufa
ATATAATATATATATATATATATATATATATATATATATATATATATATATATTAGGGGTGGCAAGGTTCACAAAACCCACGGTTCGGTTCGTATCATGGTTTTAGGTCATGGTTTTCGTTCTGTACGGTTCTTGTTTAACAGACATTACAAAACTTATCAGTGTCACACAATCCTTTAGAAATCATTCTAATCTGCTGATCTGATGCTGCTTAATTTGTTTTGGAACATGTGATACTTTTTTGCTGGATTATTCGATGAAAAAAATTAATAAAAACAGCATTTATTAAAAACAGTCTTTAGTATCATTATATTATCATTACATCATATTTTGGTGTGTACTGACCTCATATATATATAAAGGATTTCTATTTTGAATAAATTCTGTTCTTTTTTAATTTTTATTTATCAAAGATTCCTGAAAAAGTATTAAATTTTCAAAAAAAAAAAAAAAAAAAAAATCAAGCAGCAAAAAATATTTCAACATTGATAATAAATCAGCATATTAAAATAACACAGAAAAAAACAGCAATATTGTGAAATATTATTACAATTTAAAATAACGGTTTTCTATTTTAATACTCTTTAAAATATAATTTGCTCCTTTCATGTAAAGCTGAATTTTCATCAGCCATTACATGACTTCAGAAACCATTCTAATATGCTGATTTGATGCTGCTTATTTATTTTATTTTTTTTTATTTTATAACCTGTGATACTTTTCTCTAGATTTTTTTGAATAATAAAAAACAAAACCGTTATCAACATTGATAATAAATCAGCATATTAGAATGATTTCTAAAGGATCATGTAAGACTGAAAACTGCAGTAATGAAGCTGAAAATTCTAAAATTATATTTTAAAGTATATTAAAATAGAACATTGTTGTCACGGTTGCCGTGTCCTTTCCGCATTAGTCCACTAGGTGGTGTTCTGTGATTTTTGTCTTTTCCAGAGTGAGACTTGAATACAGGTGTGGAGTGTTACCTATGATTGGCGTTTGGGTTTAAAAGACTTTGATTCAGACAGTAGAAGCAGCGCTGGACTTTGGTGCCGTTCGTCTTCCCTCTTCAGTCCTGGATTGTTTCTTTTTGTTGTTTCTTTCTTTTATTTTTACTTAATTTTTGTATTTCGATTTATTTCTAATTAAATGTTTATTTTGTTAAATTCAGTTTGTGTGTGGCCTCCCCTCTCTTTGTAATGTTGCTTCACCCTGAGCCAGGTGGTTGTAACATTATGGGGGCTCGTCTATAAATTCAGTAAATTTGGTAAAATAATTTGGTTGAAGAGATAATGGAATGAGTTTGAGTAATTGTTATGGAATGTTTTGATTGATTTGGGGAGTGTTTGTAGGATGTCACACTCAAAGATTGGATTTCGATTTGGATAATTTTGGATAATTTTGGCTGGGACTGGAGAGGAAAGAATTCTCCTGCAGTCAAAGTATAAGGACTTTGGCAGCGGGTTAAACCTTTTTTGTACATGACCAGAGGTAAGTAAGGGTTTATGCTTTAAATGCTAAGAAGTATTGAGTAGACGGGTTAGACCGTCAAAGCCATACGAACTCCCGTGTTAGGTTGTAGAGCGGTAACGCTATTTTTTATTTTAGTTTGTTATTTTGATTTTTTGTTTTTGGTGCGTCGGACGCGGGTAGGCGGATTAGCCGCTGAGCTGCATGTGGGCGTACTGAAGACTAGGGTTGAGTTATTTAGTTTATGTCTTTGTTAGATACGGGATGGTTCTTAATTTCTTCTTGCATTTATAGTGATATTCATTTGGTTAATGTTTTCCTCTGGTCTGTGCATTTAGGGATATTTGATAAAACGGCAACGTTATTTATTGCGGCTTTGAAAAATTGAATGAGTATAGTAGCTTATATTAACTACCAAAAATGGATAAATTACATGACTTTGTGGCTGCTCCTACAATAGAAGGATTGAATGAGCTTACAAAAGAGCAACTGTGTAAAGTAGTTGAGCACTTTGATTTGGAGGTAGCAGTAACTAAAAGTATAAAATTAAAAACTTTTCGTGATATTGTAAAAGAGAAATTAATCGAGGGGATGATTTTAACTTTAGATATACAATCTGAAGAAGCGTTGTCACCTGAGAGCACTTCAACGCCGCTTGTTAGGACGGGGATACAGACAGGTTTAACTTTTGAGCAACAATTAGAAATTTTGAATTTGCAGAGTAAGGAACGCGAGTTAGATAGACAGCTCGAATTAGAGAAAATGCGAGTTCAAGAAAGAGAACGTGAACGACAATTTGAGAAGTTTAAGAGTGAACAAAGAATTCAGGAGGCTAAATTGGCTCAAGAGGCAGAACGTATGAAACTAGTTGCCGAGGGGAAAATAGGAAGCGTAAGCATTAACTCCTCGGGTGAGCAGCTGGTTGCAAACACTGCTTTAAATATTACAAGTATGGCCAAATTGTTGCCTAAATTTAATGAGAAAAATTTGGATGCGTTCTTTTCATTGTTCGAAAGTGTTGTTGAAGATCGGGGTTGGAATGATGCCGAATGTACTCTTTTATTACAAAGCATTCTGGAGGGTAAAGCTCAAGAAGTTTTTATTTCACTCTCACCAGTGGATCGAAAAGATTATAAAATCGTAAAAGACACCATTTTAAAAGCGTATGAACTGGTCCCTGAAGCTTACCGTCGCCGATTTAGGGGATGGAGAAAGGGAGAAAGACAAACTCATCTGGAAGTTGCGCGCGAGCTCACAAGTCACTTTAATCGCTGGTGCACTTCGTTAGGAGTAGATTCTTTTGACAGTCTTTGTAACTTGATGATTTTGGAGCAGTTCAAAAATATTGTTCCTGAACGAATCGCAACCTACATAAATGAACAAAAGGTGAAAACGGCGGCTGAAGCAGCAGTTTTAGCGGACGAATTCGTGTTAACTCATAAAAATTCCAGTGGGTATCAAAAAGAGCGCAATTATGAAAATCAAGAGCGACCGATGTCAAACGTTGTGTATAGATCCAGACAAATCGATCCAAATTCCTCTTGTAGGTACTGTCTGGAAAAGGGCCACTGGAAAAAAGAATGTCCAGTGTTGAAAAGCAAGTATAAGTCCACTAAGGCAGTTGGACTTGCGTCAGTTTATACTTGTGCACCTAGTGAACGATCCTGCGTTAGGGAAATTCCTGACAAAAATCAAAACGCAGATGAGTACGTAGGGAATCAGACAAATTATGGTCCTTTTATTACGACGGGATTTGTTTCCTTGGTTAACTGTCCTGTTAAAAAATCTGTTAAGATTTTGCGCGACACTGGCTCTTCAGAATCCTTTCTTTTGGACTCCAAATTAAATTTCTCTTCTGAATCAAGTACAGGGAAGAGTGTTCTGATCCAAGGAATTGGGTTAGAAATATTTTCTGCTCCTTTACACAAAATTCAGTTGGATTCTGAACTTGTAAACGGAGACGTTGAGATTGCGCTACGACCTTCGTTACCCATGGAAGGCATAGATCTAATTTTGGGAAATAATTTGGCCGGAAATCGCGTGTGGCGTGCTGCGGTACCTCCAGTGGTGAAAACTACTCCAACCTTGTCTGCGGATCCAGATAAGAACGTCCAAGATTTTCCTGACGTTTTTGTCTCCTGTGCTGTAACTCGAGCAATGCGTGCCGAAAAAAATGTGACCCAGAGTGAAGGGGAATTTTCCTTTGACCCGTTAGCTAACTTGACTTTGCTTCCTTCGTCGATCTCCCGTGATGAGCTCATTGCGGCTCAGGGAAAAGATGCCGGGTTAACAACTTTATTTGCGTCCGTTCAATCCAATGATGACACTGAAAGCGCAGTTTCTGGTTATTTTATAAAAGACGGCGTTTTGATTCGTAAGTGGACGCCGGGTAGCGATCGTGCCTTGGGTGAACCAATATTTCAGATCGTTATTCCAGCCGGATTGCGTGATTTGGTGCTAAAAACGGCTCATGGTGATATAGCTGGACACTGGGGGGTTAAGAAAACTTACCATAGCGTAATGCGATACTTTTTTTGGCCTCGGCTGAAGAGAGATGTGTCGAGTTTTATTAAGACTTGCCACACATGCCAAATAGTAGGCAAACCTAATGAGGTATTAGCTCCTGCGCCATTGTACCCCATCCCTGCTGTGAGTAATCCTTTTGAGTATTTAACTATCGATTGTGTGGGTCCGTTAAGTCCGTCTAAATCAGGTTCTATTTACATGTTAACGGTAATGTGTCAGACGACTCGCTACCCCGCTGTTTATCCCTTACGGAAAATAACCACTAAGGCAGTTGTGAAGGCTCTGTCACAATTCATTTCAGTATTTGGTATTCCAAAGATTATCCAAACTGACAGAGGAACTAATTTCACATCCCACATGTTTGCACAAATATTACAACAACTGCGTGTGAAGCATCACAAAAGTAGTGCATTTCATCCGGAGAGTCAGGGATCTCTCGAACGTTTCCATCAAACGTTAAAGCAGTTGTTGAGAGCATACTGCCATGAACTGAATAAAGATTGGGAAGAGGGACTCCCGTGGTTAATGTTAGCAGCGCGCGAAGTTGTTCAAGAGAGTTTGGGTTTTAGCCCTAATGATCTGGTGTTTGGTCACAAAGTAAGAGGTCCACTAACACTTTTGACGAATGAGATAACTGAAACTGAACCGCCAGTAAATCTCTTGGACTATGTAAATGGCTTCCGACGTAGATTATATTTGGCAGGTAAATTAGCCCGTGAAAACCTAGGTAAAGCACAGTTGAAAATGAAAACCTGGTTTGATCGTCGATCTGAGTGCCGCGAATTTAGTCCTGGAGATCAAGTTTTAATGTTACTACCTGTTACTGGGTCGTCTTTCTTGGCAAGATTTACTGGACCTTACACTGTTGTTAAACGTATATCGGACCAAAATTATATTGTTTCGACTCCGAATAGGAGAAAATCTACCCAACTTTGTCACGTAAATTTGTTAAAATCTTACTTTTGTCGCGTAGGTGAGAATGCTGTCCCTGGTGCTGAAATCAAGCCAGTGGCGTTGGTTTCGGAAGTGAGTAGTGCTTTTAGGACTACGGCTACAAATGTCAACGAAGGGGAGAGAAGTCCACCTGATTGTATCGTTCAACCTCGACTTTGTAATTCGGAGCAATTGACTAAATTGGACGATATGTTGAAACATTTGAGTGAAGAAAATTGTCAACAATTGATCGATTTGATAACTGAGTTCCCTGCACTCTTTTCAGATACTCCTTCGTGTACTGACTTAATTTATCATGACATCGATGTTGGTAATTCTTTGCCCATACGACAAAGGTTTTATCGTGTTTCCCCTGAGAAGCAAGCATTTTTAGGAATTGAAGTCAAATATCTGTTAAATACCGGCCTTGCAAAGCCTTCTTATTCAAGTTGGGCTTCACCGTGCATTCTGGTTGCGAAGCCAGATAAAACGTATAGGTTTTGCACAGATTACAGAAAATTAAATAGCGTCACTAAGCCCGATTCATTTCCGCTCCCACGAGTGGAAGATTGCGTTGACTCAGTGGGTTCAGCTAAGTTTGTTACAAAGATTGATCTTCTGAAGGGGTATTATCAAGTTCCTTTAACTCCTCGAGCACAAGAAGTTTCTGCTTTTATTACTCCATCTGGGCTATACTCCTACAACGTAATGAGCTTCGGTTTAAGAAATGCTCCGGCTACCTTCCAGCGCCTGATGAACAGGGTGGTCTCAGGGCTGGAAGGGTGTGCCGTGTATTTGGATGATGTTGTTGTGTATAGTCAGATGTGGGACGAACATCTTTGTCGTTTACGTGCTTTGTTCATTCGTCTGGTAGAAGCCAAGCTAACTATCAATTTAGCCAAGTGTGAATTTGCAGAAGCCACGGTAACTTACTTGGGAAAAGTAGTGGGTCAGGGAGAGGTGCGTCCGGTACGGGCGAAGGTGCGAGCTGTTGATGGCTTCCCTGCTCCTACCACTAAAAAGGAGTTGATGAGATTTTTGGGGATGATTGGGTATTACCGCAGTTTTTGCGAAAACTTTTCGACTGTAGTCGCCCCCCTTACCGATCTGTTAAAGACCAAACGCACGTTTGAGTGGTCATCAAATTGTCAACGCGCGTTTGAAAATGCGAAACTCCTATTAAGTACTGCTCCTGTTTTAGTTGCGCCTCGGTGGGATCGAGCGTTTCAGATCCAAGTAGATGCAAGCCAGGTGGGTGCAGGAGCTATATTACTGCAAAAAGATGATGATGAAGTTGATCGTCCAGTCAGTTTCTTTTCTAAGAAATTTAATTCATACCAACTAAATTATTCCACGATTGAAAAGGAAACACTGGCTTTGGTGTGGGCATTGCAACACTTCGAGGTGTATGTAGGAGGTGGTGCAATGCCTGTAGTTGTATTTTCAGATCACAATCCACTTACGTTTTTACAATCATTGCGAAGTTCTAACCAACGACTCATTCGTTGGGCTTTAATATTACAACCATACAGCTTAGATATTCGCCATATTCGAGGGCGGGACAATGTAATGGCTGATGCTCTATCTCGTTCTCCGGTTGATGAATAAAAAAAAAAAAAAGAACTGTCACTCTGTTATTTGCTCCTTCTTTTTTTGTTTGGTGTTTTCAAGGCGCCTGAAAATAGTAGACAATGGAGTTGGAGTAGGTGCTGAGATGAGAGGGGGTAAGTGAGATTTGTATGGGAGCCCTCAAGTTGCATGTCGGTGTAAACCGGTTTGATTGTGTTTAGTGTTTTTGATTATTATCATTGGTGTTTACAGAGTTCCCTTTTAGGGCCTCTGTTTTAAGAGGGGAGGTGTCACGGTTGCCGTGTCCTTTCCGCATTAGTCCACTAGGTGGTGTTCTGTGATTTTTGTCTTTTCCAGAGTGAGACTTGAATACAGGTGTGGAGTGTTACCTATGATTGGCGTTTGGGTTTAAAAGACTTTGATTCAGACAGTAGAAGCAGCGCTGGACTTTGGTGCCGTTCGTCTTCCCTCTTCAGTCCTGGATTGTTTCTTTTTGTTGTTTCTTTCTTTTATTTTTACTTAATTTTTGTATTTCGATTTATTTCTAATTAAATGTTTATTTTGTTAAATTCAGTTTGTGTGTGGCCTCCCCTCTCTTTGTAATGTTGCTTCACCCTGAGCCAGGTGGTTGTAACAATTGTCATTTTAAATGGTAATAATATTTCACAATATTGTTTGTATTTTTGATCAAATAAATGCAGCCTTGAAGAGCATACTTCTTTAAAAAAAACTTAAAAATCTTACTGATCCTAGACTTTTGAATGGCAGTGCATATTAAAGAGAACATGCCATCAAAACTAGACAGAATTGGACTAAAACTACCAATAAATAAAAATAAAAAAATACTGGACAGAAAAAAAACAGCTTTCTATCATAGTTCTGTAAAGATGTTTTATTTATACCGTAGTGAAGAAATACGATCTCGAATAGCACATCAAGACTGGCAGTCCAGGGTCTGAGGACCTAGTTTGTGAAGAAACATCGCCATTGGCCATACGCAAACATCACAGCAAACTCAATCCCAGCTTGCTTCGGCTAGGAAGAGAGAAGCTGTTTGGGTTGCACCAAACACTGTAAATCCTTCCTTTGAGCAAATATTCTCAGGGCTTACCACCGCTCCACCAGCTTGAACGCAAACACAAAACGAAAAGTGCACAAGACACACTCGACTAATGGTTTGTACATGTTTACAGTTATGAGCAGCTAATGTACTTGCCTCTCTATGTATGCAATGCATTGAAGTCAATCATACAGTACTTATCCATGGCAAATATCACTGAAGAGTGATATTGACTCTAATGTTTCAGCTCTCCCACACACAACCACCCGTATCTTTCATTAGATGGGAGCGATATTAAAAAAAGACTGAGGTCACCGTGCGGGCCGTCGATACGGAAAGCGCATTGTTTCCCTATTAATTAACTCACTGAATCATTTGTATATTCATGCCATTTCCCCTCCATCAGTGTTTTCACAGGCATCCATTACAAGTACACAGGCATCACGGTGTAATACCAAAGTGAGATGGAGACTGACACAATGACACAAAATAAATAATGAACATTGGTTTCAAACCACACCACTCGCTTGTGACATTTAAAAACGGTGTCAAATTATAAGCACGATTTTCACCGGGGAACAGAGGGGGTCCTAATTAAACGCAGGCTCATTGTTTTTGGAGATACACTTAACCTTTTTTTCTGCCTGGAAACAAAGGCCTTTGGTACACCTGAGACGTATATGTCACAGTACATCTTTCTCGCTTCTGAGTAGTACAACATGTCTTATAGTGTGTATACAAAAAAGCACAAAGCATTTACTATTGTGCCAACAGATGGAAACACACAGACACACACAAAGCGCTCAAACCGCTCTTCCTTTTGATGTTGTGGTAGCAAAGTGAGGAATTCCATGCAGTGCCACATCTCCTAAGCCAAGGCCTGTTTCTCTTTCTTTATTTGGCATGGGTTCTATGTGCATGTGCCTATCACCCCCCAGCAGCTCTGGAGGACACCCATATCTCCCTCCGCAGACACTGCCATCACACCTGCTCAAGAAAACACACACAGCACACGTATCAAACAATGCCCACCCTGACTTTATCAGGATTTGGAGTAGCGGAGGCCTTTAATAGCCAGAAAAAAACGAAAACGGGCCTCATTCCTGATGGTTTAATCCGCCAGCTGCCCAACCGGAGGTCACACGTATTGTCTTCCTGCCATCGATACCAATTACGAAGGAGGAAAAAGCATAAATATATTTCATCCCTGCTTGATTCTGTTTTCTAAATCCTTTTCTTTGCCCTCTTCACATTGTAATTGGGTTTGTGTGATAATGAAGGTCACGTAAACCGAGCGGTGCGTTGTGGTCTATATGTCTGCTGCAGTACAGAAAGGGCTGCTGCATCCCTCATTATCCAAGGATCTTCTGTGATTCATGTGTCAATTCGTATGAAAAGCGAACCACGCTAACTATAGAAAACTTCCTCATCATCTGCAGAGTAGGGATGGGGCCTGTCTGCGGAGTACGTCGCAATGAGGAACCTGCGTTAATGCCTTCCATCTGAATAATAAAAAAACAACATATCATATAGAGGGTGACTGTTATTTCAAGTGGCCTGATAAAGAAATCCATGGGGTCTTTTCATTGCTTTGTTGTGCTTGTTAGTCATCTGAGTAGATAGCAGATTGTGTCTTAATTGGAAATCCCACCAGAAGCCTTCAGTAACATATTATAAAATTATCAGCACCTTCGGCGGCTGCTTTTTCATTATAGGGATGTTAGCATAACTGTAGGTGAGAAACTTAAAAAACAACAGGGCAGCCAAGTGCTAATTTTTACACAGTTGCTTTTAGTTGTAATAGTCTTTGTTATAAAAAAAGCACATAGCTCACTTTAAATTAACTTGTTACAGTGCTCTATTGTGATTTCAGTATTTAATGCAAGTGTTTGGCATTCATTTTCATTTTAAGGCATTGTATGCTCCCACTCTCCCGCTCCCGTCTCAAATAAATGCTCACCAAGGCTGCATTTATTTGATTAAAATACATGAAATTAGTAATATTTTGAAATATTATTACAATTCAAAAGGAACATAACTTTTTTAATGTATATTTATAATGTAATTGTTTACTGAGATGGCAAATTTTCAGCAGCCATCACTCCAGTCTGTGTCACGTGATCCTTCAAAAATCATTTTAAAAGATAATTTTATTTTATTTCATTTTATTATTTTATTTCATTTTTATTTAAAGTCTTCACTATTACTCTAATATGCAGATTTTTTTATTGTATTTATTTTAATATGTATCTATTTATTTATTTATTGGTAACAATGCAAAATACTTTACTGCCACTTTTAATCATTTTAATATGCCGATGATTTTATTTTATTATTTAATTTTTCATTTTTTTTTATTTTATTTTTTTATTTATTTGGTAACAATGCAATTTACTGTCATTTTTGATCATTTAAATGTGCCTTTGACATCATTCTAATACACCAGTTATTGTATGTATTTATTTATTTATTTATTTATTATTTTTGGTTACAATGCAAAAGTCATAACTGTCACATTCGATCATTTAAATGTGTTAATGACATTATTCTTTATTATTTATTTTATTTTTTATTTATTTATTTTGGTCACAATGTCACAAAAGTCTTTAATGCCACTTCTGATCAATTAAATGTGTCTTTGTCATAATTGTAATATGCAGATTATTTTACCATTTTATTTTATTTTGTATTAATTTATACTTTTTTGATAACAATGCAAAAGTCTTTACTGTCACTTTCGATCATTTAAATGCATCTTTGACATCATCCTAACATGCTGATTATTTTTTTATTTATATATTTTTTTATTTTTTTATTTATTGGTAACAATGAAAAAAAAAAGCGTATTTAACAATTTTAATATGCCAATAATTTTATTTTATTTTATTATTTAATTTTTCATTAATTAATTTATTTTTACTTATTTATTGTAAATGCAAAAGTTTTTACAGCCACTTTTGATCATTTAAATGTGTCTTCTCGCCATTCTAATACGCTAGTTTTTTTTATTATTTAATTTTACTTATTTACATTTTATTTTTGATTTTTTAAACATTTTCAAAAATAGCTGTGCTGCTTAAACTTTTTTTGTGGAAACCGATTTGCATTTTTTTCAGGATTCTTTAAAAGAACAACATTTATTTTATTTATATATTTATTTTATTTTTTATTTTTTATGGTAACAATGCAAAAGTCTTTACTTCCACTTTTGATCATTTAAAGATGTCTTTGACATGTGTATACTCTCTCATGCGCACAAACACATAATGATTTGATGAAGGTTACATGTGAACTCATATATTATATAGCTCTCTGTAACAGTATAACATTTCTCAAATAGACAGACCAGGCTGGACATTTCACATATGCCCATCATGAAGTCAGTAGAATGTCCTGCACGTTCCTCTGAAAATCTGTTTTAAGTTCTCCTGTGAGGATGCTGTAATCCTGTCTGAGGCAATGTTGGACAGGTCTGCATTTTCCTTTACAGGTTATTGACATCTCATCAGTGCTTATGTGTGTGTGTGTTGCTGATGAAGAAAAAAACCTCACTGAACAGAAGCCGTAGGGAACAATTTCTCCCTACATCAACAAACCACAATGGAGTAGAGATCAAACTCCCAACTCCCTCATTATTATTTCCAATAAATACCTCATGGATTGTCAGCAATAATGGATCTATGATCTATGTGTTCACGTGTATATTTCTGAGGGCAGGTGTGGTCAAACATGACAGCATTCCCCCTCTTCACATTTCCAGACACATCGCAGACATGTGCAGAAGAGGGAAGGAGAGGTGAGAGTCTAAGAGGAGGATGTTATGACAGGGTGCTGTGGGCTTGGTCTTCAGCCACCCACAGCGTTCAGAGCGCGATACAGCCAAGAGCTACGCAAGCCGCCTGCTTCCTTCATCCACAGACACGACTGAGCTCTTAATAACCCCAAACAATGGAACCGATACCTCAAACGGGCTTAAGATAAATGAGGAATTTGGGCATGAGGAAAGGAAGATGCATAAGACAAAGAAGGCAATAAATGATGATACATAGAAGATCTTCTAAAATTAGGTTAAGGTTCGAGGGAGAGAAAATGAAAATCTTGAAATGAATGAGTCTCTTCTCAGATGTCAATCAAAGCTGCCTGGTAAACTAATTGAAATGAGTGGCATGTTCTACTTACAATGCAGCACTCTATCAGATTACTCTACAATGATACATCTAATGCTAATGTGATTTGCTCTTGGATGTTTTTAATATGTGCGCATAAGCTACAGTAGATGAAACGCAACATTTCACAAACTCTCCACTGTATAACATAACATAGTATGGAATAATATATATTTTGCTCTCCACTGCTCTGTATTCTATAAACAACTAGGTTAATTAACAGCTTATTCATAATTCAGTGCACCATTTACAGGGGTTTGGTTACCAGGGGTTACAGAACTATTATTATATAACATATTAACTCTCTCTCTCTCTCTCTCTCTCTCTCTCTCTCTCTATATATATATATATATATATATATATATATATAGCAGGATTTTTTTTTCTTTTTTAAAGAAGTATCTTGCTCATGCTCATCAAAGTTCCATTTATTTGATTAAAAATACAGAAAAAAGGTAATATTATGAAATATTATTGTAAATTAAAACAGTTTAGTTTTCTATTTCAATATACTTTAAAATATAATTTATGCAAATTGAATTTTCAGCATCATTACTCCAGTTTTCAGTCTCACACGATCCTTCAGAAATCCTTCTAATATGCTGGTTTATTATTAATGTTAGAAACAGTTGTGCTGCTTAATATTTTTTTTTTCAGGGTTCTTTGATGGATAAAAAAATCAAAAGAACAGCAAGTCTTTCCCTATGACTTTTTATCAATTTAACACATCTTGCTGAATAAAAGTATTAATTTCTTTCAAAGAAAGAAAAAATGTACTGACCCCTAACTTTGAACGGTAGTGTACATTGTTACAAAAGATTTATATTTTAAATAAATTTTGTTCTTTTTAAGGTTTAATTCATCAAATAATCCTGAAAAGTATCACATTTTCCAAAAAATATATTAAGCAGCACAACTGTTTTTAACATTTATGAATGATTGTATGACACTGAAAACTGAAGCAATGTTGATGAATATTCAGCTTTGCATCACAGGAATTAAATTTTAAAGTATATTAAAATAGAAAAACACTATTTTAAAATTCAATAATATTTTACAACATTACTGTTTTTAATCAAATAAACACAGCCTTGATGAGCAAAATAAACAATAAAAAGTCTTACTGTTCACAAACTTCTGAACGGCAGTGTATGTTTTTGAAAGAAGTCTCTTCTGCTCACCAAACCTGCATTTATTTGATCCAAAGTACAGAAGAAAACAGTAAAATTTTGTAATATTTATACTATTTAAAATAACGGTTTTCTATTTAAATATGTTTTCAAAGGTAATTTATTCTTGTGATTTAAAAGCTGCATTTTTAGCATCATTACTCCAGTCACACGATCCTTCAGAAATCATTCTAATATTCTAAATTGCTGCTCACAAAACATTATTATTACGTTTACAACAGCTTATAGCACAATTTCTTTAGGTTTCTTTGATGAATAGAAAGTTCAGAAGAACAACATTCATCTGAAATAGAAATCTTTTGTAACATTCTAAATGTCTTCATCACTTTGGATCAATTTAAAGCATCTTTGCTAAAAGCATTATTTTCTATCATTTCTATAATAGTGTACAATATTGCAAAAGCATTTTATTTCAGGTAAACGCTGATTGTTTAGATCTTTCTATTCATCAAAGAATCGTGAAAAAAATATCTTAAACAGAAAATCAGCATATTAGAATGATTTCTGAAGTATCATGAATAAAGCCTGTAGTGATGGTGCTGAAAATTCAGCTTTTCATCACAAAAATAAATTATACTTTAAAGTATATTAAAATAGAAAACCACTATTTTAAATTGCAATAATATTTCACAATATTACTGTTTTTTCTGTATTTTTAATCAAATAAATACAGCCTTGGTGAGCAGAAGTGACTTAATGAACATTAAAAATCTTACTGATCCCAAACTCGCCATAATATATATTGCACATATGTTTAATATAACAATCAATAACCTGATTTAGAACATCAATCACAGCTTCCCTACATTTTCTTACAGTCAGCCTGAGATTGAAATTACAGCGATGGGATTTGAAAGAACGCTGTTGACCTTTCCTCCACAGCTTGTTTGTGAACAGTCCCTCTGAATAAAGAAACTGGCGCAAATCCATCGGCAAACTCGTTTAATCTGCTGAACGACATCTAACGTTACACGACGAGGCGAGGCAGTGCGCACTCCTGGGAAAATGTTAAAGCAGTACTGACAGACACCATTACCAGCCAAAGACCACATCGCCCCTGGTATTGAAATACATACCCTCCCCAAGGACATCAAATGTGTGAAAATTAATACTTTGGAATAAGGCCAAAAAAAAAAAGAACTGAAATGACACGTAATTGATTCTCAATCTAACAGTTCACTTGTCGTTTAGAAGCATTTGTGGCTGTCGTCACCTATAAATTACTCTCTCGGTGATGTTTACATGGGGGGGGGGGTAGTATTAAATAGAGTCCTGTTTGAGTGCAGGAGACACACAAAGGAACTGCACCCCCCATTATTACAAAGCACGAGCGTTGGAAGAGTTACTGAGGTCTGAGTGCCCCCTACTGTCTAAAATATATAAGAGGTCACACCTGGAGCCATTGTGCTACTGAAAATCAGCCAAATATATAAGTGAAACACATACATTGTCATGTAAATATATTCTTACAGTAGCTGCAGGGTGGTTTAAATAGTTCTTTGGTCTCCGCTGTGTATTATTACTAAAAAAACAAAAAGCACACAGCCGTAACTGCATCATTTATGTGCTTTAAGTATACACTGCACTGTGGGACCCTAAAAAGCTAACTACGCATATGTGGATATAAATACACTCGCACACGGCAAGCGTGAGCATTGAACATAACTCTCAGGCACGGATCAATAAGGTAAGTCAAATAGGCTGGCGGTGTGGTGTGACGGCCAAAAACCCTCATCAGCGCAGCGTCTGAGAGAGCTCTCCAATACACACTGACTGACAAGCTATCATCTCAAAGGATCAGACACAATATACTATCGCTCCCTCCCTCCCGCTCCAATGAGACTCAGACACGCCTTACGATAGAGGACAAGTCTGGGGTGAGTTATGAACACAGTGTACCACCCGGCTATAAAGCGTCGACACTCCTGCGGTAACATTAAGTCCAGTTCATTATGGCGGTAATGATAGCCATTTATCAATCATTAATCACATGCTCTGATGGAGAATATACGGGCAGACAATCAGAGAGAGAGAAAGAGAGAGAGGGGAGGGAGACAGAGAAAAGTGTCAGATGTAAGTACTACTGCAGGAAGGATGTTATGCATCTGTTGGAGGAAGTATTATGTGCACGTATTCAAAAGCGAAACACTTTTTTTATGTTTTGATTAGAATATTCATTGGCTGTTGGATGTGTTTGTACCACAGACTATTCTTAAAGGCACACTCGGTTATGTTGTATTTACATTGTGCTGGCCGTGTGAGCCAGTCCTTGTGAAATAATCATATATTTTACTTTGGCTACTAATATACTTTAAATCATCAGCTCATGATTTTTTTTATTATTTTATTTGATTTGATCTTACCCAAATCAACTTCATTTCTTTGAGTTAACTTTTTATTTTATTTAATTTTATTGTATTATTTTATTTTACCCAAAACAACTTCATTTCTTAGTGTAAACTTTTTTTATAATTTTTATTTTATTTTATTTTACCCAAAACAACCTTATTTATTTGTGTAATTTTTTTATTATTTTTATTTTATTTTATCCTGAACAACTTAATTTCTTTGTTAACCTTTCATATCGTTTTAATTTATTTATTTGTATTTTATTTCATTTTATTTAAAAATTTTTTCTTATTATTTTATTTGACCCAAAACAACTTAATTTCTGTGTTAACTTTTTTAGTTTATTTTATTATTTTTTATTTTACCCAAAACAACTTTATTTCTTTGTATTAACTTTTTAAAATTATTTTATTTTATTTGTATTCAAAACAACATTTCTTTGTTCTAACTTTTTATTTCATTTCATTTAATTTTACCCAAAACAACTTATTTTCTTTGTGTAAACCTTTTTATTATTATTATTTTATTTTATTTTACCCAAAACAACTTAATTTTCTGTTTACTTTTTTATTTGAATTTATTTTATATTATTTTATTTTACCCAAAACAACTTAATTTCTTTGTGTTAACTTTTTTTTAGTTGTATTTTACCCAAAAGAACTTTCTTTGTGTAATTGTTTTTAACAAGGACAAAAATGTGTGCACATAATTTGTATTACTGCATTACATAATTGTATTTATTTATTTATATTTTATTTGTGTTGTTTTTGTATTTATTAGCATTTCTTTGTCACTTTTTTGAAGCTTTGAGCAAAAAAATAGACACTGCATGTAAAATAAACAACTATTTTGCTACTAATATGTTTTTAATCAGCCTTACACATGATTTTAACTACTTAACTGTTCATTTCTTTGTGTAAACCTTTTTATTATTATTATTTTATTTTATTTTACCCAAAACAACTTAATTTTCTGTTTACTTTTTTATTTGAATTTATTTTATATTATTTTATTTTACCCAAAACAACTTAATTTCTTTGTGTTAACTTTTTTTTAGTTGTATTTTACCCAAAAGAACTTTCTTTGTGTAATTGTTTTTTAACAAGGACAAAAATGTGTGCACATAATTTGTATTACTGCATTACATAATTGTATTTATTTATTTATATTTTATTTGTGTTGTTTTTGTATTTATTAGCATTTCTTTGTCACTTTTTTGAAGCTTTGAGCAAAAAAATAGACACTGCATGTAAAATAAACAACCATTTTGCTACTAATATGTTTTTAATCAGCCTTACACATGATTTTAACTACTTAACTGTTCATTTCTTTGTGTAAACCTTTTTTAATGAGGATCTTCATTAAGCTTTTATAACATTTTAATTTTATTTATTTCTGTTATTTGTGTTAAGTAGTAGTAGAGAAGAAAAACAAAGAAAATATTTTCCCCCTGAAGCATCAAAGATGTGACGAAAATAACATTGATATCAACACAAAATAAATGCATAATAAATTAAACCCATAATAATAATAATAATTATTATTATTATTTTATTAAAAAAAACATGCTAATGAAGTACTATAAAAAGACAGAGAGAGAGAGAGTCAAAGAATGAGGGGGAAAAGGAAAGACAGAGTACTGCAGGTTGTACGTCTCACATAAATATTTCAGTACACACGACAGGTAATTCTCTGTGAAGTGAAATATCAAATAACACCGAGAAAAAAAGAGAAAGAAATACAATCAGAACAGAGAGTGTGACAAAGAAATCTAGGGAAAAACAGGACTGAGTTATCACATACCGAGAGGGTCAGGTCAGAGGCTCTATAAAAAAGGGTTAGAGGTCATGACCCCTGAGCTTTTTTTCCTAAACCCAGGGGGTTTAGGCACCTGTAACACACTAACACACATTAATACCCAACCCCCTTTAAACATTTGTACCAAAGCTCAAAAAAAAACAAAACACTAGACCGCTCCACCCTTCCTTTAGTTCAAGACACCCGTCGACTAAAAGCAGTCCCACGGCGGCAGTCCTAAAAGGAATCATTCTATCAAGTGTGTCACTAGAGCTTAAAAACTGGGCCATTTGCACTGTCACCTATGCAACAGCAGGGACAAGTTTGACGGCAACAGCAGTGTATCGACAACATGTGCCTGTGAAGAGAAAGTGTTAATGCAGACGAGACACCCTCCCCATACTCTGCACAGAAAGCTGAAAGAAATCATCATCTCCATGTTCAGGGACCTTTTACAGACAGTGAAGATGCGGTCACATCCAAGCACCTCTCGTTCACTTAACCTGCCACTATCAATCTGCCGCCGTCACCGACCGTTGCAGCTGAATTGTGTAATTGCTGGCAAGGAACTATTCACATTTCTGATAATGCACTCAATTAATTTGGCCCAATTTGTAAGAGAGCAGATTTGTTCAAACCACACGAGCTTGAAATCAAGCCTTACTCCCATTATCGCCGCGGCCCATCCAGCCACGCTGCTCTCGCACTCTCGTGCCTCACCATAGGGCTTCCTTAATTATAACAGACAGAACAATGAGAGCGGAAGCTGGCCGACGGCCAGAGCAAATGCAGCCACACAGGAGTGTATGTACATACCGAGCTCGAGCCTGAAGAATGAGCAAAAAGCCTGCCCCTGTTTAAGTGCGCCACCCACTGGAGCCACTCAAAACAACCACCTGTAGGAATCACAGGGTGTAGAAATACTACTGTGGATTTGGTGATTCAAAACTGCGTTCCTGTTAGGGATGTGCAAAACTTTTCAAAATCGATAAGTCGGTAGGTTGAATGACTAGTCGGTTTTATGGAAGCCCTGTATAATAAGGCTAGCTTAAGGTCATGTTCATAAAACCGGATTCACTCAGTGAAGCATCTAAACTTTGTAACTTCTAAAAGTCAACAAGTCTCAAAAATTGCCAATTTCTATGCACAATCGCAAACCTGATCCTTCAGAAATCATTCTAATATGCTGATTTGGTGCTTTAGAAATATTTCTTCTTATTAATGTTCAACAGTTGGTCTGATTAATGTTTTTGTGGAAACATTATCAAATTAAATCAATGCATCATTTAAATTGATCAAAAGTGACAGACATGATATCTATAATTCACAAAAGATTTCCATTTCAAATAAATGCTGTTCTTTTGAACTTTCTACTCCTGAAAAAAATGTATCATGGTTTCCACAAAAATACTTTTTAGTAGAAAAGGCTACATAAAAAATGATGATAATTAAAGACTGAAGTAATTGAAAGTGAAGAAAATTCAGCTATAATAAAATAAAAATAAATCTGCATTGGTAATCGTTTTGATCTTTTATTAAAAAAAAAAAAAAAAAACTAAGTTAAACAACTGATCATGGGGGGGAAATCTCATGATTTTTTTTTTTCCAAATACATGTTGGCCAGAATTATTGGTGACACCCTTTAAACTAAAGACTGAAGCAATGGCTGCTAAAAATTCAGCTACAAATCACAGGAATAAATTACATTTTAAAATAAATAAAAAAACAAACAGTATGCTTAACTGGTAAAACTTAACTTAAAAAGTTACTTAAAAAGTTACAGTTTTTACTGTAGTAGCACAGTTGTGGCCAGAATTATTGACACCATTGGTAAATGTGAACAAAATAATAATAAAATAAAATAAAATAAAATAAAATAAAATATTTTATTCATAAAAAAAAAATCACAAAAATCTAACCTTTCATTGAAGTAAAACAACTGAAAATGGGGGGAAATCTCATTATGAAATAAATGTTTTTTTTTTCTAAAATACATGTTGGCCACAACAAATATTGACACCCTTTAAACTACATTAAAAAAAAACTGATAATTAAAAATTCAGCTACAAAT
The DNA here is from genome assembly GCF_049309525.1 of Garra rufa. NCBI lineage: Eukaryota > Metazoa > Chordata > Actinopteri > Cypriniformes > Cyprinidae > Garra > Garra rufa. The sequence goes on from NC_133376.1 coordinate 27,363,643, forward strand.
CACAGGAATAAATTACATTTCAAAAACAAAATAGTATGTTTAATTTGTAATAATAGCTCGAAATGCTACTGTTTTTACTTTAGTAGCACAGTTGCGGCCAGAATTATTGACACCCTTGGTAAATGTAAACAAAAAGCAATAAATAAAATAAAATACATCTGCATTGTTAATCCTTTTGATCTTTCATTCATAAAAAAATTACAAAATTCTAACCTTTCATTGAAGTAAAACAACTGAAAATGGGGGGGAAATCTCATTATGATTTTTTTTATTTTTTATTTCAAATACATGTTGGCTACAAATACTGACACCCTTTAAACTACATAAAAATTATGATAACTAAAGACTGAAGTAATGGCTGCTAAAAATTCAGCTACAAATCACAGGAATAAATTACATTTTAAAATAAAAAAATAAAAACATTTGTAAAAATAACAAAAAAATAATAACGTTTTTACTGTAGTACCACAGTTGTGGACAGAACTACTGACACCCTTGATAAATGTGAACAATAAATAAATAAACAAATAAAATCTGCATAGTTTTAATCTTTTATTTAAAAAATAAAAAAAATAAAAATCTAACCTTTCAAGTAAAACAACTGAAAATGGGGGAAAATCTCATTATGAAATAATTGTTTTCTCTCAAATACATGTTGGCCAAAATTATTGGCACCCTTTAAACTACATAACAAAAATTAAATAAAACTAAATCTGCATTGGTAATCCTTTTGATCTTTTATTCAGGAAATTCACAAAAACCTAACCTTCGCCAAGATAACAGCTCTGATTTTTCTCCTATAATGCCTGAGGGTTGGAAAACACCTGACAAGTGATCAGAGACCAATCCTTCATACAGAATCTAAAATCTAAAACATATTATAAAATGAATCTCACTGATTGATTTCACAAACACTATTGATTCATCTCAACTTTCTGTAAAGCACTATTCTGTGAAACTCATGAAAAAAAGTCAATGGTATTATTGTAAGTATACTCCATTCAAACAGTGTTTGTGTTTCATATGTATGTCTATATCCTTTACAGATTCACCTTAACATTTGAACCCAATGCTGCACTCTCTGAACCAAAAGCCATGCTGCAACCACTAGGCAAGCTTCCTTTTTAGCTCGATACCTCCTACACCCCTCGACAGCGGCATACGCGCGAACGAACGCACACACTTGTGGCATTCAGTTTCAGCTCAAAGACTAGTAAAGGCTGGTTGCCATGGGGACAGGTGCGTGCACAGCTGATACGTGTGTGTTCGTGCGAGTGGAATGGTGTGTGTTAGTGAAGCGCGTCACACACTTCGCGCTCATGACAAACAAGTGTCGGAGAACAGCGGAGAGCGTGAAAGCTCTCATACTGCCGTCTGAATGGCCCAATCACAGCGCAGCCCTGCAGGAGAAAAGGGTCAACACGTGGTCAAGCCTGGAGGTAGAGTGAGTGACTTTGTCTGAGGTTGTATGTCTCTTTTTCTTTCCATCTCTTACAGATTCTCAAAGTTGGCTTAACCGTCCTATTGTGTCTCATATATCAAGGTGAGAGGTCAAAGTGATTAAATCATTTAAAACAACAGAAACTACAACTGTCAGCTACTCACTAAAAACTTTCAATCACCTTTTGTGTAAGGCATAATGATAGTTTAACAAAAAGCATGTATATCAAATGCATTCTGAAAAACTACACTACTCGTAACAGTTTGCCTGGAGCCTGACCCTCAGTTAGCACTTACTCTTGCACTAATATTCAAATGTCCTTACTGCAAATAACACTTACGCTAACTTCGTCCATTTATTTTCCCATGGCAACAAATTCATTTAGATGTCAAAACTACGTTAAATTACATTTCTGAATTAGTAATAGATTCAAGGTTGCAAGGTGTCATACACCTGACAATGACAAAATAAAATAAAATTAATATTTCTAAATTAGTGATAGATTCAAGGTCCCAAATTAATTTGTTCATACACCTGACAATGACAACATCACAAAAAAATTTAAATAAATAAATAATAAAATTAAATAAAGTATTTCTAAATTAGTGACAGATTCAGCGTCCCAAATTAATTTGTTCATACACTCGACAATGACACCATCATTAAAATTAAAATGAAATATGTTTAAATTAGTGATAGATTCAGGGTCTCAAACTAACACCTGACAATGACAACAAATTAACATAACACAGCAATGAAATAAAATAATAAATAAAATAAAATGTAATCAAATAAAAATAAATAAATAAAATAAACAAAAATAAATTAAATTAATTAAATTAAAAATACACCACTAAATTAGTGATAGATTCAGGGTCTCAAATTAACTTGTTCATACACCTGACAATGTCAACATAATAAAAAATAAATAAATAATAATAAAAATGAAATAAAATATTTCTAAATTAGTGACAGATTCAGGGTCCTAAATTAACTTGTTCATACACCTGACAATGACAGCATAAGAACATTACCCTGGAAACCCAGAGGTCTCGCGAGAGCACAATTTGAATTGTCTCTGCAAGACACTCTGGCATCGAGAAATGATTCACATTACTGCATTACGTAAGCAGTTCTGGGAACCAATCAAATCGGTGTATCTGATGTAGGCGGGCCAGAGGAGAGGTAAACTGATGACGACAGCGCTGCGACGTCCGGAATCATTTAGTAAAAAGATGAACACCAGTTGTTTGAAACGGCTTTGGCCGCTACAATGAACGAGTTAGACTTGGCTTTTCATATAAAAGAGGAACAGAAAACCGCGCTCGAATCGTCCCTTTGCAATAAGGACTTTTTTTGCTGCTTTGCCGACTGGATACGGCAAGAGTTTAATCCATCAGTTAGCTCCGCTGGTAGCTAAGTGTGTGGGGCTTAGTGAAAACTTACTGATTGGTCATGGCGTTATCCAATTGCATGCAGTGAGAGTTTCAAATGCATGCTTGGTGCCGCCCCTTGAGTTAGACCCTTTTCATTGCTCGATGCCAGACCCTTAATCTTAATAGATTAGGGTCTGGATTTTTCCAGGCTATAAGAACATAATACAGCAATAAAATAAAATAAAATAAAATAAAAGTTGTCAGGTGTGATCTTTTTTATTTATTTTTTCCTTTTTTTTCATAGGCAATGGTGATAAACAGCACAAGTTATTGCATCACATACATATTTGCAGGTCTCAAGCTAGTCTCAGTCTTTTTAGAAAGTCACCTGTCATAAAACCATGGGGGCGCATTGTGATTTTGTTGCTCATATTTTTGTTTTGGCATTAGGAATATTCCACATAAATATTGTAGTCCATATCCCACACAAAACAAGAATCCTAAATAAACTTGATGGTAAACAACATGCTCTTATCATCAATATATGCTTAAAAGGTGTATCGGATCAGTGTGTGGAGGACATAACTCTAAACTAACCCACAGTAAACATACTGCATCATTAATGCAAACAATGACATTTTGATTTTGAAGAAAATTGCAAAGAACTCTGAATAGACTGAAACTCTCTAGCAATCGTATCAGCATCAGCCACAGAAAGAAGCATGTTGTCCAACCCTACAGTAAATGCATTTACAACAAGCCTCACCATAGAAACATAAGATCATTTGCCAAAATCTTGAAGTTATTGATTAACAATTCCATCTGCCAGAGCCAGATCGTTTCTGGGTATTATGGTTTTGTTTTGTCCCATAATATACACGACGGATGGGTACCAGCCCATGCTGGCATTCTACCAGTCACAAAGCAGCATGTGCTTGTGAGTGTTGAACCATGATATGATGGGCAACCGGACCAGAGGGGTGGAGATGGGAGTCAGACGGGCAGCTATCAGTGCGACAGGGGTGCGGAATAATCTGAGGGGACAGCGGCAAGACCCAGGGAGCACTGGGAGCCGGGGCGGCGTTATGCTGTACTCTCTCGGGTTGCTTTGTGTCTCATGCATTCAGTGTTAATCTCACCCTTAGGGGACATTTGCTGTTGTGTTAATTACACACCGCCAGGAGCATTCATTAACACAAACACACATGCGAACAGACACACAGAAGTTTACTGGAACATGTTATCATACATGGGTATGCACAACACATGTACACATCGGATACTAATGTGTAAATCTAAGGATGAATAATTGACATGGCTTAATGTAACACAGTTTAAACAAACAATATCATTATTTAAACACACAGATGTCAACAAACAAATGGGTATAAGTAGATGCAATATACAACAACATGATATAGATACGATGCATTAGGATTGGATCGCAACTGGTTGAAAGAAAAAAAAAAAGTGTTTATATAAGGTTTATTATATTTTAGTACCAGGGTGGAAGAACAAGTCACAAATCAGGAAAAAAATTAAAAATAAATAATAAATAAAATAATAAACTAAATTGTTGATATATTCAGGGTCCTGAATTAGCTTGTTCACACATCTGACAATGACAACATATCAACATAACACAGAAAAAAATAAAAAAATAAAAAAATAAAATAATAAAATAATAAAATAATAATAATAATAATAATAATAATAAAATAAAAAAATAAATAAATAAAAACATAATAAAATACATCTCCAAATTTGTGATAGATTCAGGGTCCAAATGAACTTGTTCATACACCTGACAATGAAAACATAAGAACATAACACAGTCGGAAAATAAAATAAAATAATAAATATCTTTATATTAGTTAAAAAAAAAAAGAAAGCAAAAAATGAATGCATTTATATACAATACACAAATTATATCTATGTCATTTTAAACTTTTAAAAAATTTTACATAAAAAAAAAAAAATCTAGGGCACTATGAATTCCATTTTCCAAAACTTTTTTTCCAAACTATTTTTTTTTAACTATTTTTTTGTTTGTTTTATTTTTGTAGACTCTGTTTTAATGGTTAAACTAAATAGTATTAATCAAAAGTGTGTAATTAATTGAAAACATGGAATTTAAAATAAAATAAAAAATAAAAAATAAATAAATATAAATATATAAAAAAAAAATTTAATATTTTAATAAGAATCGCGGGCAAGCACTTTCAAGAAGTTTATGTATGTGCGCAGCACAATGCGATCTTCGACCTCTCTCTCTCTCTCTGCGTTTGAGTGCATCAAATAAAGCAGCGCATTAATATGGTGATTAACGGTGATTAAACTGACTTGGAACTACCTGTGCATTAAACGGTTTTACTGCATACCTGCCATCCAATCAGAATCCAGTATCCAGACATTCCATGGAATAATACAGGAATAAATTACATCTTAAGACACATTAAAGTATAAACAGTTATTTCATATTGTTATAATATTTCACTATTTTACTTTATTACTTCACATTTTAGTACTTTTGAACAGCAGTGTATTCACACAAAGACACAAGAAAATCAATTACAAAAAAAGGAAAACGTGGTCTAAAATAGTGACAGAATAACGATATACTAATATATATTTAAATCAGCCCCAGTCACACCCTCACCCACATACAGACTATCTAACCCACTTAACACCTTAAATACACACACACAGCATGTGTACAATCACACCATGTTGTCTACAGTGGCACCGTTTGGCTCTTCCATATCCAAAACACCCACCACATTACCACCATCCAGTGCCAAAATAGCCAGACGGGTCTGCAGCTAATGTTCACACAATTATCTCCAGAGCTCTGGGTCTCTCTTCCCCCATCCTCTTATAACCTCTTCCTCCCTGCCTCACCCTGCTTGAGACCAGCCCTCATTACTGCCTGCCATCCGCTGACCTCTCACCATGGAAACCCAGCCACGCAGCTCGCACACACCTGGGGTTACAACCACAAGCAAATTCGCTCTTCGTTTCCAATCTACGACCGCCGGGAGACTGCGGAAGGGCCATCGGGAAGGGCCGAGTATATTGCGGCGTCGTGGCAGTCAGCTTGGTTTCTGGACCAGAGTGATGGGCTGGCAGGTGACCCTCTCCACTAGCAGCTGGGCCCGGCCCCAGCCGCGGGCTCTTTAATTGTTCCGCAGGGGAGCCCGAACTCTCTCCCCCTCCGGTCAATTACGGCGCTAGTCGGTTTAGACAAGATTGAGAACGCATGAGAAAGAGACAGCGAAAGGGAGAGAGATGCGTTTTGACTGGATTTCAGACAGAGTGAATGGGTTTAAATAGCCATGTGGGCCGAGAGACCCTCCATCACTGCCGAGCACCTGCGTGATAGTTATGTATCGGTCGACTAATGGACTCTGGCATTATGGGAGAGTTAAACATGCTTCAGTAGCCACAGCACGGGAAGAGGGGGGAAAGGCGTCAAACATTCTCTCTGACATGACATAGACCATTAGCATCGCCATCAACATGGCAAACACACGTTACGGGATGCCGATGCTGAAAACGACATTGAGGCGCATACAGGCGAATCAATTCAACTCGATTGTTATTATAGGGGGAGGAGGGCTTGTGCGCCTCAAGGCCTCGTCCATATAATGTCACACAACATATACTCACCAACAGTGAGTGAACTACACATACAATAAAACACGGGATGGGGAGTTTAAATGGATGCTGAAAAATGTGAATTTATATCTTGTGATTCTGGTTTTATTTCTCAGAACTGTGACTTTATTTCTCAGAATTGCGAGACATAAAATGTATAACTCGCAATAGTGAGTTTATATCTCGCAATTCTGACTTTTTTTTTTCTTAGAATTGTAAGATCTAAAGTCCAATTTTAAGGGAAAAAAGACTGATATGCTCTCAAAATTGTGAGTTTATATCTCACAATTCTGACTTAACTCGGAACTGCGTGTTATGAAATTAGAATTGCGAAATTTAAACAGCGAGTAAGCTACACATACAATAAAAGAGGGGATGGGGAGTTTAAGTGGATGCTGCTTTGACTCTGGCGTGTCACGCCGATGTCTCTAATCAAATATCAGAGAACTGATGAGAAAATGTAATACAAGGCGGTGTTGGCTGAAGTACATGAGTGCTCTGACGTTGATGGTGTGAAATGTGATTAAAATTGAATCAAGGCATATCAATCGTGTGAGGTTAATTTGTATTAACATGCCGAGCCAAAAGTGTGCTTTCAATCCCTGAGATGCCCATGGCTTCAGAAAGGTTAATAAGTTGCCTCACCTCGGCCGAGGCGGCGGAGGAAGGAAGGAAGAGGCAGAGCGCACCCATTTAATGCAAATTCAGAAGAGCACATACAGCAATATTCACATCTATACAGAACATCTGCTCTTTTGGCCTCATCTTCAGAACACTTTTTTCCTCGGAATTGTGAGATTTAAACTTGCAATTGCAAGTTATAAAGTGAGAACTGCGAGATATAAACTCCCAATTCTAAGAAATGAAGTCAGAATTGCGAGTTAAAACTTTTTTTTCTCAGAATTGCATGATATAAACTTACAGTTGCAAGTTACAAAGTCAGAATAACATGATATAAAATCGCAATTGCAATAAAGTCAGAATTCTCGCAATTCTGTATCTCGCAATTCTAACTCTATAACTCACAATTGTAAGTTTATATCTCGCAATTCTGACTTTTTGTCTCACAATTAAAGTTATAAAGTCAAATTATGTTGTTCTCACAATTGCGAAATTAAAACCAGAATGGATTTAAACTCTTATTTCTGATTTTTTTTTTTCTCAGAATTGTGAGATACAAACTCGCAGTTGTGAGTTATAAAGTCAGAATTGTGGGATATAAATTTGCAATTCTTAGAATAAAAAGTCAGAATTGTGAGTTTATATCCATTCTGGTTTTAATTCTAATAATTGCGACTTTTTTTCTCACAATAGCGAGTTTAAATCTTACAATTCTGACTGTATAACTCACAATTCTGACTTTACTCGGAACTCTGCAATTCTGAGGTAAAAGGCACAATTGCAAGATATAAAATCGCAACTGCAATAAAGTCAGAATTCTCGCAATTCTGTATTTCGCAATTCTAACTTTATAACTCACAATTGTAAGCTTATATCTCGCAATTCTAACTTTTTTCTCACAATTATAGTTATAAAGTCAAATTATTTTGTTCACATGATTGTGAGTTTATATCTTTTTTTTTCTCACAATTGTGAGACATAAACTCGCAATTCTGAGAAAAAAGTCTCAATTATGAGAATTAAAACCAGAATGGATATAAATTCTTAATTCTGACTTTTTAACCCGGAACTGCGTGTTATAAAATTAGAATTGCGTGATTTAAACTCACAATTCTGAGGTAAAAGGCACAATTGCAAGATATAAACTAAATTCTTACTAATTCTTACTAAATTCTAAACTAAAATCTTGACATTCTGGTTTTATTTCTTAGAATTGCGACTATCTCAGAACTGCAAATATATCTCTTAGAATTGCAACTTTATCTCTCAGAATTCTGACTTTTTTTCTTGCAAATTGCAAGTTTAAATCTTGCAATTCTGGCTTTTTTTCTTGAAATTTCAAGTTCATATCTCATAATTCTGATTTTATAACCCCCAATTGTGTCTCACAATTCTAACCAAAAAAAGTCAGAATTTTGAGTTTGTATCATGCAATTGTGAGAAAAAAGTCAGAATTGAAAGATGTAAACTCAAAATTGCAAGACAAAATGTCTAAATCGTGAGATAAAAAGTCACAATCATCTTTTTTAAAATTTTATTCAGTGGCAGAAATGGGCTGAAAAATAAAAGCTAAATACAAATATCAATAAACTAAATTTGTAACATTAAAATTAAATTAAAAGTGAAAAATAAAAGCCAATTCAAAATATTAATATACTAATATATAACAGAACAAAATAATAAATGAAAATAGAAAAACATCAGTAGTGCTCTAGCACTTCATACTACAAACATTTTTAATGAAATTAAATAATTGCATTTTAAAATGCAATTACATGCAAAAAAATGCCACTTGATTTTGAAGTTTACTTCTTTGAACAACTATATTCTCTCTTTCTCTCTGCATTATCTCAGCTGTAAAGTTGACAATTAGCTGCCGGATCAAAGTTTGGAGTCAATCCCATTCGAAGTCACAAATGATGAAATGCTTTCTATATTGCACCCTGTGGCTGTTTGCGAATGGATTTAGTGACAAGACGTGGTGAAAAAAAATGTGCCAGGATGGAGGCTTGTATCAGCATCTAAGCAGCACACCACAGACACAAACACTTTACTCCGGTCCACTGCCAAGGGCTGACCAACACCTTAGAAAATTGGAAAGAAAAAAAAGGCGAGGAAGAGAAAAGCAGACAGAGAGAGAAAGCATAAATAGGTATCTACTGTTCTGCTGGTTTGGAATCTTGGTAAAGCACAGCGTACACTACAAGACAGAAGCCTGTTGCTCTTTTATGTTTTAAGACAACAAAAAGCCTAGATTGTAGCCAATTCACAGCGTGTGCCTATCATCAACTAGTGTCAGGTGTTCACAAATAAGATTGCGTCCTCACACTCCTATTTAATGCTATTAAAATAATGTATGTCTATTAAAAGTATGCTATGTATTAACAATTTTGGAGCTAAGGGAACATTCATATCTCTGAACGTTCATATGCAATGCTTCCTTAAGCCAGTCTTGGTTTATGTTCAAAATAAAGACACCTTACTTCCTTCCTTTCTTGCTTTCGACCAAACATGCATTACTTAGAGTTGGTCAAGATACACATGAGGTCAGAGATCAGGAGAGCAGGAACAAATAAGACAAAATGTCAGAGAGAAGGTCGAGCTGTCAGACCATATGGCTCTCATACATCAAGCGAAGACCTCAAAAGCTGATCTTTGCTGGCGAGAGGTCAAGAAAACTCTCACAAACGTTCAAAGAAGAGAACAGAAATGGTGATTGAATGAAACAAAGGAGAAAGGAACACAGATTGAGACTGAGCAAGAAGGATCTATAGAAATCAGGCCTTGAGGAGACATTTACTCACTATATATATATATATATATATATATATACAAGCTTCTTCACTGTTACTCGACTTACTCACCCTCATTATTTTCCTTTTATTCTATGTAATTACTATTACAGCTGATGCACCACATAAGTGTCATAACAGTTTACACGAAATGTGTGCTATATTTCAACTTGTCTAAAGCTATTCAACAACCTTATGTGTCAAGTATCACGTCATCAGTGTCATGACCAATCAACGAGTCATTCTTTTGAGTCAGATTTATCAATGAATCAGATTATAAAAATAGTTTGAATGATTTGTTCATCAACCAGATTGATCCAATCAACTCACTGACTCACTGGGGGTGAAAACTATGAGTGAATCATGACTTCAAAGAGTCTCACAATAGGCTAATTTATGATGTCTGAAGATTTGGAACAGACGCTTTAGAACGGCACAACAATTTAAATTTTTACATGAACTATCGCTTAAATACTTAAAAAAATTAGGTGTCCTAATATTGTTTTGGAGTCCCCCACAGTAGGTTTAAATGCATCTAAGTTCAGAAAACGTAATTTTCTCAGAATATAAATGTATACATCGAGTCATTTGTAGATGATTTTGAAGCAGATTTTCGAACCAGCTTTGAGTGTAATGTCTGTAAACCCCTCTCTTTCATGAGCCTACTCTGCTCTGATTGGTCAGCTAGCCAAGCCTGTTGTGATTGGCACAGAGAGGAGTACTTGAGCTCAAATTAACGTCATATTTAGCCCCTGGAATGCAAATTTACCAGGGGGACCTTGTCAAAAAGCATGTATTTTACACCCCGTAACGCGATTGGGATAGTTTTGAGAAGCAATTGGGTGGGGGGTTTTGTTGTGAAAACCTGGCAACCCTGAGCACCTTTACATAAAACAGTTTTATTCAGTTTAGCTGCTAAACTGTAAACACTTCACAAAACAATAAAGGTATCTACGTTAGCTAAGTGCTAACGTGACTTACTGATGAAACAACACAGTTTGTAAACCAAAATATGTCAAAGTTACATTCTTTATTATTAAATTAAGTAATTAGAACAACAACAGTCTACATTAATCGGCACTTTCTTAAGAAATATTGGGTTCACTGCGAATTATCAGAACTATTTTAGTAAGACAGTAATATTGTGGTTTACCTAGAAACCTAAAGCTGCACTAGGTGTACATTAAATATTAGCAAAAAAATAATAATATTTTGAGCACTTACTTGAAAATGTGCAAATAACGTATCAATCGTACTTACAGGTTGTGGTTCAGAGACACTTTTAGGACTATGCTAAATTGCTACTCAGTGACGTATAGTGTAACAGGCAGTTTACCAGTTTACAAATACCAGGCAAGTTTAGAAAATATGATGACTCGTTAATGCAATTCTGAGTCAACTTTTTCTTTTGAGAGACAATATCTTTATGTATAATGCACTTTTTTGATTCACAGCTTCGCAGACTCTTCACATTGAAGGTAAGCTATGTTACAAACTGCCAAAACAATTTATTTTTTGAAAACCCATATGACCTGCTCTTTAAAATCTCCATACTCTATCATTCCATCTGTAAAAAGGACATTAGATGCCCATTTTCCACAAGTTGGTACGATTGTTTAGGGTCTTCATAAAATGCCTGCAACATACTTTGGTTAAAATTTCTCAATTTCTCTTTTACTTTGTTCACAAGGAGCTGTTTTAGTGCATGTCTCTTTAAATGATAATAAGCTATTGCTCATCAAAAACAAAACTAATCCACTCTGTCCTCAGTGGCTCTGATGTACAAAACACCTTCATTGCTTATGAGGCATTGTTGCTACAGCTTGAGCGCTGAGAAAATGGCGTACTGCGGACAACTGGCTGAGGGCGCGAATATGCTAATATAAGACAGTCCATCAGGGGTCGTGGGTGGGGACTCAGCAGTATGACGTCATATTGCTCAGAAATTAACTAGGCTTTTTAGGGATTAAAAAAACACCATGGAAAGGGAATTTTGCATACAATCTCCCCTTAAGGTTGCTTTCAGTGCTTCTCTCCTTGACCTCTATCCATTGCTGTCCACGACAGCCCACCCCTCCCTTGCTTTTTTCATTCCCCTTCAAAACTCACTCTCTTTTCCCCAAACTGTCTTGTAACGCTGGTCTCCAATCAGGGCGAGGGCTGTTGTGCGGTTGTCTGGGCTCTCGGCTCAGCTTTCCACAGAGAAGAGGCTTTTCACGCCACAGAGTGTGTTGTTGATATTCAGCGAGGCTCCATCTTGAGCACGCAGCACCGGGATTGTTTACTCGACAGGCAGGCGAGGGGAGGCGATGGGGGGACAGCGAGCATGTCGTCCCCTCTACTCTTCAGACCTCTCTCTGCACTCTCTTGCCGCCCTGAACCAATTCCACCTCAGAGTCTCGGGGACAAATTAAACATGATAAGACGTCACCACACAGGCCTAGAGAGCAAGGGAAGAGGATCACACCGAGATGTGGCCTCTGCAGCATTTTTGATTTGTATGGAAATTAGAAGTCAAACTGCTCGAACAGCCAATAAAGTTGCAGTCTGAGAAATGTAACATTTAGATAAGAGACTATGGTGGCAATTACCACTGATAACATGAGCAAAAAAAAGAAAGAAAGCAAACAAAGCGTGAATTTGAATGATGCTATTTCTGAAATACTAACATTTGTTTTGACTATTTGTACATTTCTCACATTTTTTAATTTAACTACAGTCAATATTAAGTTTAAAGGGATAGCTCACCCAAAAATGAAAATTTTATGTTCATCTGCTTACCTCCAGGGCATCCAATATGTAGGTGACTTTGTTTCTTCAGTAGAACACTAACAAAGATTTTTAACTCAAACCGTTGCAGTCTGTAAGTCATATAATGGCAGTCAATGGGACCCACGACTTTGAGAGGCAAAAAAACATACACAGTCAAAACCAAATTAAACTCTGGGGCTCATGACGATACACTGAGGTCTTAACACACAAAACAGTCGGTCTCTGCAAGAAACTGAACAGTACTTATATCATTTTTTACCTCTGATCCACTGCAATGTCCAACTATGAACGTTTCTTGCACAGGCCGATTGTTTCGTGTGTTAAGACCTCAATGTATCGTCACAAGCCACAGGGTTTAATTTGGTTTTGTCTGTGTACGTTTTTTTCTCAAAACTCTCAAAACCATGGATCCCATTGACTGCCATTATATGACTGACAAACTGCAACGGTTTGAGTTAAAAATCTTTGTTTGTGTTCTACTGAAGAAACACATACAGTCACCAACATCTTGGATGCCCTGGGGGTAAGCAGATAAACATCAAATTTTCATTTTTGGGTGAACTATCCCTTTAACACACAACCTTGTGATCCACAGAACAAATTGGATTAGAAAGATTTGAAAATATTATTGTATTCAAGTGAGATGTAAGCTCGCCTAGCACAAGAAACACAGAGGAACTAGTTCCATTAACATATGCAGACATGAATATTTCCAAACCGCAGTGGCAAAAGAAACACACCCATCACCACACGGTGAGCGGGGCGCATCTCTCTGGGGTACTCAGAGTCCCCATGCCCACGTCTGGGATGCTTCGTTGTGGAAGTAGTTTGATGCGGACCCCCGCAGGGCCTAAGAGGATGTGACTCCAGCCTAAATACATCGTCTCTCACTGTCAAACCCCACGGCAGAAAGAAAATAAAGTTCCTCCTTCCTCTCTACTCGTCTGCCCGGGAGACGATATGCCTCTGTAACGTGCCGTTGTTTTGGTTTTCTTATTTCGGTCTTGTTTTCCTTCCCTCCAGGCTTCATGTGGAGGGCACACGTCACTATTTTGAAGAGATGTTGATTATTCATGTACCCCATACTGACAGGAATACTTTAAATGATCAGGTGAAGCATGGCCTATTCATCTCAGTCTTAGCTTGTCCAATCATGTCATACGACAGTAAATGCAAAACTAGAATAGTGACGGCGATTAAGCCTGTGAATATGAATGTTTTTCTTTGTACAAATCAGAACGTCTTCACTTTAGTCTACTTTCCCCATCCCTGGGAAATTAAATCAGGATACTTGTCTTATAGTAAGTACTTGCTAAGATAATACTACTTGTTTAGCACGAGGATCTTGCACCAGAAAACTTTCATTAATCTTAGGCTTAACAGCTTTGGTTGAGAGCAGTTGCATGATACAGTACATTTAAAGCTATTCTGAGTATAAGACATAATTATAGTGTTTTCATAGACCTCTTTAGACTGGATTTGGACATTCTGTTGTAGTCGCGTACAGCGATTTAGTCTCTTAACTTTCCTTAAACTTTCTCGGGGGAAATCAAGTAGACAAAAAGAAACCAGCAACTTCTACCTCCTACACAAAGTCCACAATAGATAAATGACAAGCAAAACTTGCACTTAAACATCCCCAAATGAGGAGTTATGAAGCAAGGATTTCATTGAAAGTTTTAGAGTTTCTTGGAGACAGGTAGCACGGCGTGATGGTATTTTCAAATGGGCTGTTAAGTGCAGTGGTTGCCCAAATTGCTCCCCTCTGAGGTAAGATGATTAAAGTCAGTGGGACATCCGAGTGTAGCGATATGAGCCAAGAACGGTGGGGTATCCTTCTCAAAATGCACAGACTCCTGTATCCAGGTCACCCCCTGTGGCCTCTCTAATGCACAATAAACTCATTACAGCCCATTAATATTTAACTATCTAATTTTCCTGCATATGTGATTTATTAGAGAACGGCAAAAATGAGCAAGACTGTGGGCCCAGGCTGAGGCGAAGCACAGTGGGCAAACAAAGAAAAATTAGCACGGGCCACATTGGCTTTATTGAGACAAATTGGCTCTGCGTATGAGAGCAATTAGAGAAATCGCTTTCTTTTCAGAAGCATGCCACCAGAAAGCAACTCTCTATTTTTGGTATTAACACAGCAGAATTCGATAAAGTCCTTTGCTGTCAGCTGAGTAGAATTAAAAGAGAGCCAAAATCTAGCTTCAAGGTCATAAAGAAGCCAGCCAGTGTCGCTTTAATGCGAGCCGGTTCAATGTTGGTCCATCTTGGTGACATCCCAGGCAGTTTCTATGTACAATAACATTTCAAAACAATGATTGCATCATGAATTTACGATTTTATGAAGCAGCACGTCTCCTTCTCCAATATGGTCTCTGAAGCCAACACTGCTATAAGCTCTTGCTGAGAAAAAAGCTGTGATTTTATAAAAGTGCAGGTGCCAACCAGTAGTGATCTGATGATAGAAAGAGCAAGCCATCAAACGAGTGTGTGTTGAGAGAAACAGTGTGTGCACTTGAGTTTTTAGTGCAAGACTGGCTAGCCTTGGGTCCAGATGGACATGTTGATGTCCGAGGATGAGTGATTTTCTGGAGTGATGAAAGAGAAAGAGAGACAGAGAGAGAGAGGAGGGAGAGGGCCAGAGTCATGTGGACAGAGCTGCACTGGCAGATGCTTCCATTCGCAATAAACAGCATCAGCAATAAACAGCTCTGTCCTTAGGGGAGACAAGTGGAATGATCTAACCCCCTGTTCAAAGCGCTTTAGCATGCTGCTTATCAAAAGCCTCCTTTATTATTTTACTGTGGCATTAAGACCAAGCTGTTAATATGAGCCAGGCTGGAGAACAATTCCACTGCGTCCTGCATTCATCTGCCGCGGGGCGTAACAGGATTGGCTTGTATGGAAATAAACATAATTCTAATCAGGCAGTGGTCCTGTGTTATAAAGCCTGGTATGGAAACCTCAAGGATTCCAGTTTCCTTTGAAACTGGGATGTGTTATGTTACATAAAATACATTTGCGTCTGTAATGCCTATATGTCCTTTTTCAAAGACATAACACTGCTGTCATTACAGATTACAGGCTTGAAACTGACAACAAGGCAATTCAAGCTCGAGAGCCTTTTAGGGCATCTTGCTTCTGTCTTATATCTAGCAGTCTGTGTAGGGATTTGAGCGTGTATTTCTGATTTCTGAAAAACCTGGTGTGAGAGCTTATCTGAGGCCTCTGATCACGAACAGGTTAAGCCTGAATCCATCATTATAGGGCAAAGCATCCGGGTCATTTTAGGACCCTCCGTAACCCAAGGATTAAGCCTTGGCAGGGGCACACAAGGAATGTCGGGGTACTAAGGAGGAGGGAGGAGTGGAAACAGTTGTTCAGAGAGTTCAGAGAGAATTTGATGAAATTTTGGCTGATGAATGGGGATCATGCCAGGCCCCTTGCGGGGAAGCTGAGGTCCTAAGTCACAGCCATGTTTTTAAAAGTGAAATCTGTCATTGATGCTTTACACAGCTGGCAGACGATCTAAAAAGATAGAAAAGTGAATGCTGGCACAAGGGCTAAATATAAATATGTGCAAAAATTACAATCCGTGTAGACAAAGACACAACTAAAACAAGCGTATTTAAAACTATGGCACACCTGTTCAGTATTGAATGGCATTTACAGAATGACATAAACTAATAAATAAACACATTTAACATCAATATCAAATGTCAAAATGTAAATTACAACATAAATGATCACAACCATAAATGCAAATTGGATTATTGTAAAGGATTTTCCTACCATCGTAATTCAACCTAAAAATACCACTCTCAGTCTGCTGCTACAGGTAATGCACCTTGACAAAGCCACACTTAAAAACTTTGACCTAAAACTATTTATTTGAGCATGGCAGGACGCTGAAAAATAGTGTGAGCTATTGAAATGACCTTTAAAAATGTATATAGCAGAGACAAAATTAAAACAAAAAAGCTACCTGTGTGAAACCTCAATTCTCTAAAACATACTGACAAACTTAGCAAAATGAATAAAATCAATATACTTACAGTGGTGGCCAAAATGATTAGTACACTAGTATATTCACCAGCTAAAAAATGTCAGTTAGTTTAATCTTTTGCTGTAGTGTGTCAGTAGGAAATATCAGTTTACATGTCTAAACATTCATTTTGCCATTAATTGTAATAATCCAGTGAGATTTTTGTTTGGAGTCTGATAACAGCCAGTGTTCCACACAGAGATCTCATCATCCAGTCTGTCTGGAATGACATGAAGAAACAGAAAAAACTGAGACAATAATAACTGTGGTAACATCTTCAAGATGCTTCAAGAAACCTACCTACAAAGCTACAGTACTGTTAAAAGTTTTAGGCACTTATGTAAAAAAGCTGTAGAATGAGGATGCTGTCAAAAAATAATGTCATAAACAGGTTTTCTTTATCAATTAACTTCTATTAACTAAATTACATCAACATTTGGTGTGACCACCTTTTGCATTTAAAGCAGCTTCTGCCCTAGGTGCACTTGTGCAGTTTTTCAGGTAGCTTTGCAGATAGGTCTCTTGAAGCACAGTTCTTCTGGATTTAGTCAGTTTCAGTTTGCTCTGTTTCTTCATGTCATTCCAGACCGATTGAATGATGATGAGATCAGATCTCTGTGTGGAGTACTGGCTGTTGTCAGACTCCTTATGCAAACAAAAATCTCACTGGATTATTACAATTAATGGTGAATTGAATTTTTGGAAATGTAAACTGATATTTTCTACTGAAACACTACAGCAAAAAGATAGAAGCAACTGACTTAAAACCATTTTTAGCTGGTGAAAATACTAGTGTTCTAATAATTTTGGCCACCACTGTGCATCTAAATAAACTTGTTGTAATGTTGACACAATATCATGCTGTGTATTGATTATGCAGTTAACCCTAATTAATTTAATCATAATTAATTTGATCATTTGGCATATAATGCACAAATGTGAACAAAATGTTTGGTCGCTTGACAGCTCTCATTTGTGCATTTGCTGTACTATCACATGGGGCATTGCTTTAATCTTCACGACTGATTCTGTGAGAGATATATGGAACTCTACAAATTGACCCTCACTTGCTTTTCATTGCTTTTCCTCTCTCTTTCTCTCTCATCATAGGCTCCCCGGTCATTAAGAGACAAAAATGATGGTAGTCCTCCTTTTTAGAGGTCAAGTGCTGCCCTGGGCTCCTCCTTCTCCATGAATTACTTCAGCATTGACACCAATTATTAAAATACATCTTCATTAGATCTCGCTTCAGAGCTCCATCTGTGGAGCAGCCAGGAGCCATCTTCACCACCCCATCGCACTTAATTTACCCAGATCAAACTCATCTATTGCCGGAGCCACTCAAAGTACCAGCATGAGCGGGGCTGAGCTGTGCCTCCCCAAAAAGCTCCTTCATTTCGAGTTACTGCTAGTCTATGTATGCAAGAGCAAAAAAAAAAAAAAAAAAAGCTACCATACGACTTCATTCAACATCAATTTGCACTTCAAACCGATGCAAAAAACACAGCTTTCCTCACCAAGCAGGAAAAGGGAGGAGTGCGTGCGATCACAGAGAATATCAGTGAAGTGTTCAGGTGCTGCTGTGAGTTCAAATTTCGGTAAGAATTCATATGATGCACCATTTAAAGAGGACGGTGGCGCTGATGTGGTTTATATTTCAAAAGCAACAAGCAATGCATGTCATCACCGTGCCGAAGAGTCAGGCTTCTATTTTCTTGAGAGCGGATGTCAGCGGTGAAGAAAACCTATTAGGCCGAGAGGAGGAGCAAGTTTTGCCAGCATCCATCTTATTTCAGCGGCACATAAAAGCGGAGGCGTTGAATTGCTTTTCAAATGCAGTAGGCCATGCCACACACTCAATTCACCAGTGTATCCGATTTGATCCCCCAAGCAGAAACACAAGCAGAACCATTGATTGATACCACCAAGCGAAGGGAGTCTGGGGGAAATAGGGAATAAGAGTGTGAGAGAGAGAGGGGGTGGAAAGGCCAAGCAACTGTGGCTACAAGGAAAACAACATTACAATAAAATCGGAATCTGACAAAGAAGAGGATTTAAATAAGGTCTGCATTTTTGAAAAAGCTCATGTTGCTTCTAAGGCATGTATTGACAGAAGGTGACTGTGGACAATCATGCTAATCTACAAGACTACGATTTGGGACAAAAGGGCACAACACTAGGGTTTTTTTTCTCAAAAGGTCAAGCCCAGAGCATATTTGCAGAGGATGAACCATTGATTAAACAAGTTAATAAGTAGTGAGTACTTTCTGTATACCAGTTGTTCTCAAAACTGAGGTCAAACAGTGGAATGTCAAACTGCCCCCAACGGCATGAAGCATGACTCTAGAAATACATATTGTTATTCAAAGTATGCTGTTCATATCCCAAGTTTTGGGTTTATAAAACTATTTTTTTACTTTTTTTACTGTAAGACATATTTTTACTTTGACAGTATGAAGTGTGAATAGGTAATATTATCTCTCTCTCTAAGTTTCCTGGTAGTGTTCTGAAGTGTCTTCAAGTCCACAAACCACAATTTTAGTCCACGCTCAAAGAAACCACAAAAAAAAAAAAAAGCTGGCTGGTCAACAAAAAATATTATTCCATTTGACTTCAAAGCCTGTGAGCATTCAGATGTTTGATTTCCTGAAGACAAGCTCAAAAGTGGTCTGCCTTTGACTGAGCTTTACTGGATTCACAATGTTATCAATAATTAAAGCAGTCTGACAGTGCAGTTTCAAGTGTTTCTACACAGATGGGGGAAGTTTTAGATAAAACTTGCATAGCTTCCAAAACTTCCAAATACTTACTAAATATTTGAATTAGATTGCAACATCTGAAGCTAATGTTCAAAATGATGTGTTAGCAAATGTAGACTTATAAATAGACTATATTTCATCCTACATCGCTGTTTTACATTTTTTGGTTAAGGCCTTTGCACATATACTTTGTAAAAAATTGGTCAGTAGTTCTGTAGCGATATAGGGAGATTTTGAAGTTGGAGGAAAACATGAGATGGGAGTTTTTCGACCAACCCTAACTGTCTTGAACCGGAATACACAGAGTACATGCACAGCTAGACAAGATAAGCAATTGAGGTTAAAAAGTATATAAATTGTCAATTTGTTTTAGAAAATAATCGTTTTGCTAGATAAGACCCTTTGAAGCTGCATTTAAACAACATTTTGGAAGTTTAAACTCGCAGGCACCCTAAAAGTCAACTATATGAAGAGAAATCCTAAAAGTTTTCCTCAAAAAACAAATTTTCTTCACGACTGAAGAAAGAAAGACATGAACATCTTGGATGTGGGGTGAGTAAATTATCTGTAAATTTTTTGTTCTGGAAGTGAACTTTTAATGGACTGAGAAGGGTCTAGCAGTAGCATGATTCGATGTAACTAGAGGATATTAATAAAAAAAATGCCATTATGTGTATACTGCTCAAATAAATAAATGCTCAAAATATCAAATAAATAAATGAGTCAAAATATCAATTTCATAATTTTGTTAAGAAATGAACACTTGCTTTAACTTGCATTATGTCTGTAGTTTGGCCCTATTCTTCAGAAGCTAAAAAAGGTCTAATTTTCAATGCTCCGTGTGTGTGTGTTTACTAATGTGTGTGTACACTTGAATGGGTTAAGTGCAGAGCACAAATTCTGAATATGGGTCACCATACTTGGCCACATGTCCTTTCCTTTCCTTTCCTTTCCTTTCCTTTCCTTTCCTTTCCTTTCCTTTCCTTTCCAGTACAGTAAGAGTCTGGATCTCTTGAAAGACATAGATCAAAAATCCCTGATGATCATATCCTTGTTTTGTTAAAAGCTATTTAACACCAGGCCCTATGAGCGGCAGCATAGTAGAAAAAAGAAGAGCAGCCATCAATACCAAATCTCAAAGAGCAGTAAGACTCTCACTCTGGGGGAAAACTAGATAACAGAGGCTCATTTTGTATACTTTACAGAGGGCAAGAACACATTTACACCTCCTCGACTCATTGTTCATTACTTGGCGGTCTCTAGATAAACACTTTAGCTATAAGCGAGTCGTCGAGAGCGTTTTTCCCTGGCACTTCCAGGCGGACCACACTCACCACTACATAAAGCGGCAGTTGCGCAGACAAATGAAGCAAAGCTTGACCAATGACTGCTCTGCCAGCTCTGCTATGAGGATTTATAGTGTGTGGCAAAACCGAGCATCTGCGAGGCCTTATAAAGTAATTCATCCCTGGAGACTGCCAGCTGCACCTAGTTTAAAAAAAAAAAAAAAAAGGCTGGATACAGGGTGAAGACACCACCTACCACCTCCTCCTCCTCCAAATGGTGCCGTGAAAGTATATTTTAGAAATGCAGCCTTGGCAGTACACTAAGACTCACTCATCAGATGGCAGACAGTTCAAAGTCAGTGTGATTACCAGTGGCATAACACCGCTCTCTCTTCCCTTCAGCGGTGAGGTTTACCATTGGTTAATAAACTTTGAATTAAAAGTGGTACGAGGAAGTAAGGTTCTACTCGTTGTGTGAAAGTTCCCAGAATGGGCCCAAATCACATCTTACTCACTTCAAAGCTTGAGTCGCAGAATTCAAGCTTCATCTTAAAAGAACTGCTGCAACTATCAAACACAGAAAAGCATATTTCATTCATGAAGACGTTCAGTTAGGGTTCAGAAACAGACCTGGGGAGAGTCGAGTCAGTGGGTACGCTTCAGGCGTAATTGATAGGAACTGAGCCAAAGATAGGTCCCTGAGGAACTCCTCAACTCTTACTTATAAAACCCACACCTTTGCAGAGAAAAACTAAAGAAACAATACAAAGTGTAGACGACTGAAACCTAAACACAATTATATCTAAAAAAAAAAAAAAAGGTGCTCTGCTTCACAGGAACAGGCTGTGTTTTTGTCAGTGGAAGTACAAACCCCAGTAGTAATCAGCAGCGGTTATATTCAAGAGTCATGTAGGCACTTCTGCACGCCTAAACCACCACATTATGCTTAAAGTGTTGCTGGATGGAGTTTAACAGGCCAATATAATGTCGATACTGGAGAATAAGAGGAGTTATCTGGAGCTTTGCCAGTGGGCTAACGCTAGCAAACTCCACAGACTGCGGTCAATCTGCTCTCAGATCAGTTCACTTCAATGACTGATCATCTGACCGCCGCTGCACACATGAGCAGACTCTTCAATTGTGCTCAATGTCTGACAGGCCCACTGCAATGCCCCTTTATAAAACAGGCATTAAAATCTACCGAGGCCACTCACTGTCAAAGGTTCAACTTGCTGCCTTGCCGAAGAAAACATCCACTTTATCCTTTATCCTTTCCGAGCAGTGTGAATAAACAAGGGAAGCAAACGGAGAAACAAACTGGCCAAAACAAGAGTGCAACTCTCTGTACTGTAACTTTCTCTCTCCTTCTTTCTTCCTCACTGTCTCTCGAGGGGCATCCAGTGAAGCGGAAAGGCAGCCAAGCTAACCAAGCATGTCTGTCCTCTGCTCCTATCGAAACCCACAGCCACTTAGAGAACGGTTCCCGTGAAGGAAGAGGGATGCTTTGTAAACTGACTCGGTGCTGACATGTAAAGTACACTTCTACCTCTGCAGCTCCGCTAATTGGCACCGAGCTAAAAGCTTATTTAATCTGATTGCAGAGAGTACACAAAAAAGGGGAAGTCCGTGGAAACTGAGACAGTTTTATAAAGATAATTAAGATTTCACAGTGACGATTAGTTTCCAAATGCTTGGATGGATGAAAGCAGGTATCAGGGTAGCTGAAATGACGTGTGCCTATGTGATTAGGCCGAGGCAAAGCAGGTTGTCCTTACCTCTGGATTTAGAAGAGAAGGACAGTGAAAGCTCGCTGAACATGTCCGGGTTCTCAAACCGCTCCTCTTTGACTTTGAGCCAAAAGCAATTTTCCGCCATCTCCTGAGGCACTATCTGCAAGCACAGAAAAACTCCATCAAACACCAGCAGGAATAGAGCAAGCAAGCAACAGTGCACACTTAAGCGCGCACACACACACACACACATATACACAAAAGCATTCATACTTGATGCATAAATTATTCCAGTCTTCAGTGACACATAATTCTTCAGAAACCATTCTAATATGCTCAAGAAACACTTATTATCAATGCTGGATTCTTTGATGAAAAGAAAGTTTGAATTAAAACAATTTGTTCACAGATCAGCAATCTCCATGTAAAACTGATCATGTAGACGTGGAGTAAGTTGTAGAGACTTGAAACTTGGAGGGAGGGTAGTACTCACACCGCCGACAATGTCTCGACCAAGTCTCGCCCCAATTGGCCTGACGAGGGTGCTACAGCAATTAAAAGTACGAAATCACTCATATCTCCTAAACCGTCAGTTGCAGGCTCAAGTGTCTTATGTAATTTTTTAAGGGCATAAACAATTGTGAATTGCACGGTTTTTCACACATGCATGCAATATTCGTATCATATGACATAACTCCTCATTCAGGACAACTTTGCCTCTAGAACTACTGCTGTCAATAAAATTGTTTTTTAAATGATTGAGATGATGTAAAAACCCTACATCTGCGAACTATTCCTAGGTTTTGCACTCAATCTGGAAAAAAACACTGCAGTGCAATTCTCTGGACTCTCTAGGTCAATAATTATCACATTTTTTTGAAAGCTATAATGGGGTAATTTGGAAAAGGGGTCTGAATTTACCCCAAATCCTATAAAGCCTAAAGGAAAACTCAAAACATCACGAAACCTGGTGAGCACATGCAACAGGTGATTCTAAACAAGCATTTAAAAAAAAATAGACCACAGTTGTCACTATAACAGTCATAAACGTAACAAAACATAATATTTCTATGGTAAATTACCTGTATTTGCTAAAAAAAAAGGCTTACTACATAATGCATTTTTTTCATATGTGCTTAAATGCCTTAAAGCACTTGAACCCCGGTAATCGCTGCTTGCAGCTATAATTATTTATTCATTTATTTTTAATTTATACTATTTACTCTGTTAACACACATTGCTAGTGTTAAGATAAGCAATTAAAAAAATACAATAAAAATCTAAAAAATTGCTTTCACTTTGAAATGGCATTTATTCTCAAATGACATCAGATTGACAGCTTGGGCATAATATCCTTAACTACTCCCCACAAACTGTTAGTTTGCTCCAAGCAAGAGAATGTGAGGATAAGTATTAAAATATAACCCTGACCTCTGTTCAATATTCCATTTTAGTTTACAATAAGTCAGAATATTAAAGCTGGTGACAACTTTCACTTCACGCTGATTATAAGGTCACTTTTAATCAATTTAATGCATGCTTGCCGAATAAATGAAACTTATTTATACTGATCCCCAAACTTTTAATTAGTTGTGCATGTAGTAGCGTACTGTCCATGCCATACATTTTGAACTTTTGAGTTAAAAACAAACTATTTTTAAATGAAGAATGCATTTTACAATATATGAATAATATATCTCTTAAGATATGCCCACCAGATACCAATCAAATAATGTAGACTTCCTCGCAATTGATCAGTCTACCAATTATCCTGACAACCCAGCAACTGTACTGTGAAAACATGTTCTTATTCTCAAAAATATCTGCACATCCCTTGTGTGCATTTCTGTTTATGTGTGGGATTAGAATCAGGATCAAAGTGATGTAAACTAGCGGAGAGAGGTGGCAGTTTAAACTATGTATTTTCTCCCTTACGGTTTACATATAGTAACCTCCTCCCCCTCATCATCTCTGCCTCATTCTCTCCGCTTCATTACAGCACTAGCATAAGGGAATTCAACTGTGCTACTCGTCACAGTCAAAGCCAACATGTGTGCATGCAATAAATTAGGTGTTGGCACGCTTAGAATCTAAAACCTAGGACTTTAAAGCTATTGTTGTCTTTTGCTGAGAGAAAATTGAAAGAGCTCTCCATACATATAAAACAGTCTCCAGTTTACTGAGCTGAAATCTTTAGTAAAGTGTCTCCAAAGCATAGATAGATAGATAGATAGATAGATAGATAGATAGATAGATAGATAGATAGATAGATAGATAGATAGATAGATAGATAGATAGATAGATAGATAGACAGACAGACAGACAGACAGACAGACAGACAGACAGACATCAGTATCAAACCTCAATGTCTGTCACCCCAAGGTGTAACGTATCAATCAGTAACCATCATGCTAAGTTTTTCCCCCTTCATTCTTTTGCTCTGCAATCAACACATCACCATTCAAACCCGAAAGAAAAGAAAATGAAAGGTTACGTTTGGCATGAAATGACACCTGAGAAGACATTTCTTTCTTAATCTCAGCATACATTGTTGTTGTAATTTGTATAATTGCAGCCCAACAACTAGAAAATTATATCCAACAGCATATACATATATTTCACTATTTCAAAGAAATCTGTGGGATATACTGTAATTACAATCCGGACACAAAAGCCTGGGAAGCTGTCAACATTACTAGGAGTTACTAGATTTAAGGCTAAAAACAGTTTGCATTCTCTTTCATTATAAATAAGATATGGTAATTTCCTCAACCTCAATAATAATCTAAAGAAAATGATATAGCTCAGTAAGCATCACATCATAACAGGCGCAGAAAACAGGAATACCAAAGATGCAATGAAATGCCTCTCGGTTATTCAATAAGCCTATTCTTGTATGAAGTGTTTTTTATAAATAAATCTGTAAATTCATTTTGAAACTATCTGCATTGAGTAGCATCGCCACCTCCTCTCACTTTGTCTGCTATCTGTCTGCACTCCAGAAATATAAGTGACTACAGAAATATAAATCTGCATGTGGAAAGCAAGTATTACGTAGAGGGCTCTACGCTTACTTTTCTTGTTAGGAGCACTTCCTAACTTAAAGGGGTCATCAGATGCCCTTTTTTCACAAATTCATATAATTCTTTAGGGTTTTAATGAAAAGTCTATAATATACTTTGGTTAAAAATTCTCAATAGTAGTGTAAAAAAACCACCCTTTTACCTTGTCAAAATCAGCTCTGCAAACCATCAACTCATTTTATTGCATGGTCCCTTTAAATGCAAATGAGCTCTGCTCGCCCGCCCCTCTCTGATGTGGGATTATGAGCCGTAAGGTTTACTTTAGCCGCATTTAGCCGCGTTTAGTGGTGAAACTTGCCAACAAGAACATTATTAAGAAAGACCGTTTGATGATGCATAAAAAAAAAACCTTATACTCACTTCTGCTGTGGGTGAAGCTGCATCAGATGCGATTTGCACAAACATAGACGCATATGTAGATCAGGATCGGCGCTTTCCTTTTTAAAAACGAAAGTAACGTTCAAAATTCAAGTTGAGATTAATGTTTCAAATATAAATTTTTGAATACAGAAATATTAAATGGTTTAAATAACTGAAAAGATCTGCCAGCAGGTGGTGGCAAGTCACTGATTTAATTACTGAATCATATCATTCATTTGATTAGTTCGAACGGCTGGTTCATTCAGAAATAAACCAAGTGACTGTCTTTATGAATGGGAAATTGATTCATTTCACTAGATTCGTTTAAAAATGCATGTTCATTCATAAACAAAACACCGCTGTGTTTGAATGGAGATGTGCAGCGGCTCAGTTTTGACTTCTTTTACAAACTCCCTTAAAAATTATAAACAACTGTCGCTCATCTTAGTTCACGATCTCAAAAAAGCTCTATTATAATCAACGAAGCTCTCTATGCTGCACAATCAATCGCTTATTTACACTCACTACACTTTGTTTATGAATGGATTTGTAAGATATGTCTGTGATACATTACTCAACTTTGCAAAAACACATATAAACCTTTGAAGGTCCCCTGAGGAGAACACAAATATGCTGATGAGGTCGGTCACAAATGCTGCTCCTAAATATGTTTTCATAGTCGCATGTAGTAGTTTTCAGTCGCAAATGCCAGTGAAATGATCACACTGTAGAGCTCTGACCTAGCCAAAAAAATTACAATTTAATTTAATTAATTTTTAGGCAAGATTATTTCTTTATAATGCTTAGTAAGTTTTTAGGATAATGAATGTCTAACATGGTGAAACACTGTGGTAATGATAATGGTAGTCATTCAACTACGTTTCATTTGGTTGCTCATCCTGGCACCTACTTTGCACCGTATTCTCAATGATGATCCAAATTACTGGACAATATCAGATCGCAATTACAATCTCACTAAGTCCGAGTGGAACTGAAAATACAGAGAGACTGACAGAGTGAGAAACGAACAGTCTCATTAGTGCACTGCCTCATAAGGGCACTTGCAAAAAAAAATACCGTGACTCCTCCAAACAGAGTAATTAACACAAGGCTCAGTCAGGATGACCTTGTTCGCGCTCAAGCAGCAGAGAGAAATGCTGTAGCTTCCTCTTGCCTTGGGCAGCTACACCCATCTCTGGGCAGAAAGTGAGCAGCTCCAAATGGTCTTAGCTGCAGATGCGAGCAATCATTTACTTTTCCATAAAGGAGTGCGGCTCCCCTGTGTGGGCGTTCTAACGGTTGGAGAAATTACATTACAGCACCTCCAGGCAACAATCTCCGATGTGGCTATTTGAAAGTCCGTTACATGCTTTAGGGAAAGATGGGGAGGAGTGCAGGGGCTGGAGTGTTTCCCGACTTTACTGCTGCCGGCTGCTTTTGCTGTCTGACTGTTATCTTCCTCTGTTGTGAGAGATGGAGGGGTCTCCGGTGGGTGATTTAAAATAGCAAGAATCAAACTGATTAGCATTCTCATTTTCCTCCTCTCTCACTCTCTCTATCACCTATCACCGTCACATCAGCATAATGGTACCTGAGAGATCTCAGCATTACCACACATGACATCACCTTGTCCGAGAGTATGAAAGACAGTGCAAACGTATGTGTCAGTAAATAAGGTGCTATTCTTTAAATCTTCAGTATTTTACTAGTTTTAATATTTTAACAGCTTAGCTATTTTGCAACTGCTTCAAAACTTGCACATATTTATAACAATTTAGTTCACTGAGTTTTAATTTAAGTACTGTATTTAAGCAATAAGGTATGAGAGGCCGTGCTGTACCGTGAATAAATCACGGCTGAAGGGCGTTGTTAGGGCGTTGCAACCCCTTCAGCCGTAAATTATTCATGATACAGCACGGCCTCAAGTACCTTATTGCTTTTATAAAACGGTTACCACACAATAAAAATATTAAAATCAAAAATATATATTAATTTATATATATTAAGTTGTACGTTTTCATAAAGTAAAATCATTAACTGCCTTCCGCTGTAAAAAGTAGTTCCTAACTGCTGCAGCTGTGTTTACGTTGCTAAGGGTGGTTGCTAAGGGTGTTCAATGATACACAAAACCATTGAGTGAAGCGGTCATAGCAGTGCCGTATCATGAATATGACACAGCTGCTGACCAATCAGAATTGAGGAATGAACTACCCGTTTTATAATACAAAATGTAACAGTTTCTGTGGTGCACTCTGGCCAAATTTATTTATTCCTTTGTTAAGAATAATCATATTTTTTGGCTATTCTAGTTCAAAATAGAAACAAGCAAATAATACAATGAAATAAATAAAAAATAAAGAGTGAAAATAATTAAATACAGTTGAAGTCAAAAGTTTACATACCTTGCAGAACTTGCAAAATGTTTATTATTTTACCAAAATAAGAGGGATAGTTTAAAATGCATGTTGCTTTTTATTTAGTACTGACCTGAATATGATATTTTACATAAAAGATGTTTGCATATAGTCCACAAGTTGAATTTATAAAAATGACCCCTTTCAAAAGTTTACATACACTTGATTCTTAATACCGTGTTGTTACCTAAATGATCCACATCGGGGGTTTCTTTAGTGATTTTTTTAGTTCATGAGTCAATTATTTGTCCTGAACAGTTAAACTGCCTGCTGTTCTTCAGAAAAGTCCTTCAGGTCCCACAATTCTTTGGTTTTTAAGCATTTTTGTGTATCTGAAGTGTATTTGAAATGTTTATTTTATTTAATAGTTTCAGTTGTTTATTTAAAGCAATCTATTCATTCTGGGTGAAAAAAATAGAGCTACCTATTAGCAAATGTGATAAGAAATATTTCTTGTGCAAGATCATGTGACTCTGAAAACATGGCTGCTGAAAATCCAGTTTTGCCATTTTAGAAATAAATAGACAATGGTTATTTTAGATATTAAAATAATTTTACTATTTTTGATCAAATAAATGTGACCTTGGTAACCATAAACTTTTATTTTTGCATTTAAAATACATATTTTAATACAATAATTATTTTTAAGCAATTGACTCATTTTCCAAACCACACAAAATCAACTTTTCTCCTGAATATAAAATAATCACTATAAAAATAAGGAGTTCTGCCCTTGGGGCTAAATGGATCCTGGTTTGTGGCTCTTCAGCTTTTCAAAGTTAAGTAGCCCTGATTTATATCATTTTTGATCGCTAATTGAGTTTCTTACAAAGAGTTTTTTTTTCTTTCGTAGACTTGTTTTAAAGGAGCGTATCCCTTCTGCGCTGAGGCATAAAGAAGTTAAAGACAAGGTCGAGCAGAAGCATGAAAAAGTACAAATAAATTAATCCAGTTTTCAGACTGTTAAAAGTCCCCAAGGCGATGGGTAAATTAATGATTTAGAGTTAAAAGGAAAAAGAAGATGTGAAGAGGTTGACCCACTGAAATCGCATTTAAATGCAACAGAGGATTACGCAACATTGTTTTATATATTTGTGTTTTGTTTCATTTTAACTCAAAAATGTATTCAATTACGAGCAGAATGTGTGCGCAAGGGCACTTGAGCTAATGAAATAGTTTACAGCCCGATATCTTGAAAGGGAGGCAGAGTGGCGAGTCGTGAGTCTCATGGCTCAACGCTCTTTTTAATAAGCTGCATGTACTCGTAGGCTTTGGACCATCAACTCCCACTGAAAAAGTCGTACTCTCTTTTTCATCCTTTCTTCTTGTCTTCCACTTACACGCTGGGAAGGCTAAATTACTGCCACTATTTGCAATTTTCTGCTGACCTTGGAGTGTATTATGCGCTTCTCAGAACGCACGTGTTTTTAAACCATTTAAGCTTCAGTGGTGTTCTTCAGTGTTCTTACCTTGGACCAGTTCACCCGCTTCATGACACTCTCAGGTTTGTAGGTCTTCTTGGGTACCAGACCGTAAGGCAGCTGGACAACGAGCGGAGGAGGAGCCAAAGGCATACCAGGTGGTGGGGGCGGGCCTCCTCCAGGAGGTGGAGGCGGTGGTGGAGGTCCAAACCCAGGTGGAGGTGGTGGAGGTCCCAGAGTTGCAGGGCAAGGAGGTGGCGGAGGAGGTGGAATGCCTCCACTTGGTGGTGGTGGAGGTGGTGGAGGAGGAGGCGGAGGTGCAAGCCCCCCAGGTGGTGGTGGCGGTGGTGGAGAAACACCGGCCGCTCCGGGTCCTGCCGCAACCTGTAAAAGGATTAAAAAGAGTAAGAGACAAGAAAAGGGCATCTTAAGAGATCAAACATTCACCTCAACCACTCCCGTTCAGCCTCTAGACCCAAAGGCCCATGCTTTTATCACCATTACATGTTTTATCCCATCAGAACTAGCGGGTGAGACAAGGGCAAAGGAGAGTGGAGGATAAAAGACAGAGTGTTTACAGCAGCTGACTTTTCAATTTTAGGAGAGTGCATTAAAACAAGTCTAAAAATCAGAGAAAGTGAGAGAGATAGGGGAGGAGGGGCTCCTCGCATGCATTAAATAAAAGTTGATAAAAGCAGATGGATGACTTGGGGCCGCTGTGGCCTTCCCTCCGGGCACCGCTTCCCTCAGCAGCACTGAGCATCTGCCTGTCTAGCACGCAGAGCACCGCCTCCTGAGAGCCAAGTAGGGGCCAGCGCTCAGAGGAGCCTGAGCCCACCGCCTGATCCTCTCACTGGGGAAACTGGGACACGGCAATTCCTGAGGGGCAGGTAGTCACATTCAATATGTAAATAAATAAACGGCAGGTCAGTCGATGTGACCGGCAGACTCTTCTGGAATGTACACACCTGTCAAGTGTTTGGGCTCTCAGAGGAGCAATTTGACAAGTGTTACACGAGTGGTAAAGTGAATGTGTGTGAGTCTAGGTGTGCAAGTGATGGAACGGTTATCTGTGTGGAAACTGGAGGGTTTTTTCATCCAGGGGATCCTGAATGCAGGGTCCAAAAGTAACACTCTCCTAGTGGCAAACGTGGTAGAAATTGGATTTAGTGAGCAATTAAAATGTAAGAGGCTGTAGGATTTAAATGAAAAAATAAATAAAATAATAAGTATTATTATTATTATTATGTACACTGCCCTCCAAAATTTTGGAAACACCCTGGAAAAGTGAGGTTTTGGACAATATTGGCATGCATCCTTTTTAATTTGTGACAACACAAACTATGAAAACATATTTTATTACATAAGCAGTTTATACATAGAAAAAAACGTACATTTTCGATTCATCAAAATATCCCCATTAGCAGCTATTACAGCTCTGCATAATCTGGGCATCCGAGCTGTCAGTTTATTCAAACATTGACTTGATCTATTACTCAAAGCCTCCTGAAGGATTGCCCAAAGATGATTCACACTTTGCGGATGTCCAAAACCACACTTTGCCAGGGGTGTTTCCAAACTTTAAAAGACAAGTTAGAGTTAGATTTAATATCAATTTGCATTGGGTCTGGCAAGAGTTAATTGTGGACTTTATTGCAGGAAATGTTTAGTACACAGAAAACAAAACACTGAGATAAAAAAGGTGAGATAAAGCTTAACTCTGGGTAACATCAGGCATTATACAACAGCATAGTATAACCAATTTCTATGGGCCTTGTAGGACACACATACACACACACACACACACACAATTTAAAAGCCATTTCAGTTTCAGATTAGCAGTGGAGAATGAAAAAGCGACTGACACTGAGGGCATAACTCAAAAGAAACAAACATGGCGAAGTTTATGATGATCATCTGTTATTGTTTTTAAGGCGTAATGACATAAGCGTTCATTCGTTCCGTATGGAACATACTTAACTGTGATTACACCGAATGACAAGATGACAGTATCGATATTTGTTTGCGGATGAAATATGGAAAGTGCTTTGTGTAGACTGATTCATCTCGTTTAATCATAAAGCATAACAGATGAGAGTAAACCATTAGACTTGATTAACATGTAAATTGCCTCTGTAATTTGCTAATAGATTGAGCGTATGAATAGGATGCAGCCACCTGAACCTTTAGCAGTAATGAGAAGAGTAATCGGGCTTGAACGCTTGTGCAACTGGTGGCGGCAGGCAGTCGACCTCTTTGCTCCATCCTCTAGATCCTTAACCTTGAGCCACAATCCACAGGGTTTTTTTTTTAGCCAAATACAGTACGTGATTCTTTTTCTTTATTGGTCCTTTCTTTTTTTTTTTTTTACTTACTTTCCTGGTAACTGAAGATAAGTGAAGTTCACAAGATGGTCTCCAGGAAAAGAAGCCATTATGGAAGAGTCAGGGCTCAATTCATCCAGTAACTGATAAGACTGAGGGCGGTAAATGTCCTGACAAATCAGCCTTGCTCTGCTCGCAACAGAATAAACAGGTATTTTGAATCATTGATAAAGGGTGGCCAAGTCTCTTTAGCAACAAATTATATGCAAATGCTTCAATTAGAAGTCCCAATAGTCCAGATATGACTTGACCTTTGGATGATTACAAACCATTTTTCTCTCTCTGCTTTTTATCCCATCCTCCTCCTCCTTTTCAAAACGTACTTTGTGCCTCATTCTCATCACTGCTTAGTGAAAAAGTTTCTCATTTTCTAAAGCAATTCCCCTCTCTGCGCTCCAGCCTCAGTTCAGTTGATTAGGAGAATGATATGCGTCGAGCCACATTTTTATATGCATTACCGAGTGTTTGATTACACAATGCAGGCAGTGGATTGTTTATTAGAGGGGAAATTAAAAAGGTGTAGGAGCATCATGCAGGAAGCTGAGGTCCCTTGACGAGTACCCTGTCCCATGATTATGCGTCTGTCAATCTCCGGCCCGTTGTGACCCATTTTCTCTTTTAAGTTTAATACAAGAGAATGGCAAGCAAATTAGCTGCTAAATTAGAGCACCGTCATTTCTGCATCGCTTCGGCCCTCTGTGGCAGCTTGTGGCGCGCTGCAGACCCTCCAGCCACGGCTCTGGAATGCTAATCAGCCTCCGGCACACAATTTTCTCTAGCCATACCCCTTATTCTCTTTAAACAATATTCATCATTTAGACCAATTTTACAACCAAAACCCATTTTGCACAGGAAAACGTTTCATTTAAGGCTCCTTTCCCCCTCTGTTTTCATTTCAGCTTCTTATCTCACTTTAAAAAGCAATTTACGACCAAAAAGTCTTGTTTGATAAAGGTCTAAGCTGGCCACTGACCTGAAATTTCTGGCCGTCTCCCATAGCATTCAGCTGCACTAATTAGCAGTCAGTGTGTCTGCAACTATCTGTTATATATGGACAGGACAATATCAAAGAGACAAGCATCCATTTACACTCTCAACGGGTGGGAGGGCACTCTTAGTAGAAACAGTCACAGTTTGGGTAATTAACTAGGGCTAACACACAATTAAAACCATCCCAATCTCATCTCTGATGAGCAAGAGGCAAATTCAATTAGATTCGGTTACTACTGAGGGTTACAATACTCTAGTTAAATGGAAAGATGGGGTTTCATTTTCCCTTCCAGCTGGAACTGGCTCTGGGAGCCTGTTCCATCATGTTTCCTGATGCTAGTAAGAGTTTGCTTGATTCATATACTTCCTAGCTTCTAAGAACTATAAGTATTCACAGTATAGAGATTGTGCTTGGCAAGATTCACCATCACAAGCTGTTTATATGCAGGATATGTGGTAAGGATTATGGCCTAATTGTGTAGCATGCATTTGTAATGAATGATTGCACAGCATCTGTTGAGAGTCTTCAGACAATACAGAAAATCAAGGCTCTGGATGATCAGTGAGAGGTAACAGCTTTGATCAACCTGTTGGAAGGTATAAAAAAATGCTGATTTTCAACGATGCCGGCGGGTGGCTGCATTGAGCATGCTGGGAAGGCAGAGGGAAGGGTTGGGAGAACACCCACCTTGCTGTTTCCTTCGCTGATGCTTTTCTCTGCCTCTCTTAGCTTGTCTCTCTCACTAGTCAACTGGACAGGTGAGGGACATACAGACAGACAGATACACAGACAGACAGAGCAACGGTAAGGCAAAGACAGAGATTTCATAGCTGGAAGAGGAGAATAAAGCCAACTATACTGAAGGATACATGGTAATAAAACTTAGGGACAGCAAGAAATTGGATGCAAGCAGCCTACTTGAACATTATCAACACACTGTGTTTGCCTACTAATGAAGCAATACAGGGTTTCATTAGTGGTTGTTGTGAGCTTTGCAGAAGTGAATTCATAAATGAAGAACATCATTAAACACCCTCACACAGTTCCAGTTCTGGACAAAATTGAGCGCAACCGTGCCACCCACTGTTTTCCGTGGATTTTGTTCTAGAAAAAAATAGTCTTTAAAGGTTTTCAAGTTATCATTAAAAATCAATTATCCTATGATTTTTACTTCTGGAACCCGACTCTTTTGACTCCTGTCATTTTTGTGATGCTTTTGTTCCACTAACGTCCATTTCAAAGGGAAGTTCAAGGCACAAGAGTCGGGAACACAGTAAATTGTTTTTTGTGTGCTTTTTAGAGTTGCTTCTAGAAAAATTTGTCTTTAAAGATTTTCAAGTTATTATTAAAAATCACTTCTCCTATGATTTTTACTTCTGGAACCCGACTCGTTTGACTCCTGTCATTTCCATGATGCTTTTGTTCCACTAACGTCCATTTCAAAGGGAAGTTCAAGGTACAAGAGTCGGGAACACAATAAATTGGTTGTTGTGTGCTTTTTAGAGTTGCTTCTGGAAAAATTAGTCTTTAAAGGTTTTCAAGTTATCATTAAAAAATCAATTATCCTATTATTTTTTACTTCTGGAACCCAACTCTTCTCACTCCTGTCATTTCCATGACGCCTTTGTTCCACTAATGTCCATTTCAAAGGGAAGTTCAAGGCACAAGAGTCGGGAACACAGTCAATTGTTTTTTTGTGTGCTTTTTAGAGTTACTTCTGGAAAAATTTGTCTTTAAAGTTTTTCAAGTTATCATTAAAAATCAACTCTCCTATGATTTTTACTTCTGGAACCCGACTCGTTTGACTCCTGTCATTTCCATGATGGTTTTGTTCAACTAACGTCCATTTCAAAGGGAAGTTCAAGGTACAAGAGTCTGGAACACAGTAAATTGGTTGTTGTGTGCTTTTTAGAGTTGCTTCTGGAAAACTTTGTCTTTAAAGGTTTTCAAGTTATCATTAAAAATCAATTCTCCTATGATTTTTACTTCTGGAACCCGACTCGTTTGACTCCTGTCATTTCCATGATGGTTTTGTTCAACTAACGTCCATTTCAAAGGGAAGTTCAAGGTACAAGAGTCTGGAACACAGTAAATTGGTTGTTGTGTGCTTTTTAGAGTTGCTTCTGGAAAAATGAGTCTTTAAAGGTTTTCAAAATATCATTAAAAAAATCAATTCTCCAATCATTTTTTACTTCTGGAACCCAACTCTTTTCACTCCTGTCATTTCCATGATGCCTTTGTTCCACTAATGTCCATTTCAAAGGGAAGTTCGAGGCACAAGAGTTGGGAACACAGTAAATTGTTTTTTGTGTGCTTTTTAGAGTTGCTTCTGGAAAAAATTGTCTTTAAAGTGTTTCAAGTTATCATTAAAAATCAACTCTCCTATGAATTTTACTTCTGGAACTTGACTCTTTTGACTCCTGTCATTTCCATGATGCTTTTGTTCCACTAACGTCCATTTCAAAGGGAAGTTGAAGGCACAAGAGTCGGGAACACAATAAATTGGTTGTTGTGTGCTTTTTAGAGTTGCTTCTAGAAATCCTGTTCCTTCAAGTCCTTCTCATCATTTCACTGCCTTATGATGCGCTCTGTGAATTTAGCACAAGCACTTAGATTCAGTGATGCTTTGCTCCCGCTTTGAACTTGCTATGAGCAGCCTCTTTTTAAAAAAGAAAAGGGGAAAAATAACATCTTAACAGCCTTTTTTCATTCAGAGGAAGCATACTCTACTGCTTCTGAAATACACTTATATGGCGCAGTTTCCCCATACTGCACGTAGGGCAGAATCAAATATTAAAGACGTGTAATGGAAAAGAAGATGGATACCTCTATGTGAAGATGGTGGAAAAACTTTGATCACATCTGAAAAGCTGTCCTTGCTTGTAGTGTTTAGAAAGCTTTGTTTTTCGTTTTTGTTTTATACGTTTTCATATTTTTGAAGGGCAGAACAGCAGCCAACACATTGAACATTGTCAAGAAGAACAGCAGCATCTTCATATTCCTTGTGATCGTTGCCTCAAAGAGAGTAGAGAAAGAGTGATGGCGCACACACACTGCATCTCAAACGAATCAGACTGTAAAGGTGAATGGCCGAGCTGTGTCCCCTGATACTGACCATGGCAACAGCGCAGGGCACATGGCAACCAGCTCTATGATTCAAGCGAAGTGCTGTCCTTATCGGCATCATTACCGCCAGACTCCTTGCCAAATCCATCCCGGCAGTGGCAATAAGACACAGGTCCAGCCTTGCACTGTACTGCAATGTTACGAGTCCCATGTTAGTACAGACAGCTGACCGAAGAGCTTTCTGAAACCTATCAGGTGCTGCAAAAGATTTCACCCTGGGTTCTGAATTATTAAGCGAGCTGCTGTTCGATTCCCCATTTTTGACTCTATTCCCTTTCTGTTGAATGTCCTAGAGAGAAGCGACGAGAAACCCTGGAGAAATGTGTTGCACTTTGTTGCCGTTAATATGATGCAATTACTAACCGCGGTCGAATCAAGAAGGGGAAATATCAATGAAAAGAGCGGATATGGTTGCATGCTTATTTAAAACTCAACAACTGAGCAGGAGGCCTAATAACGCATGCACTCTCATTAACTCTTAAAAATGCATGAATTATAAGTGCAAAGCTCTTTTATTATTTTATTCTTTCCATTTCGCATTCAGTCTGTCCGAATTTTTCTGTACCATGGCTTTGATGAGCTCATCTGACTATTATTTTCGCATGAGCTGTTGCTTCGGCTCCTCTGAATAATGGCTCTCTTCAATTATGTGTTAAAGGCAAATCTGTTGATAAGCATGTCATCTCTTTGTTGTCCTTAAACCTCGGTCACCCTAATGGCTTGAAATAATGTGAAAATGTCTGACATTCATGCTTTTCGGCTCAAAGCTTTGGAAATGTACATCATAATGCAACCTACCGAGGCTTATTTTAGCGACAATGATTATCATACAGGGGTAAAATATGGAGACTGGCTTTTTGAAGAGATGACCCCTTTGGGTCATGCATTTATGTATGATTGTGTTATGTATGATATAAATAACATTTATTATAATAATTCATTTATGGGTTATTCTATGGAAATGTCCATTTTTCTGTCCCTAGCCTTTACAGAAATATTACACTTAAAAAACACTTTAGGGTTACAATTTCTTTATATTTTAAAATGAAACAGTATGTTATTTAAAGGGTCATAGGATGCCCACTTTCCACAAGTTAATATGATGCTTTAGGGTCCTAATGAAAAGTTTGTAATATACTTTGATTAAAAATTCTCTACGGTAGTGTAAAAAAACACAAATTTTACCTGGTAAAAAATGCCTGTGCTACTTAAGACTTATTTTGTGCTCCAGGGTCACATATGTATTCATAAAGTCAAAAGGTAATCAAATAATGTGTTCCAAGTTTAAATGTTAGAAAAAGAATTTTAACACATCGTGCCATACCAAATGGACATTTCTGTAGAATGACTCTTTTAATTTTACGGTACAATGTGTTTCGAAACTAAGTTCTACTTTCCATCTGTACCAGACCACCAAAAAACAAGTCAGCATGTGGGTTCAAGTGTGGGTGAGCATAGTGAGTTTTCACGGTGATGTGTTGTGCACCCACAACCTGACAACATTGTGAAACTGTAGTGGGAGAAGAGTTTTACACTGGCTGTCTAATAAAGGGTACAATTTGTCAGCTTTGCGCATGACAACCTATGAGTTTATATCCCTTTCAGATGTGCCAAAACACCCACGGGATATGTGCAACACTCTCATGCTAATATCCCGGTGCTTCTTTACCGAGCGCATTATATGTTCTCTACCAGAAGCACCAGAAGTCTGTTGATGCAAGAATGTTCTGGAGCCAACGCTTTGAACGTGCCTTCAGAGCACACATTTGGAAAGAGTATGCGTCTCCAGGGCTTCGCTTCACTCTTCTACCTGTTAATGTGCTGGAGATGACTGAGCTTCAAAGAGAAGGAGATCACCTTGGGGTAAGACTGAAGGACACCCAGGGAAAAACAACAGCCGAATGACACTGTGGTCCAGGACAGCAAAGCAGGAGAGAGCAGGTGAGCAGTCATTAACGGGGTTGCAGTGTCCGTGAGGAGGGACGAGTTGGGTGCACGCAATATGGCTCGGCATGAATGAGTGTAGAAAAGGAGGGATGATGGTGACTGATGAGGAGCAGAGCATAGAGAGGCCTGGGCTCATGAATATGTGTAGGAGTTGAGAAAGTGATGGACGAGGCAGATGGAGGAAAGGAGGGAGGCAGAGTGGGTAACGTGCCGTGATTCGGCTCTCGGGGCAGATGAAGTGCAGGGGTGAGGACTGCACACAAATGAAGTGTCGGGCTCCGAGATGCTCCGCTTTGCACGGGGAGGAACCCATTCCAGCTCCACCTCCACTAATGTGCCCATTTAGTAAATCTGTGAGAATGAATGGTGGTTCAAGCTGCCAGGGTCCTTAATGACAGCAACTCATCTCGGTTTGAAGGTGGGGAGGCTCTTGTTAGGAGAAGCTGGGGGCAATAGGGCTTGGAAATACTGAGAGGTAGGTAAACAGAAAGACAAAGCGCTGGCTTTTCCGACTGCAATATATCTGGTTTCTGGAAAACTATTTACGCCGTGGATGGCGATTCACAAATGGTGATTTTTTTCCCCTTCCTATTAAACTCCATAAGCTAGCAAGCAAGCTACTTCTTTTGTCCCAAGGCAGCACTAAAATCTAAAATGTTTCAAATTGGGTTTGGTAGGAAATAGCAGTCATTTTGCGGGAGAAAGACTAAGGGTTTTTCTTGACAGGAACGATGATGTGAGAGCCAAAGACGTAACGCAATCCCTCACAGCGTTGATACAATAGCTAGGAACAGGCTGCGATGGAGCAATTGAGAAAAATCAAATCCAACAATTTGAGCGGGAGATTGGCCCTTTATTAAATCATACAATCCCCCAAGTCTTAAAATACCCACTTAGAGCACCACTGCATTCACGATAAAAGATAAAAAGGTTTCAATTTGACCAAATTAGCAGAGTCTCTGCCTTCGCCGCCACATTAGAAGTTGCATTACCATTCGAAGCAGACAGAGAAAAACTGTTTCATATGACCTCACAACACAGAAAATAACTACTAGTGATCCTAATGTGCTTGTATAGCCCATTTTCAGGGCATTTGATGAGCTGAGGCTCTGTCAAGTAGGTTTTATGATGGAGACAAATAATTTAATGCCTTCCAGTCTAATAGCCATTGGAGAATAGTTGAATAGAGGTGGAGAAAGCCAGTCTGGAAAGCGGAAAAAGTAGGCGTGTTTCTTCACGGATCTGTAGGATAAAGGGCCCTTCTAAGCTCTCATGAGAGAAGATAAGAGAAACCTCAGTGGATTCGAAACATCTGAGAGTACAGCAAAGCACATAGCGGTTCTGTGGTATAATCAGTGGCAATGGAAGGGTAAACTATGCATGTTAAAGGTGAACACATAGGCCACGGCATCGCCGGTAGCTTCCATTAGCGTTAACCAGTGTTTGATACCCTTGGGTAGAGAACGCAGAGCAGCTGAACTGATCATACCTATAGGGCTGCTCGTGAACCTAAAGTGAGAGAGAAGAGTGTGTACAGTAGGTTATGGTGCAAGTGTTGTTACCTGGGTCTGCAGGGTGTTGATCTGTGTCTCTAGCCCTTTGATTTTCTCCTCCTGCTTCTGCAGCTCGGCCTGCGCCTCCTGCCGTGCGCTGAACTCCTCGTCAAACTAAAAAAAATAACGCACATACAAAAACATTGGCCTATGTGGATTCCATCAACCACAGGACACATCAACACATGCAGCATGTCTCTATATACACTGCCACTCAAATGTTTGGGATCAGTAAGATTTTTAATGCTTTTTGAAAGGATCCTTTTCTGCTCATCAAGGCTGTTTATTTGATCAAAAACACAGTAAAAAAACTGTAATATTGTGAAATGTTAATGCAATTTAAAATAGTGTTTTTCTATTTTAATATACTTTAAAATTTAATTTATTGCTATAATTATAGCTGAATTTTAGCCAACATTCTTCAGAAATCATTCTGATATGCTGATTTATTATCAGTGTTGGAAACAGTTGTGCTGCTTAATAGTTTTTTAGAACCTGTGATAAAGAACAGCATTTATTTAAAATAAAAAAAAACTTTTGTAACAATAAACACATTGTTTAAAGTTTGGAGTCAGTACATTTTCTCTTTCTTTCTCTCTTTGAAAAAAAATGATTCAGCAAGGATGTATTAAATTGATAAAAAGTGAGAGTAAAGACTTATATTGTTAAAAAAGATTTATATTTTGAATAAATGCTGTATACAATCAAATTATCACAGGTTCCAAAAATATTAAGCAGCACAACTGTTTACAACATTGATAATAAAAGTAATAAATCAGCATATTAGAATGATTTCTGAAGGATCATGTGGCACTGAAGACTGCAGTAATCGCTGATGAAAATTCAGCTTTGCATCACATAAATAAATTATACTTCAAAGTATATTAAAATAAAAAAAGTTATTTTGAATTGCAATAATATTTCATAACATCACTTTTTTTGTGTGTTTTTGATTAAATAAATGGAACGTTCATAAGCATTCGAGACTTTTCTGAAAAATTTTACTGATCCTGAACTTTTGAGTGGCAGTGTACAGCTGCCATCACAAGCATACACACAGTTTGTGAGTGAGACCCAGTGTTTTCAGCTACCGAGAAGTATTTGTGTTGCTTTGCCATTAAACTGCAAGCCTCAGAAGTCTGACTGACATTTGGCAGAGTTGGGCAGGAAGCTGAGCAAGAGCATGGATGCACTCTCAAAGCATCATGGGATGTGGCTCTTGGCTTCACTGACAACAACAGCAAGTGTTATCTCAGCATCCTCATGGACCTCCAGAGGAAATGTTTCAACTAAAAAAAAATTGCAATATTGTTCATTGGGGCCTTTAACACTATTTGCAATGGTGCCTCTAAATAGTGTTCCCAGTATGGCACAAAAAAGCTTGCAGATTGGAGCATCAGCATTGATTCTGCTTGCACTGATACAGATCATGTTGCTCTGCTGCCAGCTATTGATCAGACGAGAACAATCGATGTGCTGTCTCACCGCTCATGGGAGAAAAGTTTGGTGACAGCAGCCTGGTTGCATACCAATAGCGGCACCCAGGGTGATTAATAGACTCACCTTTTTGGAGAATTCAGCCGCTCTCTGCTCGCTCTCATCCACTTTGGCTTTATCCACGCACTGATCTGTCATTCACATCCAGCCGGGTACATGAAAACACACAAGTATATGTAAATTACAAGGTGCATTGTTAACACGACGCTTAAGATTCCACATCAGACACCGAAT
This sequence comes from Garra rufa, assembly GCF_049309525.1. NCBI lineage: Eukaryota > Metazoa > Chordata > Actinopteri > Cypriniformes > Cyprinidae > Garra > Garra rufa. The sequence goes on from NC_133376.1 coordinate 27,405,144, forward strand.
AAAGACAATCAAAAGAACAAAAAAAGCGAAGAGAATAAAATGAACCTGTCAGTGTTTCATTCCCCCCTCCCCTCTGGAGATTTGCATTCTGTTCTAGAGGTTTGAGATGTAAATTTAAAAACGGCGCCCCACAAAAATCTGTTTTCAACTCATTAAAGTAAGGGAAGAAGTGAGAAAATCTAATGTTTTTTTGTTTCTGCAGATGGGTCTGAAAACTTTTAATGAGCCTTTGTTGGCAAGTTACTAAAGTGTTAGTGACAAAACACAAAAAGAGGGGCAAAGAACAAAAAAAAAAGAGGCTCAAAATCACAAGAGGCCAAAAATTTACATCACCCTTGTTTTATTAATTCCTTTGGTGTCCAAGAACTTGGATGACAAAACAATTGGCAACAAATGCTTTCCCTCCCAACACTTAATCATAAAACAAATGAAAAAAGCCCAGGACTGCAAATATAACCGGTACAGCTGAAGTCGTGTTGCGTTTATGAGACATGACACGCCAGCCAGGTTTTGCAGATAATGTTTTATTTATGCATAATGAGTGTACCTTATCTTACGTGTCAGGTGAGTGCAGGTGTTTCAGACAGGGCTCTCATGGGGACCGGGGAATGATAATTAGATCTACTCCAGGAAATCGCAAACTTTTATCAACTGCAGTTGCGCCTTCCTCAGCACAGCATGATTTCACAGTTTTGTTAGACAGAATGTAGTGTGAACCGGTGCAGGATTTTTATAATCATACTGTAGACATCCCATTAAGCCCCAAAAAATCTTTCTGGCAGATTTCATTGAAGTGGTATAACTCAATACTGGACTCTCGCTTTTACCTAAAGCTGGTTACCGAAACCTGAAACTCCTTTTTATTCATTTTGAAATGTTCTGACCACTTTATCAAATGACCATACAGTTCAAGGCAGAATTTAATAGCCTGGAAAACTGAGTTGTACCAATGAATAACAACTTAAAAGGAACCGCGCTGAGGTCTAGTGTGGCGTTCAACGCAAAGGCGTTTTCTTCAAGACCCAGGAGACCTAATCTCAGACTTACCGATGAGATGACTGAAGTCCACATCCAGTCGCTCCCTGTAGGCGAAATCAGGGTCCATCCCACTGCGGTGGAGGACGATCTGGGACACACACTCTTCAATCACCTTGTAATACTGAGGCCTGTAATAAAAAGAAAGAGTACAGCGAGAGTGAGGGGGTAGAGTATGACAAGAGACAAAGCCGTTAACTTCATATAAAATACCGCCTTGTGCATTCCTGCGAGGACAGCTCTTCATAAATCATCTGGTAAGACATATCTTTTAATGGTATTTCACGGCATTGAATTAAGGCTTCCTTCGGTACATAATGAAATCACTAACGGCAAAGCGTGCAGCCGGAGAGTGGTTGGGTGACTTTGTCCATTCAAGGTGAAGACAAACCGACATCCGGGCTTCCGTGCTTCCCTCTCTAATTTGCAATCATCTTTGGCAATTAAGGGCAGCAATAAAACCTGAGACGCAAATCTAATCAGTGTAATCTGTGTAATTAGTCGCACAATGGCAGGGAAAACACGGCCTCGTGTTTGGAGGGGTGACAATGACGGGACGGGGAGTAAATGGGTCTGGGACTAGACACTGCCACGGCGCTTTGTGGGTGACCTTTTCCAAGTTATATTACCAAATTTAATTGCAAGTGACATTTAACAAATACAATGTCGACTTAAGCCGAGCTCCGTAGTGGCAAATAATTATGTTCCAAGCATGACCTTGAATGTCTCATGTAGGTATTCAATTTTCCTCCCAGATATGTGTCGTCCCCTTCTCCCGGCTTCTCGACACAAAACAAGCTTTCGAATTCTAATGAATGAGCATGACTTTAAAAATGTCTCTGTGCTAAATAATTGCACCACAACTCTTCGCTAAAGCCACTTAAGTCTAGAGCATTACATTTTTTAATCTCCAAACATTCTTGTTTGATAAACAATATTTGCAGGGGAATATAGATAATCTAATGGATGAATGGCAGAGTTTGTTGACCCAAAGTAATAAATTACACAACAGGGATGTATTTGCACTTATGTTTTCTTATGATCCATATTTCAGTTTGATTTGCTGCTCTTATGGCCGGAGAGCTGCTAATAAGAAAAATCAAGATCCAGCCACAGACGGTGGCACCAAAAAAATAAAAAAATAAATAAAAATAAATTATTTATAATATATATATATATATATATATATATATATAATACAGTACAGTGAGGGAATAATATTTGTTCCCCTGCTGATTTTGTACGTTTCTTTGTACCCACTGACACAATCATATAAGTCAGACATTTCTTGTAGTTGGCCATCAGTTTTTTCAGGAGGGATTTTGTCCCACTCATCACTCACCTCTCCAAGTCATGAAGGTTTGAAATCTGACATTTGGAAACTAAAACCTTCAACTTCCTCCACAGATTTTCTATGGGATTAAGGTCTAGAGACTAGCTAGGCCACTCTAGGACCTTAATGTGCTTCTTCTTGAGCCACTCCTTTGTTGCCTTGGCCGTGTGTTTTGGGTCATTGTCATGCTGGAATACCCATCCACAACCCATTTTCAATGGTTCTCACCAAAGATTTGACGGTACATCTAAATCATTCAGATGTTCATTGGCAAACTTTAGATGAGCCTATACATGTGCTTTCTTGAACAGGGGGACCTTGCGGGCACCGCAGGATTTTAGTCCTTCATGGTGTAGTGTGTTACCAATTGTTTTTTTTGGTGACTATGGTCCCAGCTCTCTTGAGATCATTGACAAGATCCTCCTGTGTAGTACTGGGCTGATTCCTCAATGTTCTCATGATCATTGAAACTCCACAAGGTCAGATCTTGCATGGAGCCCCAGGCCGAGGGAGTATAAAGTTAATTTATGTCTCTTCCATTTGTAAAGAATCGCACCAACTGTTGTCACCTTCTCACCAAGCTGCTTGGCGATGGTCTTGTATCCCATTCCAGCCTTGTGTAGGTCTACAATTTTGTCCCTGACATGCTTAGACTGCTCTTTAGTCTTGGCCATGGTGGAGAGTTAAGAATCTGAATAACTGATCAGTAAGATTTTTTATACAGGTAACAAACTGAGATTAGGAGCACTCTCTTAAAAGAAGTGTTCCTAATCTAATCTTGTTACCTGTATAAAAGACACCTGGGAGCCAGAAATCTTACTGAATGATAGGTGATTAAATACTTACTTCACTCATTAAAATGCAAATCAATTTATAACTTTTTTGAAATGCATTTTTCTGGATTTTTTGTTGTCTCTCACTGTTAAAATCAACCTACCATTAACATTATAGCCTGACAATTTCTTTGTCAGTGGGCAAACATACAAAATCAGCAGGGGATCAAATAATGGTTTCCGTCACTGTAAATATTAAAACTAAAATTTAAATATAAGCAAAAAGCTAATTAATTAGTATATAAATACCACAACACTGACTCTGATTGGAATAATCTCATTTAATGTACTGCAAATGCTAAAATACATATTTTTAAAAAGACAAGACCAGAATTATAGCATCAAAGAGGACTGCATCTCTTGTTGTAACATTAAAACATAAGAACATGTTTCGAATAAACCAGCTATTAAGATATTACCATAATTGGATGTCTCTCTAAGCTCAATGACAAATAACATACTCAAATAACCAAACAAATAATCATATTCATGCAATTTGCCAATTCAAGGCCTTGTTGTACGAAACACGGCAGTGATGTGTAATAAGCGTGCAGAGGGGGCGGATGGGGTGGCTGGAACTGATAGGGCTGAGAGTGTCACCGAGCCCGGCTTAGTGGCAAGGCCCGAAGCTTACGGCTGTCACTGATGTACACCATATCATTATCTCAATAAGCCGCCCTATTTTCTCAACATCCTGGCTACCACCACTGCCGCTTGCTGGATAGAACCGGGAAGGAGACGACTGACCCAGAACTGTCACACCCCACCAGAGGAGACGGCATATGTCCCACTCATCGGAGCCGCTCTTTCCTTCTCTCTCTCAGTCTGGCACCTTCACTGTCTGCCTCTCATCTCCCATCCAACCCCTGCTCCACACTGCCCATCTAATCTTCACATCAGTCACGGCCAAAAGTAGAAGATGTGCTCCATATACACTCCCTCTGATCTACCTTCTGTTAGAGAGTCTTAGAGAGTTATTGCCCAACATCTTCCGCTGCTCTAAAAAGCAGTAAAAAGGAAGGCTGAAGGGCTGAAGGACACCGCTAACTGTTATTAAATCGTTCTGTTTATTTTATTTCACTTTAAAAACGGTTATTAAACAAATCGAGGGAAACTTTCCATACAAATAACCAAGGACAGTGCTGAGGGCACAGAGTTAAATGAGGATAAAAGTGTCTGGTTGTTTTGCTGGAATTAAAGAATGGCTTTAAATCAAACGGTGCGATCTATTGGCACGGACAGCTCTCCTTTATGGCTGGCTTTGATCACCGGAGTACCTCCCAACGCCTATGAACAAGAGCGACGTTGTCGACTGATGCGGACTGAAGTACAGAGATGCCACCAGCCTATTCTTCCCTCCCTCTCCTTGGAGACTCGGCCATCAAAGCGCACACTGATCTCAAGGGATCCCTTTAATCTAAAATTATAGCCATACAATTTCCCAACCAGCCAATCCAATCTACATAAAACGTCTCACCAGGTTCAAAAGCAAGCAAAGACGTCAATGATGAGAAGTTTATAGAGTGACCATGTAATGCAGACGCATATGAGACTACAAACAAAAATGTGCATCCATCTTTAGATGCTAAACTTAAGAAATGTTTTAATGCAGATTAAAGTGGCATTGCCTAAACATCGCTCTTATACTTTGCATCAGATTTTTCTCATGAAATGGGAATAAAAAAGAAAGCTAAATATTTGAGTTGATATTAAAATGCCTGATTTCTGTGGGATTACTATGGTCTTTTCTTTTTCCCTCAGGAGAAAATTCTCAGAGAGGCAGATGACTTAATTTTCTCGTCATTTAATCTCATTGGTGTCTAAAAGAAACAATTGGAGACGTTAAAGGGATTCCATTTGCTATTTTTCTTTCCTATGGGAGAGAGTCTTTAATAAGTGCATACATTTTTAATCAGCGTTTGTAGTGATCCTGTTTTCTGCCGTCAGAGTTACAGACACAGGGGCGGGAGGGATGGCACTGAACGAGAATCTGCCATACTACTTGCTTAATGTGTTTTCTATTTCTCGCTTTTTCCAACAAGCCAGCCAATACATTATTCATGGCTCAAAGTGAGCAGCAACATGTCCATGGTAAATTCCCTCCCTTTCATCGCTGCGCTTTTCCTTCTTTATTAAATATTTTACCTCAGCAACAGGTCTGATGCAACAGTGGACTGAAATGATCAGTATCATTTCTTCACTTTCTGACTGACACACAAACTCAGAGTGCGGCCGAACATGCAAAATAACTCTCCCTTTTAAATAAATCATCATTCAAGACATAGTTAAACAGCAATATGACTAAAATCTAATCTGATATGAGTTATTTTATATTACTACAATGGCAGAGCTATACACAGTAGTTATTTTTGCTGAAATTTTATTCAAAATATATTATACATAACCACAAATAAATATTTATCAAATTAAACTGCATTTATTCATTTTAATATGGAAGCCCGTTTCCATCACTGAATAAAAAAGAAAAGTAACTGCGATTCTTCACCTCACAATTCTGACCTATTTTGCACAAATGTGAGTTATAAAGTCAGAATAGCAGGATAAAAACACAAAATTGCAAAAAAAGTCAGAATTGCAAGATAAAAACTCACAAATCTTACTTTTTTCTCGCAAATGCAAGTTTATATCTCGCAATTCGGACTTTTTTTCTAATCATTTTGACTTTTTTATTAGATCTAGTTCTGAAGGGAAAAAAGACAGATATGTTCTCAGAATTGTGAGTTTATATCTCACAATACTGACTTATTACCTTGCAACTGTATGTTATAAAATTAGAATTGTGAGATATAAACTTGCAAGCCTGAGGAAAAAGTCACAATTGTGACATATAAACTTGCAATTCTGAGAAACAAAGTAAGAATTATGAGTTTGTAACTCAATTGTGAGTTTATATCATGCAATACTGACTTTATAATCACACAACTCTGAGAAAAAAGTCAGAACTACAATTTTATATCTCGCAATTCTGACTTCATTTGTCAGAATTGAACGTTTATATATCACAATTTTGAGAAAAAAAGTCAGAATTGGCAGTTTGTATAAAGCAATATTAAGAATACAATTAAATTGTATTTATTTATTTTAATATGAAAGATAATGGAAGTGTTTCCACCACTGAATAAAAAATAAGTTTATATTTTGCAATTCAGACTTTATCACTATTCAGACTTTTTTCTCAGAATTGTGAAATATAAACTCACAATTTTGAGTTATAAAGTCCAGTTCTAAAGGGAAAAAGACTGATATGTTCTCAGAACTGTGAATTTATATCTCACAATGCTGACTTGCTTTATAAACTCACAATTCTGAGAAAAAATATTTTTTTTTATTTATTGTGAATTCACATACTCAAGAATGCTTGTTTCGTCAACAGGAACTGAGAAAATGTCAATGAACAGATCCAGTTCTGCAATCTAGTTACCTTTACACGTATTGAACAGATATTAAAGAAAACATATGATAGCACTCACCTGATATAATAATCATTCCTGATGAGCAGCAGGTGCTGGAGGATGGATAGGAAGTACGGTTCTGAGCCTGTGTCTTTCACCATGTTGGATAGGAGATGGTACACCTCACCCATATCAGTACATAGATGGTTAAGGACAAAACTGCACATAATAAAACAATGTTTATCTAAATGCATGCATGTACAATTGTGTATAAGACACATGCACTACAGTGCAGTAATAAGTAATAAGATGAGAAAGAATGAAATGCAAAAACACAACTAAAGGTGAACAGCCATCGCTCACTGGAAATTGCTTGCTTGCTTGTTTTAATTCAGATGGAGGGCTGAGTCAAAGGTTGAGTCCAAGCAGAACTGATGCTATCCTCATGCATTCTAAAGTATCTTTAGGGATCTAATTTGCTAACATGTGTAAACACAAGGTTTTGAAGAAAAGTGACAGAGGCAATACCTCTTCTGCCAGTTCGTACCCTGGCTCTGGACATGAATCAAATGAAAAATTTTAAGTTTGATTATTTAAAGCGATAAAATATGGATCAGTTACATCCTTTTTATATTTATTTACTTTCTGGACTCAAATCTCGTCCTCAGTTTGTCTTGCTTGTCTCCAAAACACAAGCAATGTTCTCTCAAACTTGCAGAGTATTGATTAAATGTCCAACATCCCCTTTCCCTGAAGAGAAAGGGCAGTGGCTTTCCATGTCTAAAATAGATGTAAGATCAGACAGTCATCATGGTGTTCTTTTTTTATTATTATTATATCAAGAACTGACGCCCCAACCCTCTCTCTTAAGTCCACTTGAGTTAAATAAATGACCGGTGATCTATTTTCAACAGTGGCAAGCTAAAGCATATGATGATTAACAGTAGCACTCGGTGGGTTATTAATTGTTTCTACTAATGGATATAATATAACAATGCTCGCTTAAAAATATGGGCAAAAATAGTTTAGGAAATGGTGTATATTTGTCGTGCTGCACTGAGCAGAGGTGGGTGAAATATTGAGTCCAGTCATTACATGTACTGTAGGTTTTGACAATGTCTGTTGAAATATTTAAACGCTGACTGCAGGGTGATGCACTGGCTGGACTGGAGTACACTTTCTTGAGCCACAACAATCACTCCTTCCCTTCCACTGGGATAGAAATCAAAAAGCTGTGGAGGCTCAATATTTAGAGGAAAACACTAAAAAGGTACAGCAGGTCTGTTTCCGTTTAATTAAAGACAATCTGCCTCAGGTTAGAAAATTCTATATTCTTTAAAAGAATGTTAGGTATAAAACGAGATGTATACTATGTCTAAATATTTATGGACCGTTAAGACTTCTAGCCACTTTAAAAACTGCCCTTGCAGCAAAGCAATCTGCCCCAGTCCTGCTGTACATTTTCTAATTAACTCATATCATTTCAGATATTCATAAGGTTGTTAGTGCATCCCATGTTCTGTCAACTCAATGTGAGAATACAAGCATCTTCAGAGCATTATTGCTGATAACACAGGTGATCTGCTTAAGTGAATTATTTTCTCCACACTTCAAAAGCGGCAAAACGCACCAGAATGCCGTTCTCTCTATTAAGCAGGGCCACGAGTGTGCACACAGATACACGCCGTCTGTGCATATTTGTATTTTGGGCATGTTTGCAGTAATATACTGGTGGGGAAGGTGATGCATAAACATGAGCTGTATCAGCATGAAGCTGAGCAATACAAAAGACAGAGAGGGAGGGTCAATCAATCACACGGCCCAACTTTCAATTAATATTCAACAGCTTCCTGAAGTCACTACAGTGGCCAAAACTAAACCAGAGCAGAAGTGCTATATTTATACTACTACTATCGCTATCACTAATAATAATTGTAACATGTTACTTTATTTTGATACTCCACTTTAGATGTTGTACTTCTAAGTAACTGTGCTACTACATGTCAACTGAATCTCTTGATAGTATTAGTAGTGTTAGTAGGGCTGTTGGATAGTAGGGTAGTAGAATGTCTGTTGGGGAAATAAAATGTCAAATAAAGTGTTAGCAGATACTCTAAGCCTACTAATGACTGTTAGCTATTATTAAAAATCACAATAATAAATTAGAATTAAAATTAATAAAATTAAACAAAATTATTATAAATAAACACTATTATTATTATTATTATTATTATTATTATTATTACTATTATGTTGGTGTTTGTTGTTGTTTTTATTATTATTATTATTACATATATAATATTTGTAGGCAAACATTCATAAAATATTATTACAACATATATAATATCTACAGATAAACATTCATAATTTGTTATTACTATTATTGCAACATATATAATATCTATATGTAAACATTCATAAAACAGTATTATTATTATTCTTTTTACAACATATATAATATCTAAAGGTAAACATTCATAAATTATAATTATTATTATTAATATTATTACGTTGTTCTTGGTGGTGGTGTTATTGTTGTTGTTTGTTATTATTATTATTACATATATAATATCTAGGTAAACATTAATAAAAAAGTATTATTGTTTACATTAACATTGAATTAACATTTACAAATTATTATTATGTTGATGTTGTTTTATTATTATTATTATTATTAATATAATATCTATAGGTAAACATTCATAAAACAGTATTATTGTTGCCATTGTTATTATTACAACATATAATATCTACAAGTAAACCTACATAATGTATTATTATTAGTATTACATATATAATATCTATAGGTAAACATTTATAAAATATTATTATTATTACCTTTTTACACACACACACACACACACACACACACACACACACACACACACATATATATATATACATATATATAGTATTACATATATATAATCTATAGGTAAACATTTATAAAATATTATTTTATCCTTTTTTACATATATTATTTTATATATTATATATTTGACATATATAATATATATAGGTAACATTATTATTATTATTATTATTATATTCACTTGTAGAGATTTTACATATATACTATATATGTGACCCTGGACCACAAAACCAGTCATAAGGTTAAATTTTACAAAACTGAGATTTATACATCATATGAAAGCTCAATAAATAAGCTTTCTATTGATGTATGGTTTGTTAGGATAGGACAATATTTGGCCGAGATAAATCTATTTGAAAATCAGGAATCTGAGGGTGCAAAAAATCTAAATACTGAGAAACTCACCTTTAAAGTTGTCCAAATTAGGTTCTTAACAATGCATATTACAAATCAAAATTACGTTTTGATATATTTACAGTAGGAATTTTACAAAAAATCTTCATGGAACATGATCTTTACTTAATTTCCTAATGATTTTTGGCATAAAAGAAAAATCAAAAACTTTGACCCATGCAATGTATTTTTGGCTATTGCTACAAATATACCCCAGTGACTTAAGACTGGCTTTGTGGTCCAGGGTCACATATAGGTCAACATTTATAAAAATCTATTAAATGAATGAATGAATAAACAAACAAACAAACAAATAAATTAATTAATTTAAAAATGTTTACAAATAGATATTGTATATGTAAAATCCCCATAGGTAAATATACAAAAAGCAGCCTGACAGAAAACGAGAAGGGTGGGATTGAAAAACGTTTGGTGTTTAGAAAGAAAAGAGGGGAGGAAAGGACTGAGAAAGACAGAGACCGTTGCTTAGACACGCATATTACACAAGGCACTTACAGATCAATGCCAAATTGTCCTTAGAGACAAATGTTGTGTCTCTTACACAGTTGGCTGCTCACGAAAATCATTAGTCCGGACAGTCTGAACTAAAACTCTGGCTTCTCCATCATTTCGGCGAAGCTTTCCCTCTGAGAGCTTACGGAAAGAGGGCGAACCGATAAAAACCATCAACAAAATCAGCACTAAAACAGCCGAAAATATATGCTTTGCTCTTTTCTCGAATTCAGTGAACGGCTTCAAGCTACTGTGAGGATACACACAAATCCAGAAGCTACTGCATATGGCCGCCACGTACGCAGCTGTGGCCTGAAGGGTCAGATGCAGATGTAGAAACAGGGAGAAAATAAGTGTGAGCGGATTTCCATAGCCGCGTAGCATAGTCTATCCGCAGATTTGAGGGGGAATGAAACAGAGGAGAGGTGAGCGTAGAGGTTGCTCTCTGTGTCTCTGGAATGTCAGTATAATGAGCTCAGGGCCAGAGAAGGATGCTGGGATATGTGTGTGGTGCGTGCATGTGTTGATGTGAAGAGGTTTGTTTACCACCAGAGTTGCCAGAGGCTGGACTGGAATTGAAAAAAAAAAAAATAAATAAACTGATTCTCAAATCCCTTCCGAATGAACTGGAGGTCTTGGCTTTAGACCCGTGAGCCACACCGGGCGCCCTCGCGGCTGCACGCACACACGAGGCAGTGGTAAAAAGGATATTCCATCTCTGCGCGGATGTCATCTAGTCGGTGAGACAGTTCGATGGAATCCTCCTCCTTATTTTCATTAAACACCTTCAGCTGAATGTCGAGCTCCTCTGTCTCCTTCAGCTCCTGTGATTACAGAGGTTGACACCAGAGGAATGAGTGACTGATGAACATGTGCCGTCATATAACATTGGTAATATAGCAAGAAAAAAAAAAGTCTGCTTTTTTTGTACTCTTTAAACTCTTTGTACAAGAGTTTTAGAGTTTTTTAACATTTAGTTCATGACTTTGCTTTGTCAGATTAGAGGCCATGCTAGTGTATCTGTAAAGGTTGACCAGTTCACTTTTAGGAAATAAAAATATTAGCGCTGTCAATCAATTAAAAAATTAAATTGCACCTTTTTTCTGAAACTAATTGCGATTAATTGCAATTAATCCCACTTAATGCAATCATTTTATATTTACTCTTAAAATGAATGTAGTGACACTTTTAACTCTTCACTTTTAGCAAATAAATATATTAGTGTTGTCAAATCGATAAAAAAACGAATTAATTGCACATATTTTCTGAATCCCATTTAACAATAAAGTTTTTAAATATGCTTTTATATTGCAATAATTTTACATTTGATCTTAAAATGAATGTTGAAACACCTTTAACTTTTTACTTGTCACTTTTAGCAAATAAATATATTAGTGCTGTCAATCGGTTAAAAAAACGAATGAATCACATTTTTCTTGAAATTAATCATGATTAATCGCAATTAATCCCACTTAACATTAAAGTTTTTAAATATGCTTTTATATTGCAATAATTTTTCATTCAATCTTAAAATGAATTTAGAAACACTTAACTTTTTACTTTTACTTTCAGCAAATAAATGTATTATTGCTGCCAATCGATAAAAAAATTAATTATTCGCACATTTTTTTCTGAAATTAATGGCGATTAATCGCAATTAATCCCACTTAACATTAAAGTTGTTTTTTTTAAATATGCTTTATTGCAATAATTTTACATTCAATCTTAATATGAATGTAGAAACACTTAACTTTTTGCTTTTAGCAAATAAATATATTAGTGCTGTCAATCAATAAAAAAATAATAAATCACACATTTTTTCTGAAATTAATCACGATTAATTACAATTAATCCCACTTAACATTAAAGTTTTTAAATATGCTTTTTTATTGCAATAATTTTACATTCAATATTAAAATTAATGTAGAAACACTTAACATTTTACTTTTCACTTTTAGCAAATAAATATATTAGTGCTGTCAATTGATTAGATTGAGTATATACTTAATATTTGTTTTTGCTTTGTTTTTTTTAAGACTAAAGGCGAGTTTCACTGTTACCAAAATTATTGATGTCTCTAGGAAATTGTTCTTTTTTCCTAATATATCGTAATTATTCAAGCAGTTTAAATTAAATTTACAGTTTAAATGAATATCCTCAAAACAAGTGCAAATGGAAAGATAACAAAATGTCTGTATGTCTTGCCCAAACTTACTGTTTAAGAAGAAAATACATTAAAAAAATAAAAATAATGCCCCTTTAAGGTGATGAATGGATGCCAATGGAGGAAAGGCTCTAGTATGCCAATAATGAATCATCACCCTTTTGGCTAATTTTCAACAAATGTGACCATGGACCACAAACCCAGTCATAAGGGTCTTTTTTTAAATCGCCTTTATAGTTGTCCTAATGAAGTCCTTAGCCATGCATATTACTAATCAAAAATTAAGTTTTGATATATTTATGATAGAAAATGTACAAAATATCTTCATGGAACATGATCTTTATTTAATATCCTAATGATTTTTGGCATAAAAGAAAAATCGATAATTTTGACCCATACAATGTATTGTTGGCTATTGCTACAAATATACCCCTGCAACTTAAAACTGGTTTTGTGGTCCAGAGTCACATATATGTCACTGAACATTCATTTTGGACTGATCTACTGTATCTGTGAAGTTTACACTGAAAAAATGCTGTTTTATAAGAGTGTTTTTTCAAAAATCTCATTCGCAATCGAGTCATTGACTTTCCAACAACTCTGGCAGCAATTTAATGATGTCAAGGCTATAAAGCGATTGGTTATCAAGGTATGCAGAGGTTGCTATCTGGTATCTATATCTTTGAGAAAGCTGTGCTTGTCAAGTGATTCAAAACTCAGGTGTCAATTAAAACCATAAGTCTGATTAGTGTTGTATAGCGCTGAGAGTCAATCTGTTTTTCTATGGTACACAGATTGTCTTGCTATGTATACCAGTAACATATGCGACAGGGTTTAGAGAGGGAGAGAGATAAAGAAAGAGAGGATAAAATAGGTGTGCTTTACAACTTCACTATGAATCACTGCTGGTGTAGTTTATGGACGGTGAAAAGCCAAATATAACCCAATTTCTGTAGTTATCAATCAGTGGACTATACTTCAGGCATGCCATCTGTCTTAAAGCAACAGCCAATCAGAGAGAAAGAGCACTCGCAATGCCGCAGTAGGAGGCAGGACCAAGTCTCTCGCTCTCTCTCTCTCACACACACACACATACACACACACACACCCATCTCCAGAAATGTGTATTTTCATTTCATCAGACACCATTTTCTATCTCTCCTTGAGGATTTAGTGCATCTCATTTGTCTTTCACTTTGTTTCTTTCCCTTTGCACTTGCCATTTTGAGGATACTAAAACCTGGAAACTCATTATTCACAATTAGAGAACAATGTCATATTTAATTGTCCTATTAAACTTTCAAATACATTATTCATAAATTACGATAAGCTCATCATATGCGGGGGTAGATTGAGATAATTATAATAATCGCAGCAATAATATGGGGAGCAGTCAAAATGACTTATTAAGAGTGAGGAAATGCCCACATAAATGAGATGGTGAGTGATGTGCCGGCCTGGTTGCGGGCTTCGTGGCAGCGTGGGGCAGAGATCTGCGAGCTGATTGATAATGATGTGCGAGGGGAATGGCCTTTATGAAACAAAGCTGTGCCATTAGTGAGGAGGACACCAAACCAGGGCACATTTTAGCTGTTTTCAATAGTTTCCTTCATTTGTTCAAAAGGTTTTATTTGTTCTGTAAAGCAATTTTTCAAACTTCACTTTTTTATCTTTTAGCTTACACTCATGTCATTTTAAACCCAAACTCTTTAATTAGAAAACAACATCTGTCATTCGATGACAAAAATCCTGTTGTGCATCTGTAGTTGAAGTATTTTTCTATTTATTTACCAACTTACCTTTACCACAAAATAAAAAACAAGCTAATGAGTATTTATCATATTATTTAATTAAAAAAATCCAAATCAAAAAATAAAAATAGTGCATAAATTAAATAAGTAATGAAAGTAATAAAGTAAAAAAAAATACAACATAATAAAAAAATTATAAAAGAAAATTATCAGGTGTCAAATAAATAATAAAAATTAAGTAATGAACGCAATAAAGAACAAAAATTAAAATTAAAATAGAATAAAAGAAAAAAAATGATAAAAGAAAGCAAATCAAGTGGCAGAAAATTAATAAAAATTAAAAAATAGTGCATAAAACAAATAAGTAATCAAAAAAGTAATGAAGTACAAAAATAAAAATTAAAATAGAATAAAAGGAAAAAATTATAAAAGAAAAATATCAAGTGTCAAAAAAAGCATAAAACTTCAAAACAGTGCATAAAATAAATAAGTAATGAATGCATTGAAGTACAAAAATTTAAATAGAATAAAGGAAGAAATTATAAAAGAAAAAAAAATCAAGTGTCAAAAAATTTATAAAAATTTCACAAAAAGAGCATAAACAAAAAAGTAATGAAAGTAATGAAGTATAAAAATATAAATTAAAAGCAAAGAATAAATGCTAAAAGAAAAATCTCAAGTGTCAAAAAATTATTAAAAATTAAAAATAGTGCATAAAACAAATAAATAATGAAAGAAAATAAAAATAGAAATAAAAAAATATATAAAAGAAAAAAATCTAAATGTCAAAATGTTTTTTTTAAATAAAAATTAGAAATTTTAGTGCATAAAATTAAAATTAGTGCATAAAAAATATGTAATGAACGTAGTGAAGTACAAAAATAAAAATTTAAATAGAATAAAAGAAAAAATTATAAAAGCAAAAGTATACTCACTGGTAGGATCTTCTTGAGGCCGCAGCGCAGAAACTCATTTCGTAAGTGTATCCTGAAGTCTAAATCATCTGGCGATGTAACGAGGGCATTGATCAGCTGCATGCAGGCCACCTGTATTCACACACACACACACACACACACACACACACACACACAACCACCATTTAATGCAAGCAAATTCTTAGAATCATCCCTTTGGCGATAAATGATTAAAATGTAGTACCCTGCAACAGCTTCTTATTCATACTACTCTCATCTCTCATCTTAAAGAAAAAAATCAATATATCTCACATTACATAAAATGAATTCATAAGGATGGAACGAGGCAGTTGCCACTGTGAAGAAACAAGAGAGAAAAATGGTAAAAATGAAGGGAAAAGATACAAGTGGATTGGTAAAGCTGTCCAGAGGAAGGAGGGATGGAAGGAGGGAGCAGGCATGGCTGAACAGATGTGTATTTTTAATTGATTTATCAGATCAAGGCAGTGGGCAGGGAGGAGTGCTGATGGTTCTTAACAGGCTATAAGGTGGCTCCAGGGAGCCGGATAGGATGAGAAGGAATACTCTTCGCTTGGTTGATCAATGCAGAGTGGAAAGAGCATTCTTGATGGACATGTGAACAGTATTCCTATACATTCAGCCGCTTTGGCCTGGGCTTTTGGAGTTGCTGTTGGCCTGCATGTTTCATTCTCCTGCATGATTTTATTTGTCAGGAGCAGCTCCGCCATTCTCGCTCGCAAAGTCTTGCTTGTTCTGCCTTCAAAGAACGACCACAAAAACAGAAATCTGACTTGAGTCATGGGAAAGACAATGTTTGTTACGGTATTTAGGAAATGAGAGCCATTTGGAAGAGATGCATAGGTTTGATTGACGTTTTTTCCCCCGGCTCTACAGGGGATGTTAGAAGGAAAGCTTGAATTAATTCAATGAAAAGGGGAATAAAAATTGGTTATGTATATAACTATAAAGGGCATGTTGGTTCTAATAAGTGCTGTGAACGAATGTGTTATTACCTGAAACAAAATAAAAAACCTAAACCGTCAAAAAAATAAATAAATAAATAATAATAATAATAATAATAATAATAATAATAATAGACTGTGGGAGATTTCTGACATTTAAAAATTGTACCAGTGCATTAACTTGGGCAAAAATAAAATAAAATAAAATAGTAAAACATTACATAAAAATAAAAAAGTAATTAGCTAACAAATAAAATAAAATAAAACTAAGCTAAAAAAAAAAAAAAAAAAAAAAAAATAATAATAATAATAATAATAATAATAATAACAATAATAATTAAATGAAAAATACATTTGATAAAAAATAATAAAAATGTAATAAAATAAAAGTCAATAAAAAATAACAAAATAAAATATTACATTAAAATAAAAATATAATTTGCTAACCAAACATTTTTTTTAAATAAAAGTTCAAATAAAAAAAAAAACTTTAAAATACTAAATAATTAATATAATAAATTAGATTATAAATAAAATTAAAATTGTATTAAATAAAAAGTTAAATACAAATAAAACAAAATAATTTATTTAAACAAAACATAACATTAAAATATACAAATTAGCTAACAAATAAAATACAACTAAAATTAAATTTAGAACATTAATTAAATAAAAAAATAATTATAAAATAAAACATAACATAAAAAATTTAATTAACTAACAAATAAAATTAAGTTAAAATATTTTAAATAAGTTATAAAATAAAATAAAAAATAATTATATAAAAAACGTTAAATAAAATATATAAAAATAAATTAAAAAGTATCATAAAATAAAACAAATAAAAATATAATTAATACAAAATTTAATTATCTAACAAATAAAATTTAATTAATTAAAATAAAATAAAAACAAAAATAATTAAATAAAAAAATAAAAATTACTTAAATTAAATTAGGTACAAAAATAAGTTAAAAGGCTAAAAGGTTAAAACACAAATATTACTAACAATAAATCAAAGAATAATACAATAATAATAATTTAATTGGCTAACAAATAAAATAAAATAAAATTCTAAACTAAAAAATGACATTAAAATAAAATAAAAATTTTATTTAAAATTAATTACATTTAAAAAATGTATTAAATAAAAACATATATATATATTAGAAAATAAAATAAGTGAAAATAGAAAACTGAAAATGGGGGAAGCAAAAAAAAAAAATTAAAAGTGAAAAAAAAAAACAATACTCTAAATAAAAATAAATTATTGTTTAAAAATTCTGCTTTTCACAGCAGCAGTCTTGCTTGAGGAGAAGCCTGTTGGCATCAGGAACCATCATGCCATTCTTGATTCCTTCTCTCAAAGTCCCAGTAATCCAGGGGAATACGCACAACAAGGTCCATTTTGCTTCCATCATGCAACATTATGCCTCCACATCACCGAAGTTCTTAAATCTTCTCGCATTCCCATTCGAGCAATTATTTCAATTTGAATCACTGAAGAGGCATACTGAGTGAATCTAGATCGTTCTTGGGAGTCCTCCGGAGGGCAAATGCATTTCATCATCAACACATCAGCCTGTTCAGAACGATGTTGCAGATAGGGTACTGGTGAAGGTTGAGGAACTTATTTTCCTTTATGGGTTGAGTATGCAATGATGAGCTTGTGCAGCACAGTGCCGGAGGTGGATTCCAGCAGAGTAATTAAAAAACGGCACTGCTGGGATGGTTTTAAGTTTGCGTGCTTGCGTCACTGAGATGGCGTGACGGCAAAACACATTTTAATCACGTTTAAAAAGTCTGGCTCTGCAGCCCATCGCAGGTTTTAAAAGTGTTTAATTTCTTTTAACCGGCAGCGTTGGTGAGGTGTTTTAATTTACTTCACAATTAGCGGTGGTTCTTTTCATTAAAAGCCTTTTTTTCAAGGAGGAAAACAAGGCACCAAATCAAAGGGATTCATTCCTCCCTTCTCCTCTCGCTCGCCCTGTATCGTATCGTCGTCTTCTTTGCTCTCAAGAGCAACACAAAGATTAGGGATTTGGTTAATGAATGTGTGAGAGTGGCTTGTTGTGCTTGGTCACAGATCACTGCAGGCTGTGGAGAAGCAGAGAATGATAAATACAGGTGTGGTGCTGCATCCTTGCCCTTTTGATTCGGTTCCTCTGAGACCAGCCTGGAGAATGCAGAGGAAAAAGTAAGAAGGGAAAATGATAAAGTAACCATCTCTCAAGAAGAGTTTTTTTTGTTGTTGTTGTTGTCGCTAGTTTCCAGAGCTCCGGGTTCTTTGTGTGACCTGGTTGGGGCTGATTAGGGTTTAGAATACACCTCCTGTTCCATTAGAATAGCCAGCAGCTAGCTTCCATCTTGTGGCGTAGGTGGCAGGGTTGACAGACGACCACAGAACACAGTGAGAGGAGGGATAGGGGGACTTGTTTACACGTCAAGCTGAGCCGGGGTGCAGAAGAGCTTTGAGTGACAGATGTGCCAATTTCTACCTGGCTCCAGCATCAAAAAGAGCATTGAGAGTGAAGAGGCCTCACACATTGACTGACACTAAACAGAGCAGATCTATATCTGCTGCCCAGGGCAAGCAGAATTCTACTAATTATTTGAAATAAGCGAAATAAAACATGAGGACGTATAAAAGTTCAAAAAAGTGTGATGTTGATGTGTGTTCTACTTGAATATTCCTTGGCCGTTCTAGAGAATAACAGATGCAACATTTATATGCAGACACATGCTAAAGAACATGCCCAAAGAAATAGACATACTCAAAATAAAATAAAATGATAGAGCAATAAAAAAAATAAACAGATAATATAGGAATTAGAAAAATAAATAAAATCTACAATAATACATATATACAACTGAGTAATACAATAATAATAATAATAATAACAAAATATTAAATTAATAAAAGTACATTTATTTAAAATAAAATAAAATGATAGAGCAATAAAAAATGAAATTAAATAACATAATATAGCAACTAGAAAAAAATAAATAAAATCTACAATAATATATGAACTGAGCAAAACAAAAATAAAATTAGATGAATACAATTAAATTAAATTAATAAAATAAAATGACAGCAATTAAAAAATAAATTAAATAACAGATAATTTAGCAATTAAAAAATAAATAACATCTACAATACATAAATAACTGAGCAATATAAAAATAAAATAAAATAAAATATAATAAAATAAAAGCTAATTTTGAGTATTTTGTGACATGGTTATAAATAAAATAAAATAAAATAAAATAAAATAAAAATAAAGCAATAAAAAAATCTAAAATAATACATAAATAATTGATCAATAAAATAAATTACAATAAAATAAAACAAATAAAATTATAATAAAATAATTGTCAATTCTAAGCATTCTTTGACATGGTTATGATCTTTTCTGAAATAGAGAGAATTGTCTCTTTAACACTAAATTGCTGTATCTTATTCACTAACCTCCTAAAATTAAATTTTACAAGATGCTAAAATAAGCTTTAATTAAATTTAATTTAATTTAATTAAATAAGCCAATTTTAAGTATTCTGTGACATGGTTATAAAATAAAATAAAATAAAATAAAATTTAAATATAGCAATTAAAAATCTAAAATAACATAAATAATTGAGCAATAAAATAAATTAAAATAAAATATTGCCAATTCTAAGCATTCTTTGACATGGTAACGATCTTTTCTGAAGTAGAGAGAATTCTCTCTTCAGCACTAAATTGCTGTATCTTATTCACTAACCTCCTATAATTTAATTTAACAAGATGCTAAAATAAGTTTTAAAATAATAAAATAAGGATACTGCTGCATTATTCTTTTAAAGCAAACACAACATATTATCTATGTAAATTGTGTATATTAAGTCTTATTCTATACAAAAGGCAAAACTGTCTTCTAGAACTATAGCTATTACTTTTGCAGCTACAAAGTCTGTGTTACCTGAGCAAGTGTGTATGTGAATGTGTCTATAAAGAGTGTGATGAATTATAACATGAAGGTAATAAGGTGGTGTGGCAGGTGTGGAAGGCCAGCGTTCTGCCTCTCTGTATCTTGGAAAGGGCACCAACACTGACCTGTAGCTGCTGGGCTTCGTGGTTCTCCAGACCCTCCACTATCGGAGCAAACCTCTCCTTATTATTCCTCTCCGCAGCAATGGTCATGGCTGCCAGGATCTTATCCAGACTAAAAGAAAACAAGAAGACAAAACACAGTGTGTTCAGGTAAACAAGCTTTTTATCAAGACACAATCGTGACATTGGTTTAGAATGTTCACCCGAGTTGGCCTCAGACACTTACGCAGGGAAACTGGAACAAAGTCACAGACTTTTATGTAGAGTTATAGCTCACTAGGGGTAATGTTCTCCGCAGTAATAAGCGAAACTCTTTAGTCTACGATATGTGATGCTGTGTCAGAAGCAGCAACATAAGAGAACCGAAGAGATGCGTTTAGACAGAATACAAGGAGAGTTGGTAAGAAAGCAAATTAAGGACTTTACAAGGTCCCATGTCTGTTTTGCTGACTCAAGCACTGGTGGATTGCAGCCCATGGCTAAGGGAAAAGAATAACAGAATGCATCATAGACAAAATAATAACTGCAGAACAAATCATCGCTTGTGTAAAAATAGCCCATTCAGTAAAGAAACTGTGTATATCACTAGTCGTCTTCTTATCAGGTTAGGAAATAGAAAATATTATTTTTAATATATTTTAAGTTAACATGCAATTTATTCATTTAAAGTCAAAGCTGAATTTTCAACAGTCATTACTCTAGTCTTCATTGTCATATGATCCTTCAGAAATCATTTGTCAAACTTTGCATAAAGGGTTGTTAACGGATGTGATAAAAATTGAGACCTGAGGCTATATCTTCGCAATGCTTTGGTGGATTCAAACCAAACTTTATTATGTGTTATAACAAGCATGACCTGAGGGCACATGGATAGTTTCAATACAGTGCTGCCTACTGATCAAAAGATATAAAAAATTGACATTTTTGTTTATATTTTCTGAACAGTTTGACCAAATCATAAGAGTGATCTCGTTAGATTCGGAGTAGTATACTGAATCAAACGATACCAATTTTTTCTATGTCAGCCATTTTGAGCGTATTTTTCGAATGCTTTAATGCATCATTATGAATCTTATAGAATTAATTGCGAGAATGTTATTGAATTTGGCACATGGATAGAGGACAGTCTCATCATTAACTACAGCAAATTTTCTCGAACTGCACTTGAGTCTCTAACTCAAACTCTCTATCGCCACCAACAGGGCAAATCTGCACTTATGTTTTTGCTAATAACATTTGAAGCGTTATGTCTATAAGCATTTTTTTTCTTATGATTCCTTGGCTCATACAGATTTGCATGCATGAGAAAGTTTTCATTTCTATGGTCAATATTTTTCACAATTTTAAATTTTTCAAAATATGTACCTTTTCGAACTTGTCCTAGACATTTTGTCCAATTTTCACCAAAATTTTCTCAGATCATCTTCAGAGCATTCTGGCGAAAATATATCAAAAGCTTTTTGATATACCAAACCATTTTCGTAAAGTGTATTAACGAATTTGAAGAAAAAGAAAAAAGCACACAAGGCTATATATCCACAACGATTTAGCAGATTCTGACAAGCATGACCTTAGGGCACATGAGAAGTTTCATCAGAGTCACCTAATGCTCAAAAGGTTTATATTTTCTGGACAGAGTGACCAAAAATCATAAGAGTGATATCGTTAGATTCGGAATAGCATACCAAAATCAAATGATACCAAATTTTCCTATGTCAGCCATTTTGAGCGTGGACTATTCCAAATTTTGTGGTAAAATGGTGTATTTTTTAAATGCTTTTTATTGTTATAAATCTTATGAATCTCATAGAATTGATTGTGAGAATTTTATGAAATTTGGCACACGGACAGAGGAGCACTCTGGCAAAAAAAATTTATTAAAAGCTTTTTCATATACCAAACCATTTTTGTAAAGTGCACTAACGAATTTGACGAAGTTTGTGCAAAAAGGACAAGGTTAACTTTGACATTTTTGTTTATATTTTCTAAACAGTTAGATCAAAAGCCATAAGAGTGACCTCATTAGATTCAGAGTGGCATACCAAATCATACAAGACCAAGTTTTCCAATGTCAACCATTTTGAGCGACTATTCCAAATTTTGTGGTAAAATGATGTATTGTTATGAATCTTATAGAATCGATTGTGAGAATGTTATGAAATTTGGCACACAGTCTCATCATTAACCACAGCAAATTTAGAGTCTCTACCTCAAATTCTCTAGCGACACCAACAGGCTAAATTTGCACTCATGTTTCTGAAAATACTTTAGAACTGTAAGGTCTAAAAGTAAAATATTTTTTCTTCTCATTCCTTGGCTCATAGAGTGTTGAATTTTTAATTTCCATGGTCAATATTTTTTGCAATTTAAAATTTTCAGAAATATGTACTTTTTTGATCTTGTCCTAAACAGTTTGTCCAATTTTCACCAAAATCAGAGCATTCTGGCAAAAAGTTATCAAAAGCTTTTTGACATACCAAACCGTTTTCGTAAAGTATGCTAATGAATTTGACAAAGTTTGTGCAAAAAAGCACTTGAGGTTATATCTCTGCAATGCTTTAATGGATTCTGATCAAACATAACGTGTTATAAAAAGCATGACCTGAGGGTGGCACAGAACCACCTACTGGTAAAAATATATAAAATATTAACATTTATGCTTAGAACTTCTGACCAGTTTGGCCAAAAATCATACGATTGGTCTCATTATATTAACAGTATCTGAGTTTCCTGTTAAGCCTTTTTGGGCATCAGCCATTTTGAGCTTTGTAGTAAAATTCTGTATTAACAAATGCCTTTAGCAGGGGTCTTCAACCCTGCTCCTGGAGAGCTACCATACTCCAGAGTTCAGCACAGAGTTCCTTAGCTCTTCATTTTACATTTTTGTTGCTTGCAACTATATTGTCAATTATTAATAATTGAGCACTAATAATAATGTATTTTTTATTATCAATGTTGAAAACTGTTTTTGCTGCTTAATACTTTTTTGTAGAAACTTTGATAATCTTTTGATTATTTGATAAATAGAGCATTCATAAATAATTGCTTTTACTGTCATCACTATCAATTTCTGATGTCCTTGCTATTTTTTTTTTAATTAACTTATTTTTTTAAGTCGTACAGTACTTAACCCAAACCTCTGAATGGTAGTGTATCTAATCTTCCACAAAAAAAGCTTTGGTTTAACCAGTCATGTGTATTTCATAAATATGTAGCTTTTTTAAAACTGTGCAGTAGTGTATTCTTCCCTTTGATGATGTTGTTTAAATTTGAAAAAGTCTATTATGTGTAAAAATCACAATTATGATTTGTACAGGCTTATCATACTTATCAATTCTTATATGCAACAGATTCTAAGCGCTACATACTAGTGATCCACACCAGATGTTAAATTCACTTCCACATGTCTAGTTGCCCCAAGATCGGTTAGCTTTGCTCCGTCGTGGAAGGAACTGCGGAGAGAAGTTTTGTCGAACAGCTAGGTGTAAGATCCGTGTTTTGTGATCCGGGTGATTAAGTTGTAGTCGTGAGTGGGCTGTACAGAGTCTTTCATGCTGGTTCAAACATGATTCAGAATAAGCTACACCTGCTCAACTCTTAAAGAGGGCTTTGATGTGACAGCACTAAACATAAGCCAGTGTCACTGCACAGCGTTTGAGGGGGAAGGAGCTAGTTTCAGCGCTAAGTGAGGTATCAGCATTTTTACAGCTGTCACACAGATCTGCACACTCTCTGATCACCTACACACCCATAAAAACCACTAATCTACTCACCTACCACATGCCGATTTACCCAACCTGCACTTAGCATGTGCGCATGAGTCTGTCTGCATGCGTTTTGGGTGTTTACTAAAACAGATCCCAGGGCTGAAAATACTGATCGCCAGATAAAAATGATCAGTTGCAAACTCCGCTTTTTAATTATTCAACTACAAAACTAACAAGCGCACATGCTTAGCCGGGGGCTTTCTAGCAGGCTAATTTGAGAACGTGTACCCTTCTTGCACTGCAATGGACACTTGCTAAGAAATATCAGAAATATATACACTGCTGTTCAAAAGTTTGGGATCATTCAATGCTCATTTAAAGTTCAATTTATTCAAACAAAAATACAGAAAAAAGAGCTATTATATGAAGTATTATTACAATTCAAAATAAGAGTTTTCAATTTTAATGTATTTTAAAATATAATTTATTTCTGTGATGCAATGCTGAATTTTTTTTATCAGCCATTACTCCAGTCTTAAGTGTCACACAATCCTTCAGAAATCATTAATCTAATATGCTGATTTATTATTAGAAGTATTCGAATATCAATGTTGGAAACTGTTGTGCTGTTTAATATTTTTTTGGAAGCTGTGATACTTTTTCAGGATTCTTTGATGAATAAAAAGTTTAAAAGAGCAGTATTTATTCAAAATAGAAATCTTTTCTAACAATAGAAGTTTTTACTATCACTTGTTATGCATTTAACACATCCTCGCTGAATAAAAGCATTAATTTCTTTCAAAAAAAGAAAGAAAGAAAAAATGTACTGACCCTAAACTTTAAACAGTAGTGTATACTGTTACAAAATATATCTATTTTAAAGGTCCCATATTGTACACATTTCTGGAGGTTTATTTTAGTTGTTGATGTCCTTAAGAATATATATTTGCGGTATAAGTGCCAAAATCCATCTCAATATATTTTTACAGCTCCTTTTTTAGGAGCTCTGTCAAAAACAGGTCGATTTTGGCCCATCTAATTAATATTCATGAGCCTCTCTTCTGATTGGCCTGTTGTTTTCTGAGTGACGCACAACCAGGCCAATCACAGGTAACTAAGGTCATGTATGCTGTAAGCGAGCTCAGAGCAATAGAGAGAGCTGATACTCAACAGGATATTTTAGAATGATCATTAATGTTTTTTCTTTTTCAAACACCAAATGCAGTAAGCTACATAACTGTTGCTTCAGTAAAGCCCCTTTCACAATGCGCGCTGATTCTGGAAAATTACGGGAACGAGCGCTGTGTGAACAAAAGCCAGAGACATAAAGGCAGTGTTGTAGTAATGATGCACGTTATCAAGCGACTCTTCACGACAAAAAATACGTGCAAAGTGGAATGAAGTGGCGATCAGACAGAGCCAGCTCCTCACTATCAGCGCTGAAGCACAGTTTGTTCAGGTTAGTTTCAGTATAGTGAAACGTACGCGTCGCATTACATCTCACATCCAAACATCACATGTCTTTATGGTTTGTGTGTAAAGCACGCACAGATTCCGGAAAACAACTGTGAATGAACCAAATTAAACAATTCCGGAACAAATCATGGGACATTATCCGTGTATTTACCGGAATCGCTGTGTGAAAGAGGCTAAAGTTGACGTGCCAGTGGTCTCTTATATTCACGTTGTTCTGAAGCCTGTGTAATGATCGTAGCTTGACATCTATCGACTGAACAGGGTTTTCTCCACTTGTTTTCGTGTTGTTGTTGCTCAATAAAGGAATGGATGCCTTGTTGTCTGGGTTTGACAAAAGGAGGGTGGGACGGTGGTTGGCCCTCGGGGCGGTGACTTGAGTCGATCGGACGTCACATCGTTACGGAAATCACAGCAGCTCGTGAAAATGAACAGCTACTTTAAGCAGGCTGTGTGCAGTTTACTGTGGATTGACTGTTTTGAAACTCATATGGTAGTTACATAGCCCCTAGACCTTAGTTATCATGAAAAAAGCCAGGAAATTTTGATTTTGACAATATGGGACCTTTAAATAAATACTGTTTATTTTAACGTTTTATTCATCAAAACAAAGCATCACAAGTTCCAAAAAAATAAGAAATAAAAATAAGCAGCACAACTGTTTTCAACACTGATAATAAATTCAGATTTCTGAATTCAGATTTGACACTGAAGACTTGAGTAATGATGCTGAAAATTTAGCTTTGCATCACAGGGATAAATTCTATTTTAAAGTATATTAAAACAGAAAACCACTCTTTTAAATTGCAATGATATTTCACAATATTAATGTATTTTCTGTATTTTTAATCAAATAAATGCAGCCTTGATGAGCAGAAAAGACATTATTAGTAGTAGTATTTCATAAACCGTATTTGAAGGTAGATTCTCAAGGCACTTCTTTGAAGAAAACACTATAGAAAACCACATTAAATGATATTGAGCTGATAATCTTACATGTTCTCCTCTCCAATGATACAAACGGCTGACAGAATCTTGACAATCTCAGTCATCATATTAGTCTGCTTGGGATCGATCGCCCTTGCGAGGAGGAGGAGGCTTCGTTCGTCCCCCAAGATCCGTTGAAGGCCATACTGCAAACAAAAAGATGTCTCATTTTACTACAACTTGTAAAAATCTAAACACTTTGCAATGGATAATCCCTCTAAACTTTAAGCAAACACAACAAACCCCTTGTGTATGCACAAATGTAGGCTTTCTTCTCCTGAAAGAGCCAATTAGGCAGGTGTAGATATGTTTTAGGATTTTAAACGAGGACAGGGCAGCAGGGACAAATAATCATATTCCTGCATCTTTGTCTTCCTCACAGGGTGTAAATGCACTGCACTTGACCACAATTTCAGCAGAATGCTGAATAAATTCACTTTGGTGGAAATAAATTAAATAAATAAAAAACATTAAAAAAAGTGCTTGGAATAAAACTGCATTCATATTTAACATGGCTAAGGTATAAACTGAATCATTTCAATAGCATTTAAGCATGAAGGCAGCTTTAGAACATATTAAATCTGATGATTACCTAGAGTTGAACAAGCTTCATTTGTGTTTTCTCCCATTTATTAAAGTAACACTATTTCAATCAGAAATGTATTCATTCTCAAGGACAAGTAAGGAGCTGGCATGATTTTATATTCTCTGATATGCTGCTTTGCAGATTTTCTCTCTTTTTTTTCCACTTGGCACATGTTGGACACAAAATGATATAAACTACTCATGGTGGAGCTTTTAAATTCTAAACACACCTTATTGTTCATGAAGGCCTTGAGGCACTGAATGAGTTTATGCTGGTTCTTCTTGTCAATGTTCTCTTGCCTGAGGAAAAGAAAATCAGTGAGTAAAGAGTAAGATAAGAGCGTGTGAATGAGCAATCCAAAAGCACTGAAGAAAGGGAATTTCTTAAGACGACAACGTCAGAAAGTCCGCATAACTTACTGTTTCTTGTCAAGAAGCTTCTCCAGCACATCCAAAAGCAGTCCGAGACCTTCATGGCCGAAGTTATTCACCCAGCTAAAAAGAGGAAAAGACAGGCAAAGAACCATGTTAGAATACATAAACCCACCAACAAGCACACTGCGAACAAGTTCATTACAGGTTAGAAAAGTTTGGTTTTGAAGATGAGCCAGGAAACTCTGGAAACAGTGAGATTTTTTTTTTTTTTTTTTTTCAGTTGTTTTTCCCACATCCATATTACTGACAAACGGCACAGGTCATTGTGGCACCTGCAGCATCATATACAAGATGAGTCATTCTGTCTCTCAGAAAATGCCACATGTGACAAGAACATGAAAAAGAAAATCACATTCTTTGTTACTGTGACGAATTTTCCACATATGCGTGACCAGATGGAATTCTAGAGGAAAGAATAAAATATTTATGCATGCCAGAGAAGATATTCGTCTTTTGTTCACCACTGAAATTTAGAAGTCATTAAAACAGTTTTCTTTAATAGACTGTTTCTATGTCTTCGTACTAAAACACTCACAGTTACTCACAATCAACACTTGCATTTGCCACTTTTTAGAAATGATGAGCCCTGAAATCACCTGATTAACACTTTTGAAAACTGATTCATCTAAAAATGCCGCATTGCAAATGAAGTAAAAGCAAATGAAAGAACTCATCGTGTGTGGTGCCTCAAGGCAACTTGTGCAGGCCATGCACTCCAACAGGAAGACAAAGCGATGCATGGGAGATAACAGTAAAACTGATAATGGATTGTGTAAGATAATTGGCTATAAAACACAATGTATCTAGAGACATTAAATGATCTGGGGGGATAAGAATAGGCAGAGAGAACCAAGCAGCATGTGATCGCATTTAGAGTATGCCATTAACATCAGTTGTTCTTAGCTCCAGATTGTCAATAAACCCAAATACATGGGGCAATTTGTCGCAATAAAGAACCATAAGTCAATGATTTATTATTTTCTTTTTGATAATCATAGTGCACAATGCAACATGCATATTAAAGTCATTTGTATGAACGCATATGGTCACACAAGATCCTCAATTAGAGGTGATGCCTGTAGCCTAGGGCAGTGTAAGGCGGCTAAAGTGCCCTTTTTACAGATCTGCAATTAAATTAGTCTAAAATTACAAAGACAGAGGCTCACCATGCCATTACTCAAAATTCATTAGCGACCCAGCAAACTCAATTTGAAACTTATTACCATTTGCTGTACAGTACATTATAATGGCCTGACTTGTTAATAAAACATAACAGTATAATGTGCCAAATTTATACCCATCTGTTTACAGGGGGCTTGCCGTTTATTGTTTCCAATTTTGTCTTGCCCGTTTCAACTGTTTGTTGAAAGAAAAAGCACAGTTTGAGGTCTTTAATGAAAAATGCGATCTTCGTGAGCAACCTTACCTAGCCTTGAAATATAAAAAGCAGTGCTGCTGCTACTGCTGCTGCTGTGGAGGTGGCCGGCGGAAATGAGGGATTCGAGAACGACGTGGTTGCGTGTATCTAATTCACTTACAACAACAGTGTGGGTTATGGTTTCAGTCTGCAGCAGATGAGTGTTGAAAACATCTGAGGTAGTGTGGTGAGACCCGATGAAACCTTAGCCAGCATTGACATTGTACCGCTGCGGTCATGTCACTCAACAAGAGCAACAAAACTCTAACCACACTTAACCCAAATTACCAAGCAAACAAGATTTCACAGGGAGATGAACCACCAGCTCGCAGTAAAAGTTATGCATTGTAGTCAACACTGAATAGAGCTGTTAAGGCAATTTTCAAGACAACTTGAAAAGGCTAATTCACCATGCGAGCCCCTCAAAAAAAAATTAAATAATCAGTCTATAATTTTAATGGTAGGTTTATTTTAAAAGTGAGAGACTGAATAACAACAAAAATCCAGAAAAAACACATTTCAAAAAAGTTATATATTGCATTTTAATAAGTGAAATAAGTATTTGATCCCCTATCAATCAGCAAGATTTCTTGCTCCCAGGTGTCTTTTTATACAGGTAACAAGCTGAGATTAGGAGCACTTTCTTAAAGGGAGTGCTCCTAATGTAATCTTGTTACCTGTATAAAAGACATTCACAGAACCAATCAATCAATCAGGACGATCTTGTCAATGATCTCAAGGCAGCTGGGACCATAATCACCAAGAAAACCACTGGTAACACACTATGCCTTGAAGGACTGAAATCGTGCAGTGCCCGCAAGGTCCCCTTGCTCAACAAAGCATGTGTATAGGCCCAATTAACGTCTGAATGATTCAGAGGAGAACTGGGTGAAAGTGTTGTGGTCAGTTGAGACCAAAATCGAGCTCTTTGGCTTTAACTTAAATCACTTTGTTTGGAGGAGGAGGAATTCTGACTATGACCCCAAGAACACCATCCCCACCATCAAATACGGAGGTGGAAACACTATGCTTTGAGGGTGTTTGTCTGCAAAGGGGACACGACAACTGCACCGTATCAAAAAGACAATGGACATGTACCGTCAAATCTTGGGTGAGAACCTCCTTTCCTCAGCCAGGGCATTGAAAATGGGTCGTTGATGTGTATTCCAGCATGACAAAAAACAAACACACGGCCAGGCAACAAAGGAGTGACTCAAGAAGAAGCACATTAAGGTCCTGGAGTGGCCTAGCCAGTCTCCAGACCTTAATCCTATACAAAATCTGTAGAGGGAGCTGAAGGTTCGAGTGGCCAAACGTCAGCCTCGAAACCTTAATGACTTGGAGAAGATCTGGGACAAAATCCCTCCTGAGATGTGTGCAAACCTGGTGGCCAACTACAAGAAACGTCTGACCTCTGTGATTGCCAAAAAGGGTTTTGCCACCAAGTACTAAGTCATGTTTTGCGAAGGGGTCAAATACTTATTTCACTAATTAAAATGCAAATCAATTTATAACTTTTTTTGAAATGCATTTTTCTGAATTTTTTTGCTGTTATTCTGTCTCTCACTGTTCAAATAAACCTACCATTAAAATTATAGACTGATCATTTCTTTGTCAGTGGGCAATTGTACAAAATCAGCAGGGGATCAAATAATTTTGTCCCTCACTGTATCTTAATTTGTGTTCTGAATATGAACAAAGGTCTTATGGGTTTGGAATGACATTCATTTTTGGGTGAACTATCCCTTTATAACATACAGAAATAAATATAGATTTACTGTATGTATATCAGCAGTTTATGTTAAGTTGTAGATTTTTTTAACGGGATCATATGATGAGTTTTAATGTTTTCCTTTGTCTATGGAGTGCACTGTGTATTTTGTTGCAAAAGCAAAACTACTTTGTTTGGGCTTCCAAAAGAGAACACAACTAGGAATCAGTGGTTAAGCTCTGTTCCAGAACAGTACAAGTTAAATATTTAAGTATTTGCAAAGCATTTTAAGAACGACTGTTTTCAGAACAGTTTTGAGAACTGTAGAGTAGCACTTGTTGTGTCATTTCTACAATCACAAATGCAGACATGGTTTTATGTTTTCATAGTATCGTCCCTGTGTTGCGACACAACACGTAAAAAGACAGCATAAGTCATTATAATCACTAATAATATCCCCACTGGATGCAACAAATGTCTAGTTTATAATAGGTTGTATTGTCTTTGTCTTGTCACGCCAGGACAAGGTGTTAAAATATGGTATGTAACATTTCCGGCACATGCTTGAGGTATTCGTCCAATCACAATGCACTGGATAACTGGCTAATCAGTGAGCATATTGCATTACACCAAATACACAAAAAAGCAACATCATATGACCCCTTTAAAACACATTTCAAAATGAATGTTTGAAATATGATTGTGTAATTTATATTCCAGAACTAATCATGAAAGCCTATCCAAGCCATGTTAACCAAATTTAAATCATAAATCAAAAAATGTAATTCTAAAAACTCCTTGGGGAATCCAAGACTTGAAAACACTCATTCTCTTCCAGTTTTTTAGGACTACAAATTGAACAGCTCTATAAACTTGTAGTGCAGATAATTCAAATTCAAATTAAGAAATCACATAAAGCTATGCTCATACCACTAACAAGCATGAAAATGAGAGGAAAATCGCTCTTTTAAAAGATAACCATGTTAGTAAAAGATGATTGAATTAAAGACACCAGCATGGAGTGCTATCAGAAGTTTTTTTTTTTTCAGCACTCTTAAGGCATTTTGTCTCAGCTAGAGGCATTATGCATCAGTTTAACACGTTTGCGATTCATTAAGCATCTTCACCTGTCTTTCTGTCTGCCTGTCTGTCTGCAAGTCAATCTTAGATTACCTGTCAGCTTTTCCCGGAAACCCCTGAGTAAACAACGCATCATTTCCTGTCAAATCAGCTCATCAGTGACCTACCCACACTCTGTGGCATGGATCCAACGATTTGATTTAGACTTATTCATGAAATATTGATTGGGATAATCCTGGAGTTAAGCGGCAGCAAAGCCAGCAGAGTTACTTGACATGAGCAAACACATTTTCTGGGTTAAATGAAACATGCATGGCCTGTTAAAAGATACATATATTTATATATAATACTTCTAAACAATCAATAAACTGACAACGCTTAACCTTTTAGAGCACAACGCTTAAATAAATGCATAAACACTGTTGTCTCTATGACGGTGAAGTATTCATGTTTACGGCAGCAATGACAAAATATTATTGGCAAGTAAATTAAATGACAAAACAGTTGAGCAACAGTTGTGACTATACAACCGTAATTAGGTTTGACATTCAATTTGCAATCACAGAGGCATTATACTACTATCATGAACAACACATAATAAATTGCAAATGCATGTGAAAAAACATTAATGATCATCAGCGGGAGTGTATTGTATAACACCACTTGACGTTCTAAAAGTCGGTTAACTGCCTTGCGGTAACCGCAGGTTATTCCTCTGACCCGTGCCTTTATTTTCAGAACTCTCTAATGTCAACCAAAAGCCTGGCTGTTGAGTCTGACATTGTTATTGCACTTGAAGAAGCTCTAGAGTGTTGTGTCATTGAGAACACTCTATGAGAGCAATGCCTTTCAAATTGTATTAGGGCTAAGCCATGGACGGTCTCATTCGACTGCCCGTGGCCTATTCAGCACTGCTCTATTCCACTCGAGGCCCTCTGCTCCTAGCAACAAATTGCTCTCAACATTTCAACCCACCACTGAGCACCAGAACAGTTAGTCACTGACTAAATATTGCAACTGAGGCCTTTCTGCTGTTCATGACAATGTCCATGATTTTGAGTGATGCTGAAATCACGGGGAGGCTCAAGGCAAGGCTGAGAAGAGATTGACTTCCACCATTTAAGTACAGTATCTTTGTAATGTCAGGAATGCAAATCAATGAATTATAAAACATAAAAGAAAATAGATAGCAAGCTCCTCATTATAATGTGCCAAATTCATCCTTCTAGAATTATCTCAACCTAAGCCTTTCAACCTATTCTTAACCTGTCTTCTGTTAACTGTGAAATCTAACATGGATACGGCACATTCGTGCTTAAAGGCCATGATGTACTTGAGAAACCAGATGAAAGGTCAACATAAGCGTGTAACGAAGATTAGACTGAAAAAGAGCAACACATTTTAATCAACACAGCAACAGGACAAAAGGTCCACAAGTATGTTCTAGCAACTTAGTAACCACAACATTTCAAATTAATTATCTTTTTCCAGTCAGTTGTTCTTTCTGCTCTAATGAAGACATTATTTTCTGCTCTTCTGTTTATCCCATGGCTGTTATTTTGATGACAAGGCAAAAGTTTGCTTATCTTTCCCCTCCCTCCGTTTTGATCTGTCTCTTCGAATGAATATGCTGGAGAAAAGTCGTAATTATCTGTGCTGGGCGTAGTGAGTGATGGAGAGTTAAAAAGGGAATGAAAAAAAATGCTTGGCTGATTTCATCACAATTGTGAAGTGGACAGACACGGGCGGCCTGTCTTTTCACAGAGTCTTTTGCAGACGCATGACAGATACTGGGTTTTGGAGCGTTAAACGGGGACTGAACCCAGTGGCACGCTCGAAGAACAATATCCCTGGTGTCAGCGTTCTGTGATGTGTCTGCCACACACTTTAGAAGGAAGGCACTGGGGCAAGAACCTGCTCCGTTTAAAAGAGCTGCTATTCCCTCTAATGGCATTTGGATCCCAGCAGGAGTCCCAATACAGCCACAATGGCTGCACATCAAACCACATCAATGCCAGCTCTGCTTCTCTCTGGAATTGTAGGCTGTGAATATAGGGTCATGACAACAAAGAAATAGCGGAAGGTAGCAAAAGTGTGTGTACGTGAGAAGGGAGCAGCAGTAGGATTAAACAGTTAAAATTGAAGGGAATTTGCTTAAGTGATGACTGATCAACTGCATTAACCAAATACAAGGTTTAGAAAGGTTTCATTGATAGTGAACAGAACAGAACAGAACGGGGACAGAACAAAAACAAACAAACTAAAAATAAACAAATAAACAGAACAAAATGGAACAGGACAAGTAACAGGAACAGAATAAAATAAATAAATAAATAAAACCAGAACAGAACCGAACCGAACTGAACAAAACAAGAGCAGAGAACAGAACAGGAATGGAACGAAAAACAGAACAGAACAAAACAGAAACAGGATGGAACAAAACAAAAACAACAAAACAAAAAACAGAACAGAAGAGAACAGGAACCCAACAAAACGGGAAAAAACAGAAACAGAATAGAACAAAACAAAAAACAGAAACAGAACAGAGAACAGAGAACAGGAACAGGAACAAGAACAGGAACAAAAAACTAAACAGAATAGAACAAAACAAAAAAATCAGAATGTAACAGGAAAATAACAGAACAGAACAGGAACTGAACAAAACAATAAAAAAAACAGAACAGGAAAAGAACGGAACAGAACAAAAAAAAAACAAAAATAAAAAAGTGAACAAAACAAAAAAACGAACAAAACAAAAAAACAGAAACAAAACAGAGAAAAGGAACAAAAAAACTGAACAGAAAAGAACAAAACTAGACAAAAACAGAACAGAAACAAAAAAGAACAGAACTAAATGGAACAGAACAAAACAAAACAAAAAAACAGAACAGAACGGAACAAGAAAAGAACGGAACGGAACAAAAAACAACAACAAAAAAAAAAAAAAACCAGAACAGATAAGAACAGGAACCAAACAAAATGGGGGAAAAAAACAGAAACAGAATAGAACAAAACAAAACAAACAAAAAACAGAACAAAACAAAAAAACCGAACAAAACAAAAAAACAGAAACAGAACAGAAAACAGAGAACAGAGAACAGGAACAGGAACAAGAACAAGAACAGGAACAAAAAACTAAACAGAATAGAACAAAACCAAAAAATCTGAAAGTAACAGGAAAATAACAGAACAGAACAACAGAACAGAACAAAAGGGAACAGAAACAGGAACTGAACAAAACGGAACAAAACAAAAAAAAACAACAGGAAAAGAACGGAACGGAACAAAAAACAACAAAACAGAACAGATAAGAACAAGAATCAAACAAAACACAGAAAAAAAAAAAACAGAACAAAAAAAAAAAAACCTAACAAAACAGAACGAAACAAAAAAACAAACAAAACTGAGAACAGGAACAAAAAAAAAAACAACAGAAAAGAACAAAACTAGACAAAAAAACAGAACGGAACAGGAACAAAGCAGAACTAAATGGAATAGAACAAAACAGAGCGGAACAAAACAAAAAAACAGAACGGAACAAGAAAAGAACGGAACAGAACAAAAAACAACAAAATTAAACAAAAAACAGAACAGATAAGAACAGGAACCAAACAAAACAGAAAACAACAGAACAGGACAAAAAAAAAACTAAAGAGCATTAGAACAAAACAGTAAAAATGTGAAATGGACTTTAGAAATGAAAATGGGTTTTTACATAGATGAAGTAAGTAAACGTATACAAAAATGTTTTGATATTGATTTTTTTGTAAATTATAATTTTTTTCCCTGTCTGCTGCCTTTGACTGCACAGCTCAGAATTGTGGCTAATGCAAACGGATAGCTTTCTCCAGACATTAAAAACCTTCTTGTCCATGTCTCCCGGTCTTCCTTCAACACTTTCTCACGTTAATGTGCAATCATTTTAATGATCATTTTAATCATTCTTGTGTTAGTGCGAATCAAATCAGAGCTTCATTTCCTGTGTGCTAAAACTTTCGCTTGAGCTATGAGAAAGCTGACCCGATCTGAGCCGCACGGGACAGTTTAACTTAATTCACCAGAGGCCATAAATATTTTAGACTTAAGTTCAAACATCTGGTATTATTGATCTGCTGGTAAAGTATGTCAGAGAGCGGACAGACAGGGACAAGGGAATCAGTCATGACAGTCACCTCGCATGCTAATGGATTAGCGATTCCCTCATTCACAAGTCAATGGTGGCGTATGTGTGTGTGCACTAGCTGCGGCTTTTCACGCTGCCAAAGGACTGATGTGGGCTGTCACTCAGAAACATGTAGGTCACCTGCTCCTCAATCTCCTGACCCAAATAACTCAAAAACATCAGATACACAGTGCGCTGGAGGAAAAATAAACCTAAAAATACTCTAATATGGAGCACTGATATATAATCTATCTATATCACACTCGCTCGTAATGCTTGTCATGAAATTACGGAACTGCACCGAAAATAAAAAAAACAGACAAAGAAATTCATATTAGTCAGATCACTCAACCGCAGTATGTAATTTCAGTGTGAGACAAGTACCCAAAACCTCCCATAAAAGGTGAGGATCGATTAATAACAATAACCGTTTAATAACGATAACCGATCGTTTCGCTAGATAAGACCCTACTTCCTCGGCCGGGTTTAGAGCCCTTTGAAGCTGCATTTAAACTGCATTTTGGAGGTTTAAACTCGCAGGCACCATAGAAGTCCACTGTATGGAGAGAAATCCTGAAATGTTTTCCTCAAAAAAACATAATTTCCATACGACTGAAGAAAGAAAGACATGAACATCTTGGATGACAAGGGGGTGAGTATCTGTCAATTTTTGTTTTGGAAGTGAACTACTCCTTTAGGTGATGACTGATCAACTGTATTAACCAAGTACAAGGTTTACAAAGGTTTCATTGATAATGGGTTTCCAGAAGATAGAATCTGCAAACAAAACAAAACAAAACAAAACATAGATCAGAATTAAAAACAAAGATCAAAACAGAAAAGAACAAAATAAAACAGAACAAGACAAAAAACAAAACAAAAAAATAATGCAACAAAACACACAAAAAAAAAAACAGAACCAAACAAAAACAAAACATTGAACAAAAAAAAAAAACTGAACCGAACCGAACAAAAACAAAACACTGAACAAAACAAAACAAAACAAAATAGAACAAGACAAAAACAAAACAAAAAATAAGACAACAAAACAACCCAAAACAAAAAAAACAACAAAACAAAACCGAACAAAAACAAAACACTGAACAGAACAAAACTAATCAAAACAGAACAAGGCAAAAAAAAAAATAATGCAACAAAACAACACAAAACAACAAAAAAAGAACAAAACAGAACAGAACAAAAACAAAACACTGAACAGAACGAAACAAAACACTCATCAGAACAAAAAAACAAAACAGAACAAATAATAGAACAGAACAAAACAAAACAAAAAAAACTGAACAGAAAAAAAATAAACAATGAACAGAACAAAACAAGACAAAAAAACAAAAAATAATGCAACAAAAAAGAACAAAACAGAACAGAACAAAAACAAAAAAAAACTGAAAGGAACAAAAAAACAGAACAAATAATAAAACAGAACAAAACAACAAACAAAACAAAAAAACAGAACGAAAAAAAACAAAGAACAAAACAAAACAAATCAAATAAGAACAGAACAGAACAAAAACAAGACAATACATATATATATATATATATATATATATATATATATATATATATAATGCTTTTGCAAACGGATAGCTAAAAACCTCCTTGTCCATGTCTCCAAAACAAACAAAAAAAACAGAACAGAACAAAAACAGAACACAAAACAAAAAACTGAACAGAACAAAACAAAACAGAAAAAAACTGCTCCTCAATCTCCTGACCCAAATAACTCAAAAACATCAGATACACAGTGCACTGGAGGAAAAATAAACCTAAAATGCTCTAATATGGTACACTGACATATAATCTATCTATATCACACTCGCTCGTAATGCTTGTCATGGAATTATGGAATTGCACCGAAAATAAAAAACAGACAAAAGAAATCCATATTAGTCAGATCACTCGACCGCAGTATGTAATTTCAGTGTGAGACAAGCCCCCAAAACCTCCCATAAAAGGTGAGAAGGCTTGACAAAACAATTAATAACAAGAGAAGATGCGGCAAAAATCACAGACAGCCCAAAGATATTGAATTTAGCGTGGCAGAATACTAATTTTCCCCATGTACCTGTGCAATACCATTTCTCACTTAAATCAATATGGAATTCAAATCAGATATCTGAATTATGTATGCCTTGCTGCAGGGCTCCGCAGATACGGCTAGCTTTGAGGTTAACAGATGGTGGCATAAAATGAAATGGGCATCCCGCTTAAAATATACCCAGTCACGAAGGACATCAGGATTGGTGGGTTCCTTTACTGCCTCGGAAAAAGCTCTTCTGTAGCGGCAGATGTGACCACTGCTTCTATTAGAGCCTCTATAACACAGTCTCAGGTACACCGGCTCGCACCAACACAAAAGGCTTGACGGGGCGTGCAGGGCTATGATGGCTAAACGCGTGATCAATAATCTCGACGAAGAAAGACAGCGTCTATTTTTACAGACCGCTTAGCCACGGCGACAGAAGACCGATCCAATCAAACTCTGGGTCTTGCATAGTGATAAACAACATAATTAGTAAGTTGCATGTACTTGCACAAATGAAAGCTAGAAATAACTTCACTTATGAACTTGTTAAAATAAAAACACTGAGGAAAACAGTTGTTAAAAACGGTTACTTTCTTCATTAGGCCAAAATGAATGAGCTGAGAACATTGAAGCTCACACTGAAAATATGAATTGATAATTTGTCCGACTTCAGTCCTTTATTTCTCCTTGACGCCGGCTGGATCAGGGGAGCTGATCCAGAGCCCGAGGGCCAGAAGTAGGTTTCTAATAACATTTGGAGTCTGGAGAGAGAGAGAGAGAGAGCGGAAACTAGCCACACAGCACAGGAAAAATGACCTTAGCAGAGCGCCGCAAACTCGGCCTCACTCTGACGATTTATTTCACGGACCAACAGGTGAAGTTTTGATAAGTTTCTCGTGTAACTCAACATGCAGTAACTCTAAAGATGTTGGAAGTTTTACCTCTAAAGACTAGAGCTTGTCTGTTTCCACTCTTCTGACCTTGACAGTAAGGAAACTACATCCCAGGCCCACAAAGTAAAAGAAGATCAACAGACATCACCCAGACAGTTATTTCCCAATACTTATACACTATTAATCAAAAGTTGTCTTCTGAGACAGAATCGCCCAATAATTCAAAATGTATTTTATAAAATAATGAACAGAGTTGCACTTCACAATATCAGTTTTAGCAGTGCATGAGTGGATTTTCTTTCCTTTATGCCTGTCATCAGAATTCAGTTGGAGAAAAAAAATTCCAGAATGTCAAAACACATTTAGAAAATCAATTATGTATGATGGACAAGGGTGTCTAGCCAGGTGCGAGGGAGAAATAAAAGTTTAAACGGCGGACTCGCATTATAAACAATATTTGACAACCTGCATTGGCATGTCTACGTCTTCTGCTATTATCCATCACGACAATTTTGGCTGCCCATTATATTAATACAATTCCTTTACGCAGCCTCAGCGAAACATATGCCATGCCCACAAACACATACACACATAAACCATTCAATATAGACAAGTTATTGTATTTCGCCTTGTTTTCAACTAATCCTTTTTTATTTTAGTAAGCTCCGTTACAAAACTTGGACGTGCCTGCATCCTATCCATCTTGCATTCTCATAAGTGACAGACTTGGAACAGTAACTTTGTGCATAATACAAAAAGTGTCTGACACATAGGAGACTCATCTCATTATCGATAAGCATTTTTAGATCAACACTTTTTGTTACTTGAAATCAAAATTAATTTTGTCAGAGCTGTGGTATGGTGGTATCTTACCCGAGTTTGCCATTTATAGGTTCCTATGAAAATGAAGAAGAAAAAGCTCAAAATATAATTATGAAATAGAAAAAAAAGACACATTTAAAATTCAGCCTTCCAAAAGTGCTGATTGCCTTAAAGGGATAGTTCACCCAAAATGAAAATTTGATGTTTATCTGCTTACCCCCAATGCATCCAAGATGTAGGTGACTTTGTTTCCTCAGAAAAACACAAACGAAGAATTTTAATGAAAACCGGTGCAGTCTGCCAGCCTTATCATAGACGTGGATGGGCACCAAACCTTTAAAAGTAAACAAAAACATGCACAGACAAATCTAAATTACACCCTGCGGCTCGTGACGATACATTGATGTCTTAAGACACGAAACGATCGGTTTTTGTGAGAAACTGAACAGTATTTATATCATTTTTTACCTTTGATACACAGCCACGTCCATCTCTCCTGAGCACGAGTTTGGCATCAGTCACGTCACGTGCACGCGCTTCTGGCGTAGTATACGCAAACGCCGTAAGGGGAAATCAGTGAAAAGTCCCGGATGAGTTTGTGCAAGCAAACGTAATCTTTTAGCTTTAAATCGGTTTAAACAATCAGGATACGCGCAAGTAATTACCATTTTGAATAGCCGCTATACCCACAATCTCTGTGCACTGTGGAAACAATGAGTGTCGTATTCATGCGACAGATCGCTTCCGGCGTTTGCGTATTCTACGACTGAGCGCGTGCACATGTGACGTGACTGATGCCAAACTCGTGCTCAGGAGAGATGGACGTGGCTGTGTATCAACGGTAAAAAATTATATAAATACTGTTCAGTTTCTCACAAAAACCGATCGTTTCGTGTCTTAGGACATCAATGCATCGTCACGAGCCGCAGGGTGTAATTTGGATTTGTCTGTGCATGTTTTTGTTTACTTTTAGAGGTTTGGTGCCCATCCAGCTCCATGATAAGGCTGGCAGACAACACCGGTTTTCATTAAAAATCTTCGTTTGTGTTTTTCTGAGGAAACAAAGTCACCTACATCTTGGATGCATTGGGGGTAAGCAGATAAACATCAAATTTTCATTTTTGGGCGAACTATCCCTTTAAGCAAAAATGCAGACAAATAACAAAATCCTCTTTATGTCCTCTTGACTATTACATTATTCTTTTATTTTTCACACACTTTTATTTACTGATTGACAACAGTGTTATTATTAAATAATTACTATAATACAATACTATAATATATACACTACAATGACCACAAAACTATTAAAGTTCCCATT
This sequence comes from Garra rufa, assembly GCF_049309525.1. Lineage (NCBI taxonomy): Eukaryota > Metazoa > Chordata > Actinopteri > Cypriniformes > Cyprinidae > Garra > Garra rufa. The sequence goes on from NC_133376.1 coordinate 27,446,075, forward strand.
AATAAAATATTTTTTTAGTATTTTGTATTTGTATATTAGGTTTACAGAAATATTGGTATGGGAACAATATCAGATATCAGAAATATTGCTTTGGCAACTAAAACAAAATACTGAAAAACAAAACCTGAAATAAAATGCATTCTAAAATCACTGCAACTAAAACTGCTATAAAATAAAAATGACAAAAGCACATTGGAAATTTAATTACAAATTAAAACTAAAATAACTAAAATTAATTCAAATAAAAGCTATTTCTAAAGTATATTAATACTGTTGTACAGTATAGTAATAGTATATTAACTACTAAAATACCATTCATTAATAACTAATTATAATTAATTATAGACAAGTACACAACAGATGAATTAGAACCTAGTTTAGAGATGGCTGCAATTTCTGATTTGTTTTGATTATTTATTATAATATGCTTTGGCAACTAAAATAAAATACTAAAAAAAAAAAAGAAATGGTTTCATTCAGAAATGGTTTCAATTCATGATTTCTTTTTATCTTTATGTTTTTTATTTACTTATTTTTAAAATATGCTTTGGCAACTAAAATAAAAAAATAAATAAATAAATACATTCTAAAATTACTAAAACTAAAATTGCAATGATTATGATATTAACGCTAAAAAGAAAAATAATTAAAAAAAACAATAAAAGCACATAACAAAAGGACAAATTAAAAATGAAAGCTAATTAAAGAGTATATTAATAGTATATTAACTGTATTAAAATACTACTGATTGGTAGCTAATTATGGTTAGTACACAAAAGATGAATTAGAGCACAGATTAGAGATGGTTTCAATCCATTATTTGTTTTTTATTATTTATTGAAAAAATGATTTCATAGTTTGTGTTGTCCCTTTATGCAAATTATTTATTAAAATATGCTATGGCAATTAAAATAAAATTCTGACAACAGATATTAAATACATCCTAATCTTACTAAAACTAAAACTAGAATAATTATAAGTGAAAGCTATACATAAATATAAAAATAAATAATAATGAAAATGACAAAAGCACATAGCAAAATGACTCAAATTAAAAGATTAGACATGGTTTAAATTTATTATTTGTTTTATTATTTATCAAAATATGATATGGCAACTAAAATAAAATACTGAAAAATTAGTTAAACGCATCCCAATCTTACTAAAACTGCAATAATCATAAATCAAAGCTAAACATAAAGATAACAAATAATGAAATTGACAAAAGCACATAGCAAAATGACTAAAATTAAAAGTAAAAATAAAAGCTAATTTAAAAGTATATTAATAGCACTAAAATACCACTGATTGATAACTAAATGGAGCACAGTGTTAGTTCTGGCAGGTCACGTTAGTCAAGCTCGCATCAGCTGATCGACGTCTACCTATAGGAATACAACGCCAATCATAATTCCCTTTATAAGGTCCTTTAAATCATTATTCAGCAGCAATCACTTTGCTCAGGAGCTAATCACCCACCTCCATCCCCAGCTCCTCCTCTTGTCCAGTAAGGACTTGGCTTGGAATTTTTTTGTTGAGTCAGACCACTGAATTTTGTTACATAAAATAATCTTAAAACATGAATGATATTTGCTACATTAATCATTAAAGTTGGTTCTATTCTGTTTACCCTATAGGGGAGTTTTTTTATGTTCTCTCTGCTCTTATCCATGCTAGGCTGCACGGATGGGCAGGGAGTTTTGCCCAGAACAGAACCATACCCCCAACCTAAAATGTATGCTTATTGTAAGTTATTTGACGATAGTGGTCCTGACAGAATTATGGTTAGTAGACAACAGATGAATTAGAACATAGTTTAGAGATGGTTTCTATTCATGATTTGTTTTTATTATGTATTGAAATATGTTTTCATAGTTTGTGTTGTCCCTTAATCCATAAAATAATAAAGATTTATGCTGACACTGTACAAAACCCAACTTTGCCTAGGGCATTTCCAAACTTTTGTCAGGCACTGGATCAAGTTATTTTTCTCTCCTCATCCACCATCTTGGATATACTGTACAGGGTGGGCCATTTATATGGATACACCCGGGTGGGCCATTTATATGGATACACCTTAATGAAATCGGAATGGTTGGTGATATTAACGTCCTGTTTGTGGCACATTAGTATCTTGAATAGTATACTAATGTGCGACAAACAGGACGTTAATATCACCAACCATTCCCATTTTATTAAGGTGTATCCATATAAATGGCCCACCCGGATGTATCCATATAAATGGCCCACCCTGTACACACACAGAGCATTATGGGACTGCCATACAAAGATGCATGTGCTGCCTTAAGAATTTTGCCTAATTACATTTCCAAAGAGGCAAGGAAGCAGCATAATTAAGATGCTTAACTTTTAGAATGGACAGAAGCCTTGACAGCTTAAAGAGATAGTTCACCCAAAAATGAAAATTCGATGTTTATCTGCTTACCCCCAGGGTATCCAAGATGTAGATGACTTTGTGTCTTCAGCAGAACACAAACAGAGATATTTAACTCAAACCGTTGCAGTCTGTCAGTCATTTAATGGCAGTCAATGGTTACCAAATCTTTAAGAGTAAAAAAAAAACATACACAGACCAAACCAAATTAAACCCTGCGGCTTGTGATGATACATTGAGGTCTTAAGACACGAGCCGGAGGGTTTAATTGGGTTTTGTCTGTGTATGTTTTTTTTTTTCATTCTTAAAGATTTGGTAACCATTGACTGCCATTATATGACTGACAGACTGCAACGGTTTGAGTTAAAAATCTCCATTTGTGTTCTACTGAAGAAACAAAGTCATCTACAGTCGTGGCCAAAAGTTTTGAGAATTACATAAATATTGGAAATTGGAAAAGTTGCTGCTTAAGTTTTCATAATAGCAATTTGCATATACTCCAGAATGTTTTGAAGAGTGATCAGATGAATTGCATAGTCCTTCTTTGCCATGAAAATTAACTTAATCCCGAAAAAAACTTTCCACTGCATTGTTAAGAAGGCTTCAGGGCGTCCAAAAAAGTCCAGCAAGCGCCAGGATCGTCTCCTAAAGAGGATTCAGCTGCGGGATCGGAGTGCCACCAGTGCAGAGCTTGCTCAGGAATGGCAGCAGGCAGGTGTGAGCGCATCTGCACGCACAGTGAAGCGAAGACTTTTGGAAGATGGCCTGGTGTCAAGAAGGGCAGCAAAAAAACTCTCCAAAAAAACATCAGGGACAGATTGATCTTCTGCAAAAAGTATGGCGAATGGACTGCTGAGGACTGGGGCAAAGTCATATTCTCCAAAGAAGCCTCTTTCCGATTGTTTGGGGCATCTGGAAAAAGGCTTGTCCGGAGAAGAAAAGGTGAGCGCTACCATCAGTCCTGTGTCATGCCAACAGTAAAGCATCCTGAGACCATTCATGTGTGGAGTTGCTTCTCATCCAAGGGAGTGGGCTCACTCACAATTTTGCCCAAAAACACAGCCATGAATAAAGAATGGTACCAAAACACCCTCCAACAGCAACTTCTTCCAACAATCCAACAACAGTTTGGTGAAGAACAATGCATTTTCCAGCACGATGGAGCACCGTGCCATAAGGCAAAAGTGATAACTAAGTGGCTCGGGACCAAAACGTTGACATTTTGGGTCCATGGCCTGGAAACTCCCCAGATCTTAAAACTTGTGGTCAATCCTCAAGAGGCGGGTGGACAAACAAAAACCCACTAATTCTGACAAACTGAGCGCATGCCCAGTTGAATTGCAGAGGTCCTGAAAAATAAGGGCCAACACTGCAAATACTGACTCTTTGCATAAATGTCATGTAATTGTCGATAAAAGCCTTTGAAACGTATGAAGTGCTTGTAATTATACTTCATTACATCACAGAAACAGCTGAAACAAAGATCTAAAAGCAGTTGAGCAGCTAACTTTGTGAAAACTAATATTTGTGTCATTCTCAAAACTTTTGGCTACGACTGTACATCTTGGATGCCCTGGAGGTGAGCAGATAAACTTCAATTTTTAATTTTTGGGTAAACTATCCCTTTAAATGCTGTCTTCCTACACATTCTCTAGGACTAGGTTTTAGAACAGAGCAATAGATTCCCATCATACAAAGTGGCAATACAGTTGTATGTGCGCTTCTAAGCAGTCTGGTGCTTAAAAGAACACACATCGTAACACCTGGAGTGTGATTGTTTCATAGTCCACCATTCGGTACTCGTTCAAAGCCTCGAGTAGGGCTATAGCCTTCAGGATCTAAGGCTGAACGGATTCCTGTTAAGGAGTATCAAATCTTCAAAGGCACTAATAAGCCCATTACCTCCTGCACATGTGTCCATGGGCGTTCAGCAACCGACGGCCGCATAGGCAGAATGATGGATTCACAGGCTCTGTGGGGCGGCTGGTAGTGTCAGCACATCTTCACTCCAATACACATCTCTGCTTCCTCAGGCTCACGTCCCACACTGCTAACTACAACACACGGCTACCTTACATTCAAACCCTACACTGGGAAATAAATAAATAAGTACTACTACTAAAAAAAAAAAAAAAAAAAAAAAACCTCTAGGGAAAAATGCAGCAGCTCCACCATGAAGATTTGGACATAATGAAAAGTTGGAGCCAAGTTCAGGTTTGTCTGATTTTCTCCGCCGCATATCTTTGAGCCTGCAGATTCAATACGGAAGTCACAGCTGGGATTTAAAGTGGAGTGTAAAAGCGGAGAGCGTAATACCGAGGGCTTAGCACAAGAAAGTGAAAAGTCAAGCCCTTTAGACGTTCAGAAGAGTGCAATGGGGCCATGTCGTGGACGAAACGCGAATTCCTATTGGTGGTGCATTGATGAAGAATCGGCGCCGTCTGTACGCCACTGGAGATCTCTCGGTGCGAAAGCGCGAGAGCCATCAGAGCTGTTGGAATGGATGACAAAGCTGGAGGGTTTTATGCATGAGTGGGTGTTAAGAAAGTTCTGGATTACTTCTTGCATTGTAATATTGTTTCTGCACTACATTGCACGCCCATGGCACTGTTTGTACAGCTGCATCAGAAAGAAATAAAAACAGAGAACGAAAGCATGAGAGAGGCAAGAGAAAATGGCTGCCATTAGTTACACTGCATATTAACTCTCTGTAAATGAGGAAATAAGACCCAATGATTATCTGTTAGTCTGCATTTTGGCAAGTCTGAGAATTCAGAGTTAATGAAACAAGACTACAAGTGTGAGAGAATGATGGATATGTAGTGAGAAAAAGCCAGAAGATGAAGAAGTGATTTTAGTCTAGCAAAATGAGGAGAAGAGGAATGGGAGGAAAAAGTATATAAAAAATGAGAGGAAGCTGGGGAAAAAAAAAGAGGGAAAAAGTGAAATGTTGAAGGAAGGCGCTGAATCCGCCCCAAGCACAGCCATCTGTGTATAGATGTTTGAGGCTGTGAGCTCCACACCTGTGAGGGACTACTGGGAAATGAAGAGTCTTCTCCAGCCCAGCCGCCACCTGGACGGCCAAACAGGTGCTCAGCCCAGACAATTAAACTATTACACAAACATAGGCCAACCAATGAGAGGAGATAAGCAGACAGTGCAGGAGCTTAGCTTCTTACTCACACCTATACTCTAATTGATTAAGGTAAAAAGCATTTGATTATTACATTGTCAGTTATCGAAATCAGGATGCGAATAGTGCATCATCGCTTTATATTGGCCCACAAGGGTATCGGCCCTGACGTGACTAGTATTTTTTCATTCAGTCGATTGAGCTTGAATTGAACAGAATATTCTTCTATAAAATTTAACGACAGAAATCTGAAAGAGATAATAGCCTGAGCTACATGACTTTCTTTATACATGTTCATGTTGTATGTGTTTTACCTATATTTCCTCTCTTCTATACTACTATAGTATATCCTAAATGTCACAAAAAGATGTGAATGGAAACCTGAAAAGTGAAGTCGAAGAAGAGCATGTTTTTCAGGATAATTCATGCAGAACAACAATTTATAAAATTCATATACTACCAGTCAAAAGTTTTTGAACTGTAAGATCTGTATTGTTCTAAAGAAGTATCTTCTGCTCACCAAGCCTGCATTGATTTGATCCAAAGTACAGCAAAAACAGTAAAATTTTGAAATATTTTTACTATTTAAAATAACTGTTTTCTATTTGAATACATTTTAAAATGTAATTTATTTCTGTGATCAATGCAAAAAATTCTGCATCATTACTCCATTCTTCAGTGTCACATGATTCTTCAGGAATCACTCTAATATGCTGACTTGCTGTTCAAAATTATTTTTTTTATAATTATTATTTAAATATTTAATATTTGAGTAAAATTTTATCAGATTCTTTGGTGAATAGAAAGATCCAAAGATCAGCATTTATCTAAATAAACTTTTGTAATGTTATTTTTTTTTAAGCAAGGATGCTTTGAATTGATCAAAAGTGATGATAAAGACATTTATAATGTTAGAACTTTCTATTCATCAAAGACATCTGAAAAAAATTCCACTCAGCTGTTTTTAACAATAAAAATAAATGTTTTTTTTTTTGAGAAGCAAATTATAATATAATGATTTCTGAATGATTTTCATGTGACTGGAGTAATGATGCTAAAATTTCAGCATTGACATCACAGAATAAGTTACATTTTAAAATAAATTCTACTAAAAGCTGTTTTTTTAATAGTGAACATATTTCAAAATTTTACTGTTTTTGCTGTACTTTAGATCAAATGAATGCAGGCTTGGTGAGCAGTAAGTTCTTTTAAAAACATAAAAAATCTTACTGTTCACAAACTTTTGACAGGTAGGGCAGATTTGTCTCATGACAAACTTAAAGTGCATTTCAACACACAGTCCGCTATTAGTATTCCAACACTTATTTAAACGGATGTGTGATAATTTCACCATTTTACAACCATGAATAAACCGTCATCAACCCATTTCAGCACTCCTGCAAGTGCACTTTGATTATTTTGGAAGAGAACATGTTGCAGAAATCATGACTTAAAAGGAATTCACACTCTAACATATTTCTCACAGAGGACAGAGATAAGGTATGAAGGGACTCATGAGTAATTGCACCTTGGCAAAGAGAAGGAACTTGGGGTCATTTTCATCACAAATTAATTTCTCATGCAGCACATACTGTGGCTTTATGTCCAAACATTTCAAACTTGCACGTAGTCTAGTTCGAGAAAAAAAGAAAAAGAAAAAAAGACAAACGGTTTCGGGAGAAATGAGTTGGGTCCCATAGGAATTAAACTTCAAGCAGACCTAACTTTCTCTCATCTGTGTGGGATGGAACAAGTCTAGTTATTCTTTGATTTCCTGATGGTTCTTGCAAATGGAATAAAGCTGAAACTGCACATGAAACTGTCCACTTATACAAACAGCAATGCATTATGCTCTTGTCATCAGGGTGAATGTCTCAACTACATAAACCCAGAACACTGTAAAGGTTACATTAACATACAGTATTCAGCGCATGGGCGGATATTGTTTTGTGATCCGTAATAATTAGCTCTACTCAGATTAACTGTAAAGCTAGCAAGCCAGTGAGAAGCTTGAGTAAAAGACAAAAAAAATGGATTGACTGAGGTAAAAGGTGAAGGATATCAGCACGTTGAGCATCTCCAAGTATCACGTCACCCCAGGGTGCTTCTCTCCGAGCAAGACCTGACCTTCAGCGGGCGAGTGAGACACCACTCGGCACCCCTCTCCAACTGCGTACTCACAAGTTCAGCCATTTGCAAACGCCCGGAGGGTGGTCCTGGCCTCGCCGGCCCCTGAGCGCAAGCTGCCCTTTTACCAAGAGGAAGTGCTGACGCCACTCGTCTTCAGCCAGCGAGTCTGATCTTTACAAACAACCTGTCCTCATGGGAGTACGAAGTGTGGGCTTCTCAAAGAACTATGCTCTGTACCCATTTCCCATGACTAATGGCTAATGGTGGAGTAAATAATTGGATGCACGGGGCCCCAACGCCACACTGTGATGATCTGATAAAGACAACAGAACGAGATGCCATTCCTTCATTTAATTAGGGCAATAACAAGAGATTACCTTGAGGCGCAGTGTTCTACAACTCACATTCTAGATTATGTGTTCTGTGACAGGAAAACAATAGCAAAGTCATTCCGGTGTTTGTGTTCCTTTGACTAGCTGCACTGTACCGCCATCTGGGGAGAAGGGCCGGGGCGTCTATTAATTGCTTTCCAGCGCAAACCACATCTGTTGAGAGCATGGCGCGTAATGCCATCGGATCAAATGGCGGTTCCGCTCGGGTCCTTTCTCCCACTGCGCGACTGTGGACCTAAAGAGATCGTCTGCCTGCCAATTGTGTGATGACCACTTTATATGCTGCGCTCATTGATTCACATTAAGAGCCATCTCTCAGACAGTGCTCTGGTAAATAATTGAGAGAGTCTGCTGTCACATAGTGTTCCTCTGCGCAACTGGGACCAAATTAAATTTGAAAATCCCATCCATGAGAAAGGAGGTGAGAGACAGCTTTCTGGGAGAGCAGGCTGGGAGAAATGTGATGGGTCTTATTATGAATGAATGAATGAATGAATGAATGAATGAATGAATGAATGAATGAATGAATGAATGAATGAATGATTGAGAGGAGAGGAGATCATAAAATAATATATAATAATAAATATAGCTGATTACAGGGTTCAAGTGCTTTAAGGCATTAAGGTTTAAGGCTAGGTAATTTATCATAGAAATATTATGTTTTGTAACGTTTATGACTGTTACAACTCCAGCTGTGGTCAGATCTCCTTAAAACTTTGCATGCTTGTTTAAAATCACCAGGTTTTTTTAGATCTTCTCAATCATTTTACAAACTATTTGATTGACAGCAGTGGTTTTAGAGGCAAAGTTGTTAACAGGTGTTCTGTTATATGATATGAATATTGCATGTATGTGCGAAAAACCGTGCAATGCACAATCGTTTACGCTGTTGAAAAAAACAATATCGCCCGCCAGTGGCGATTTCTTTCAAATTTCTCACAGACCTTCAGGGCCGTAAGTCAAACAGGCCAACCAAGTTCCGTCCCGGTGGCCCCCATTAACCATGTCTAATAAGTGCTCAAACTTCATTGGCCAATGTTTTTTTTTTTTAAGATCCTTATAGACACTTGTGGCACTTTGGACCAAGACCGTGCACAATGTTTTTCACGTTGACAGGACAAATGGTTGTGTAGGTATAGCCATTTTTATGATTTTTTTATAGTGCCACCAAGTGGCCAAGTTCCACGATTTTTGTCCTGTGACCTCAGATTGAGCTCTTACATGAGTGTTCTGAGTTTGGCGAAGATATTCCATTCCGCTCAGGAGTTACAGGCATTTTACTAAAAGTGTCCCTGCCCCTTTCAAATGTTTTGGCGTCTCCTTGCGACAATGAGTGGGAAGTTTGACTTTTTTTGAAAATTATTGCTATTCGCTCTCCAGGGAACATTTCTGCACTGGTGTGGTTCCGATCGGGCGAAAAACCTAAGACTAGTTCGCAAAAGTAGGTTTTGCAAAAAACCCAAAAATTTCGCTCACTCTCGAATCTGCCAAGGATTCCAATGACATAAGACATATGATTAACGGTTTAGGATTAATGAGCGATTTCATACTTCTGATCGCTGTAGTGGCCTATCAGGCCGATTGGAATGTTGTCAATGGTGTGAGTACTACCATCCCTCCAAGTTTCAAGTCTCTACAATCTTCACAGATTTTGATCTGCACGATCAGTTTTATGTGGAGATCTCTGATCCGTGACTATTATAAAAATTACAATAGGGTTTCAGCGCTACATGCTTGAACCTCTAATAAAATAAACAAAAATGTGGCAGAAATGGGCAGGGTGAGAAAAATGCTAAATTATTTTAAGCACTACTTTAGACATGATCAGAACAGATTTAAAAAAGCAAGCGGGAAATTATAGGATACGCACTTTAGTGGAGGGACTTGAAAGCGAAGGCGTCTGGTCTGGTAGTGGTGGTTGGTGTGCTTATTAACGTTTCAGAGAATGGCTGGCTGTCTGAAGTGTTAAAAAAAGGATTCCTATCTATTAGAGCTTAATAGATAGAGAGGGGGAGATGACAGGGCTGGGCTCGAAGTGACTGGTGGATACACTCATTTAGCCGGCCCATGCTATGGGCTACACTCATTTAACCAGAATTGGGGATCCATACAGACCGGAGGCTAAAAGACTCATTGACAGATTTCCAATTAGCACCCTGAAAGAAATCCTCCAAGATTGCCACGTGCAGACAGGAAAATAAAGTTAAACTTTTGGTTTCACAGTGGTGGCTGTTGATGTGTCAAGTCTCTGAATCTAGAATCAGAATCTAGTTGCAGACTGGAATGGTTAAGTGCTGTGGACAGAGTGTGTGAGGAATGACTGACTGACCTTACGGGGTTGCTGGTCAAGGACACGCGCAGGGACTCCAGGCAGTTGAGCAGTTTGTCTTCGGAGATGCCAGAGCGCAGCTCGTGAACGTACTCCTGTGACGAGAGCGTACACTCGTGCTTGCTGTTCCTCAGTCCACCCTGCGGGAACGAGACACATTAAGGGATCAGCCACTGCACCGCTGCGCTTTACACCCTGTTAGGCCTGTCACACATTAATTACGACATCTTGATCATCGCTGGAGTTCATGAGCTTCCTAAGACAGATCCCTCTGCTTCTATTCGCAATCTTTGCTTCTTTTTCATCTTTATTTTGACAATAAATGAGCAAAAGCATTGGAATCCTCATCATTTGACGACAGGCAGAAAATAGTAGGAGGGGGAAGTAGTTACCAACACCTGATTTGTGGATGAGGCAGCGCCCCCTGCGCTCCCAGCTGTATTCCAGTCTCCAGCAGGTGAGAATGATTACTAACACTCCATAACTGCAGACTCACTTCCTCCCTAAATCAGCAGACTGCCCACCCACAGCACTGACTGACACAGAGCTACCAGCTAGACTAGTCAGCAGGAGCTGCCTCATGCTAATTCTACAATACACACACAGAGTAATGGGAAATGCTCCCACACACAATATAAAAACAGCAGCATAAAAGTGCTTATTAAAATATTATATTTTTGGGATGATATGGAGGGAACTCTACTGCTGAGTTTCAGGAATTGGGCACTCAATGGCTATGTTCCCACAGCAGCAGAAGACATAATTAATTTGTGTTTTTATACATTTTTTTATGAAGAATGACGTCTGTGTTATATAAACAAAGTAATTTTGTTACTGCTGTTAGCTATACAGAACATCCTATATGAATTAACTGCATGCTTTTGTGAAATGTGCTCATAACATGGTAAAAATTGACCAACGGCTATAATTTGCACATAGGTTAAAATGAAATATGACACTGCAAGGCATTTTTTATTAAAAACTTATTAAAAAGTAATTAATTTATTTAAAACTGTAGAGACTGTGAATCAGAATCTAATCAAATGTTTCACACAGTAAACTGAACAAAGGAAGTCTCATTTCAAAGTGGTGTCATCCAAGATGCTCATGTCTTTCTTTCTTCAGTCATAAAATTTAAAATTAAATTATAGTGATATAGTGGACTTCAATGGTGACCGTGAAAATAACTGTAAATTTTTGTTCTGGAAGTGAACTTCTCCTTTAAAATATATTAAGTAAATATATTCCATGAATATATTTTGTAAATTTTCTAGAATAAATATATCAAAACTTACATTTTGATTAATAATATGCATTGCTAAGAACTTCATTTGGACAACTTTAAAGGTAATTTTCTCGATGTGTTTCGATTTTTTTGCACCCTCAGATTCCAGATTTTCAAATAGTTGCATCTCAGACAAATATTGTCCTATCCTAACAGACCATACATCAGTAGAAAGCTTAATTATTCTGCTTTCAGATGTTTCAAAACATGACAGACAGACACAAATTACATTAATTTGGTAACATTATATACCAAAACAATACAAAAACAAAGTGAAATAAAACAAAAAATAAAATGTTTATTTATTCAGCATATAGTTGGCATTTGGGAATGACTTGCTCCCCACAAAGACTGCATTTGATCCACTCGTGTATGCACAGTATAAATCTTTGCACATACATTTGCTACATTTTTATTGTCTTATCCCTTTACTTCAGGCTTTATCTGTTTGCTTTGCACAGATGAAGGCCTTTAAACAAGCACCTGGCGTATAAAATAAAACATCATTATGAACAGGAAACGGATAAGAACAAATCAATTTAGTGACAGGTGGGATGTCTTCCCATTTCTTTCTACCTACATAACCAGACCTAGGTGGATTTATTCATGACGCTCGCACATACAAAAATCAATTTCGGTGCAAGCCGCCAAGCTCGTGGGTTTTTGTGACTACTTTCTTCACTCTTGTGCGTTAGACAGACAGACAGAGTGAAGATTGTCAATCTGTTACCTGCACTGCACCCCTTGGGCAAAAGAATGGAAAGTGTGCCATGCTTTCCACTTTTTATATACCACATTATTCTTATTCTTGTCATTTTACTTAGGTTTCTTTTTTTTTTGATATATTTTTTTTTTTTCACAGTTGTGTTCTCTCTTATCCAAGTCATCCATGTGTTTCTTTTTTCTTTTGAAGCTGTTTTCCATCTGTATGTTCTGAAAACAACAACCTGCCAAACGAGGCAGAGGAAAAAGAAGAGGGCGGCGGAGCGCAGGGTGGGCTGTCAAAGTCACCCGTGTAGACGGAGGGATGAATTAATGCAGACAGAGAAGTATGTAGGGTAGTATGGAGCGAGTATTAGCGGTTTCTTCCCCGGTACGAATGTGCTTTAATGTCGTCTTCCCAGGATGTGGCTTCCCCAGCAGGCAAGCTGCACTAATAGGCAGTCTTGGAGGAATAAACAGGGCATCTTTGTGACTGAGTCCCATTTCTGCTCTGTCGAGGCGCAGTGAAGAAACGCCGACACGGGCGGCAGCGCTGGTTTATATAGCAACAGGAAAATAAATGAGCCATTACTATAGGCAAGTAGGGGGTTGTGATGGGGAGACACTGTATGTGTTGAGTCTGCAGAACGTGTAAACATGCAGACAGCGCAGTGATTTACTCTGGTGCGATCAGCAGGTGTTAGTATTAGGTTTTAAGCAGTTGGTTAAACGTAGGCGGTGGTTTAGAACGACATGACTGGTTGTTGTTGCAATAAAAGCGGCCTTGATGTTGACTGGCAGCTGCGAATCTGCACTGACCTTGTGTATTCTGAGACCATCATTTGTGTGAATAAGATGTTCAAAAAGAAGCTGTGCTATGCAGAGTTCTTGCATGCTTCCTTACAAAAAAAGTGAGATCTAACTACTCTTTAAATTAAGACAAACTCACTTAGTCAATTTTCTCTCTCTCTCTCTCTCTCTCTCTCTCTCTCTCTATCTCTCTCTCTCTCTCCATCGAAGTATAAGAACAACTCTTTTTCCCCAAACACATCTGAGGCGCTCAGGTTGAAGCGATTCAGCTCTTTCTTCTCAGGCAGGTCCTCATACTTGAATTTGTCTTGATCTGGATCCAGCTAAAGATCACTCGGTTCATCTGCCTCTATAGTTCAGATGAGGGAATCCGAGGGACCAGATATGACTGGTGTGCTTATACCTGCCTGATAGAAGTAATGGGGTGTGTGTGCGAGAGAGGTTATTACTTCCCTCATTACTGTCTCTAGTAACTGTAGTTGCCCCTGGCTCTTTCCAGACCTGCTGCAGACAGCTATCTCAGATTCACTGAACCACAGGCAGAGCTGCTCTCTGTCTCAATATGAGAAGAACCACATGATGGCTGCGCAACTATGACTATCTTTATATGATTCAGAATATTCTTGGCTTGGAAAAGCAAAAGGTACCTGTAACTTTGCAATTCCGCATAATATGTACTTCTCATTCTTACTGTTAAGGGTTTGTGCAGATAATAAAAAAAAGTATTATAGCTTGGCACACTACTCATCCCTGATGCATCAATATTCAGGGTTTTCCTCCATCTTATAGCTAATAACAGATTAAGTTACGTAATAAATATATTATTATTATTAGGTGCCAAGCACCTATTGTATCCGTTAGCGTTCTTCTTCTTCTGCTCTTGAGTCTATGGCAGCCCAAGGAACTGCTTGCAGGAAAGTTGTGTAATTTAGCACACAGATAGAGGATAGTCTCAACATTAACCATAGGAAGTTTAAAGTAGTGCCACCACTTGTCCAAATTCCAAAATCGCAAAGTTTTGTTTATCTGCTTTTTTATATGTTTTTAACAGAACTCGTCGTAGACGGTTTGTCTGATTTTCACCAAAATTGGCTCAGATCATCTTCAGACCCATGCTGGCAAAAAGGTATGAAATTCAATTGATTAGACAAACCATTGTTGAATAACGCGCAAACAAATTTGGCAAAAAGCACACAAAAATGGATGTGAGGCTATATCTCCGCAATGGTTTGGTGTACTGAGATCAAACTTGGTATTTGTTATAAGAAGCATGACCTGAGGCTACCTGCAGTGTTTTGGCACAGTGTCAACTGGTGGTCAGGAGATATGAAAAATGGCTCTTTTTGCTTATAACTTCTGAATGGTTTGACCAAAAATCAAGTCAAACCATTCCCATACTTTTTCGAACTCCTCCTAGAGCGTTCCTCAGATTTTCACAAAATTTGACTTGGATCATCTTCAGATGATGCTGGCAAAAAGTTGTGGATTTCACGTCGATATACAAAACAGTTTTCGTTTAGCGCGTCAATGAATTTGCTGGAAAGATGCCAAACTGCATCTGAGGTTGTATCTCTGCAAAGCTTAGCTCCTCGTTTTGCCTCTGGTGTGCTTGGCCCCTTAATTGATGCTTGCAGCTATGTTGATTATTATTATATATTATTAATACTATTACTATATTATTATTTAATATAGTATAATTACTATAATATTTTTTAAGTAAATTTAAACAATAAAATCTCAAATCAACTGCTGTAAATGCAACAAGTAAATTTAGGCATCAACACAAGCAGAAGATTACATTCACAACAGTGTTATATATTTAGCAGTTTTCAAAAATGACCTTTTAGTGTGAATGATATAATGGCAAAGGTAATCTAAATTAGAAAAATACATGCAAACAGATTGACATTAATTAACAATATAAAACTTATTGAAAAAAAAAATAAAAAAAATTATTTAATGTTATTGTTAAATATGTATCTTAATAAAACAATATTATTTAATAATATATTACCTACAAAATTAAAAATTCTGTCATTAATTACTCACCCTCATGTCATTCTAAACTTGTTCTTAGAGCGTTCTGACCCTGCATAGATAGCAACACTGCCACATTCAAGGGCCAGGAAAGTATTAGGAACATTGATAAAATAGTCCATCTGACTCAGCTGTAACTTTATGAAGCTATGAGAATACTTTTTGTGTGCAAAGAAAACAAAAATAATGACTTTATTCAAGAAGGTATCAAGGCCTAGCAATTACCCACCATAGCAACCAAACGGCAAAAGCCCTTTCCGAGCACAACGCCACTCTAAAATTGAGTGTCAGTACACTAAAACACAAAATCCCTGGGTTCTGAGTGTTCCAAACAGATCAAGTTTGCTACAAAAATTAAATAATGAAAAGCAGGGGCGAAAGTGCTTTCTGCGTTTCTTTTCTTGCCAAAAACAGGCAGAACCCTCAATCTAACCCACTCTAGAAAGAGAGTTTCTGGTTTCACTATCCATTGACCTTTACCACTGGAAACCAAAGACAGGCCATAATATGCTGCTTAATGACCCTGGCCAGCTCAATCCGTTGGGATGATATCAACATTACACCAGACCACACTAATCATGCAGACAGCCACATCCACTGGTTCACTGTAATTGGGTTTCTGCTGTTGGCTGAAGAGAACATAGGGGAATGGTCTGTGTGCGGGCACATAGAAAGAGAGAAAAAGAGAGACAGAGATAAGGAGGAGAGACCAACCAGCAGATGGGTTGAGTGCTGGAGAGATAAAGAGAAGAAAAAGAGATAGACTTGGAAAGGAAAAGAGAAAGAGGAGAGAGAATCAGGGCTCAGTGAAAAGACCAATACAGTTCCTTTGACCAAGCCCAAAGTGTTCATCTCCGAGTCTTATTGAATCCTTATTTGTCAATAACAGCATTTCCTGCCAGAAACAATAGTGCAGGGAACAATTATTCCAGTGAGCCTGTCAATTTCACTTTGGTACAGGGACACAGGCTGGCTATAAGTGTGTGTGTGTGTGTGTGTGTGTGTGTGTGTACACGTGTGTTTTTTTTCTTCTTCCTGACTGTGATACGGCCTTGGCACGATCTGATGTGTGAGAGTGCAACTATCGCAAGGGAGGGGATGGGCCCGCTGCGTTTCTCTGCACCTCCGCATTCTACACCCATTGATAATGAGACAGCAGCAAACTGACAGGCTGCATGGGGACCATTGGGCGCCACATGCTGTCACAAACAACTGTTTACTATGAGGGGGACAAAAAGGGGTCTTCCTCAAGGGGGCGCTAAATGTTTTTAAAAGTCAAATCCTCCATTAAGCCACATTCAAACCCTAGGACTTTCTTAAACCTCTAATTATCAACTGTGAAGTCTCATCAAGGCTGCATTTTTCTGAACAAAAATAAAGTCAAAACAGTAATATTGTGAAATACTTTTACAATTTAAAACAACAGTTCTCAATTTTAAAAGGTAAGTGAAACCTAAAAATGAAAATTAGCCCATTATTTACTCATCCTCCAGGCATCCTAGGTTTATTTGACTTCCTTCTTTCAGACAAATGCAATCTGAGTTGTATTAAAAATTATCCTGGCACTTCCAAGCTTTAGAATAGCATAGATGGGTGTTTCTCTTTTTCAGTCCAAAACGAGTCCAATAACGGGCATTCATCTATAACAAAAAGTGCCTCACATGGCTCCACGGGGTTAATAAAAGCCTCCTGTAGCGAATCAATGCATTTTTGTACAAAAAAAAATCCATATTTAAAGAATCACTTTAATCTTTTTGGACTGATGAAGAGAAACACTTGCCCATGGAATTCTAAAGTTTTAAAATGCCAGAATAATTTTTAATATAACTCCAATTGGATACATCTGAAAGAAAGGAAGTCATACACACCTAGGATGTCTGGACTAAATATATCTGGAGTAAAATATGGACTAATTTTTATTTTTGGGTCAACTATCCCTTTAATATATTTTAAAATGTCATTTATTTCTGTTTCTGTATGGGTCAAAATTTTCCATTGTTCTTTTATGCCAAAAATCATTAGGATCTTAAGTAAAGATCATGTTCCATGAAGATATTTTGTAAATTCAAAACCTAATTTTGGATTAGTAATGTGCATTGCTAAGAACTAAAAGCAATTTTCAGATTTTTTTTTTTTTGCACCTTCAGATTTCAGATTCCGGTTTGTATCTCGTTGTATCTTGGCTGTTTTTTTTAGCGTTCAGATGATGTACAAATTAAAAACTATTCAAAAATGTAACCCTGATGTCTGGTTTTGTAGTCACACATTCTAAAATTATAATTTTGGTGCTCTTGAAACATTACTATTATCAATTTGTTTGATACACTGATACTTTTTCTTGGATTCTTTTATTAGTTGGAATATTTTTAGTAACACTGCTAATCTACCACTCTTTTCTATTTTCTATGGATTTTTTGCAATGGCTTCCGAATGATGTCATTATCCAGCTCTGTACGCACAGGATGCTCCAGAGTAATCTGGGTCCAGATCTGGATCTAGATGGGCAGATGCGCGTCTGTTTGCAGTCAGATATGCGCGGGAGAGAGCATGATTACAAGCTGATGGAGGAGCGCGATAGCGGTGCGTCACACATTGTGGATGTAATTTATCTTGGCGTGAGGTCACCGCAGCGGAATAATTCTGTTAAATTACGGTTCGTAAGTTAGTGTCACTTTAATAGGGAGTAAACAGATAACCTGCTGCTGATACCCCCATGACTCTATCTCTTCTACATTTTGCGTGACCTTGTCAAATATCTCAGTGACAGCAGTAAGGGACCATCAAAGTAAGAGAAGCGGTTATCATCAGTGTGCACCCATGAGCATGACCGTCAGGCGCACACACGACCACAGGATGTGACTTAACAACTCAAACAGCAAAAAACGACTACGGCAAAACTCCACGGAGAGAGCAGATATGCGCACTATGAAACAGCGGGACCTTGAAATAATCTTTTGTGCATTTAATGTCTTGTGTGAATTAAATTATATTAATATTCGGATCCCTCCATAAACACCCGAAATGATTGGTGATAATGGGGTTTTTAATTACCTCTTCTTTGTACATGATTAATGAAAATTACTGGAGTGCCCCACTGATCTTTTTGAAAAATAATACAGATATAATCGTTGCAATTAGTGCACATGAAGCCATATCAAAGCCAAGTGGTTGCAAATGTTTTATTCCATAATTTACTGCTCATTAGCGCATGATTGACAGCTTTACAAAGGGGGAGCCAGCACCTTCTCTATAGGAAAACAAGCAAACCTACAAAACAGAGGCTCACAAGGAAAACACACACACATAAACAAAAAAGCATCCCGCACTCTGAAGTTTTCCAGAGTCTCTCTGGTCTGAAAGGTCAGCTGAATGCAGCATCGGTTGAGATGCATGGACAATAGCACCCATAGAAAGAACCTGAGGACATCCCCTGCTACTCAATGATAAGTCTTTTGATGTGTCCGGGGAGCTGCACTCACAGGGTTATTTCCCATCAAGACATGCAGTGTTGCACTTTCTCTCTTTTTAAGAAGAGACAGGAGTGGTGTCCCACAGGGAACGCGGTCTACGTTGTCGTAAAGGAGAAGAGCCACCCTGCTTACGGAATAGCTAACTATTCATTTATCACCTCAGGAAACATGGGCAGATGCTGAGATATTTACAAGAAAATCCTGTGTTCAAAACAAATTAAGCACTACCGCAGCATCTGCAACATGCTTTGTTCAAGCAGCACATGTTTTCAACTAACCCCTAGGACAAATGTGTAAAAAATAATGCAATACAAATACATACTTTTAACTACAACTGTTTGTTGTATGAACAACCGCTCAGTATGTACACAAAAACCTGCACCATTTCAACTCAGGAATCACAAACCTTTGTTTAACTATGAGTAAAAAGAATTTGTTAATATCAGTAATTTAATCATGAATCAAACAATGCAGATCACATTGTATGTATATGTATAATTCACTAAAAATAAGCAGTTATTGGTTTATGAATCAGACTGTGCTGGTCATGCTGTATGTTATTGATTCAGTAAAAAAAGGGTGTTCATAAGAGTCATTTAATCAAGAATCAAACTACGTATTGGTCATACCATGTCAACTCAGCCAGAGGTTTCTGGCTAATTTTTTTTCTTTTTCTAATATTTTTTCTTAAGAAAGATAGACGTGTATAGTGATGAAAGGTAAAATATTAAATGTCATGGATGAATATTTACTGAGTAATGCACTATTTTGTAGAGGGGTGTCAAAATGGCAATTTTCACCTGAGATTTAGAGCCAAATTACAAGGGTGTAAAAATGGCTTAAGAAAGACGACAGCACCATTTTATTTTAACACAGAGATTGGTGGGTCTGTTAGTAAAATCAGTTGACTTTAGTAATCTTTGTTGCATTATGTGCCAATGGTGAAAAATGAGTAAAAGCGTTTTTTTAAGTTTTTCTCCAAAGTTTGCATGCCTGAAACTTAAAAGGTATTTAAGATATCCTAATGGCCTTTTAGATATTGGGCCTTAACAAACTTTCCTTTTGGCATCTTCATTTTTAAGGCCCTATATGGTTCGGTTCTGGAGATATTGGAATTTCAATATGGCTCCAGGAGTAATCATTAAATTGTATACAATTTCAGTGGTCAAAAACCAAATGTGGGTCATTTTGCAAAAATATGATACTATTTTTCCTTTAAAAAGGAATAGCGGAGGAACAATTGCATTGAATGTACCAGTTTGAGTGCCATAAAATATTCTATTTCCAAAGTTTGCGCGCCTGTAAGTCATGAAGTATTAAAGATATCGCAATATGAATTTAGATCATAGTTCTTAATCTTGTTCGGAATCTTAATTTTTAAGATTGTTTGGCTCTGAATCTCAGGTGAAAATTGACATTTTGACCCCTCTACAAAATCATGGATTACTCAGTAAATATTCACAGCAAAATCAAAAATTTGAGCCAGGGAAGTTTTTGAAATTTGGTTGCTTTGACATGGAATAACCCATATAAAATTAACGAAAAAGAACCGGCTCATAAGAGATATATGCTAGTCTTGCAAGAAATAAGTTTTGTTTACAGCAAAGGAAAACCAGTCTTCTCTGGGCTTATATCGAAATCCTCTGACATTCTTTACAAATCCTCATTTTGTACTTCTAATTCGTGACCAGTGTTTTGTTTTGCTCTCTCCACTGTGTTTCCGCATTCATCACTTGTGTCATAAACATGTAAACGCAATGATTCGTTTCAGAAGGCCTTTATTAACCCCCGGAGCCATGTGGAGCACTTTTATGATGAATGGACACACTTTATTGGACTTTTAAAAAATCAACAGCCATTTACTGCAATTATAATGTTTGGAAGAACCAGGACATTTTTTAATTTTACTGAAAAAAGAAAGTCATATACACCTAGAATGGCTTGAGGGTGAGTAAATTTTAATTTTTGGATGAACTGGATGAAAATATTTCAAAAGAACAGCGAAATAAAACTGCAAAGAAACCCATTTCTGCTCTTAAACCCTCTGGAATGGTACTGACTTTCATTGTCAGTGCATCACAGTAAATATGATTTCTGTTTGTTTACTCCTTCAAACTAGAGAACGAGATAACATGACACAGATACTGCAAATTTCTGTTGAACCTAGAACAATCCTTTTAATGCATCTGGTTCTGAGCTCCAGTCATGCAGCGTTTTACCCAGTCACAACCACTTAGCTGACTCAACACTACCAGTGTGTTGTGTCACTTTAAAATGGAAACCATTGAACAGCAAATCACTTCAAATCCTCTACCTGCACATTAAAGAACTGATGCCCACTCTGTCGAAAGCACACTGTACAGCACAAGCAGGCGAGTGAGACCTAGATAAAAACAATGCAAAAGTACAGCACTTACAAAACTATCCAAATCATGACTCTCAGTTCAAGGGGGAAAACACAGGTCTCGGGCATAAGGCCAAGTTATTTGAGGATGGCAAACAAAGTAATGGCTATGTGTTGATTAAAGAAGGATCCCTGAAAGGCTTCATACAACAGCAGGTGGCACAGCATGATGAGATTACAGCATTAGAAGCTTTTCTCCTGTCATTCCAATGCAAGCACAGAATCTAATACCCTATACATTCAGTTAAATAGGCCCTTATTCGCCTAGGCTTCAGGGACCGGTAGGCCAAACAAGGACAGTTGACCCAAGGGTCAGCAAAGGCCTGGCCGGAAAAAAAGCAAAGAGTTATTATTGACTCGAACGTCATGCACTTCGCAATTTAGTCAATTTGTGCGCTATAACATTCTATAGAATGACCTTGTGCTTTTTCAAATAACATGAAGCAAATTATGCAGGGAAATAATTGGCAAAAGATTATAATGTTTCCGAGATCAGAGTATGCATTGACCTCTGTACTGCAGTCCTCAATAAACTGATTTAACATTCTCACGACTTATTGATGTAAGAGCTTTTTTTTTCTTTTTCTTGGCCTACCGGTCAAATAAATGCTTTTCAAAGCAACAGAGCAGAGGCCAAAGGGACATGGTTGGCGTGGTGTTTTTTTTTTATTTTTTTTTATTTATTGTTTTTTTTTTATAAATAGATAAAAGCTGAAATGTGCAAACACAGAGTCCACTGCTTTCAAAAGCAAAGCCTTCAAGTGCACATCAGCACCAAACACTTTTATTTTACATACAAGAAAAAGCCCTTGACATCTTTTGCTTGCTCACTTTAGCAGGACTTTAACAACACATGATCATTGTCTCGACCGTCGCTTGATCCTGACAAGGACACACACACAACACACAACACACTAACCTCTCAGATTCCTGCCATACAACTACACATGCAAAGGCATTTGAGACAGATATGGAATTTACTGTATTTAAAGTGGAATGTCAGAATTTGCTAAAGTTTTGGATGAATAAGTCAAAAGTATGTCAGTACACTTAAATTTAAACACAATATGGACTAGTGTCTGTGAATATTAAGCCAAAATACTATTTGAATATGAATCTTGTATGTTCTGTGTCTCTGTGTGAATGAATGGCACAGACAGCCTCTGTCACCTCAATGTATGAGAACATGAACACATGAACATAATCTCTAGAATTGCTCTGAGAGTAACTTCATGGCATTTTACAGTTTGTTTTAAAAAAACTAAAAAAAAAACTATCATATCAGACACAAACAGAAAATTAAAGGTCTTTACAACTCGTCAAAATAAAAGTTCGGTTTAACTTGAAGAAATTGTGACAGAAATATGTTACCTAATGTAATAAGGTACGACTACTACTGCTATTACTACTACTACTAAAATTATTATGAAAACATTATTTTTTTAGGGATATTTAGCATACAAAAAATTATTGACCAGAATTTATTTACCCGAAAATTGTAAATACACAGCACAGTGAGAAAAAAAAAAAAGTTTTTTTTTAATAAAAATAATTATTTTGATTATTAAAATTTAATGAAACCATTCAAATGGAATCCAGAAAATGAATGGGAAACACATTTGGTAAAATTGAAACTAAATTTGTCAAAAAATAAAACAATTGCTGTTAAATTGTGTAAGTTTCATGATTTCAAGTAATTAGACATGCTAGAAAAATCCAGATAAATTAAAATGGAATTTGGAAAAAAATTAACTGGAATTTGGTCAAAAATAAAACGGATTTCATAGGGTCCTACACTTTGTAGTAAAACAAAACATAAAACATAACACAAAATAAGTCAGAAAAATTATTCCAACACCCAAAATGTAGGGATGTACAATATAAATAAAATTAGCCTATCTGTAGAGTTTAAACTAATTTTGGAAGTCAAGTGTGAACAATATATATTATACACTACCAGTCAAAAGTATTTGAACAGTAACATTCTTCTGCTCAACAAACATGCATTAATTTAATCCAAAATACAGCAAAATCAGTAATATTGTGAAATACTTTTATTATTTAAAATAACAGCTTTCTATTTAATATATCTTAAAATGTAATGTATTCCTGTGAAAGCTAAATTTTCAGCATCATTACTCTAGTCTTTAGTTAGTGTCACATGATCCTTAAAAATTGATGTTCAAGAAACATGTTTTATTTATTTGTATTATTATTATTATTATTATTAATTAAAACAGTTGAGTACATTTTTCAGGAGTCTTTGATGTATAGAAAGATCCAAAGATCAGCATTTACCTGAAATTAAAAGCTTTTGTAACAGTATACACAACAACAACAATAATAATAATAATAATAATAATAATAATAATTAGAATATTAAAATGATTTCTGAAGAGTCGTGTGACTTTAGTAATGATGCTAACAATTCAGCTTTAAAACCACAGGAATAAATTACATTATATAATTCAATAGGAAACAGTTATTTTAAATAGTACTGTTTTTGCTGTACTTTCGATCAAATGCAAGCTTGGTACAGTAAGTAAAAGATACTTCTTTAATAAACATTAAATTACTGTTAAAAAACTTTTGACTGGTAGTGTACATACATCAGCATTTATTGGTAAACACCAGAACACTACAAATCTATTAACTTTTAAATTGTAGCAAATCTCAAAATAATAATAATAATAATAATAATAATAATAATAATAATAATAATAATCTCACTATATTTCGATGTAACGTTTTAAATATGCATGTCTAAAAAAAAACTAAAAAAATTGCAATAATAAACTTAATTAAAATTTCTTACCTGAAATCAAAATAACTGCATCATTGACCTCAACTGGATATCAAGAACAAATACAATTTTATTTGAAGGTGGTAAAGCATTACTGTGCCATTCTAGCACATTCTTTAAAAGATCTGATTGTATGAGACATCTGCGGTGCATCTTGTTGATAATTTCCATTTGGAGACCTGTTACAAAATAGGTCAGCATGCAGCAAGCAGAAAGTGCAGTGGGCCTTGAGTGCTTTATTATCAGTTTAGGCAGCAGATTATTGAAGAAGATGCCCTTCACTGTAGATTTGTTGGAAGTTTTGGAAGTCAAGTCAAGTGTGGACAAAGTCAGGCTGGAGTTTGAAGATGAAATTAGGCCATTTCCAACCTCCCTCTTATGATGAGGCAGAGAACGAGGGGGAGGAAATCAAGTTAAAAAACATTTCATCCCATGCAAAATGGATTCTGCGGGAAAAGATAACTTTTATTTATTTTTTTAATCCAGAAATATGAAACTATCAATAAAACATTACTGAAGCTAGAGATATCTAAACACCTCTCAGTGCAACTCTGAAATTCATGGAAAGATGAGAGGACAAAACCAACCTGTTCCAAACAACTTGAGGCTGTTTACTGATAAATAAAATAAAATTCCGGAGATGAGGGCTGCCTCAATAAGCATGGCAAATGAATACATTAATAAAATATTTGGACATCAAAGACAGCTCTCCAAAAAAAAAAAAAAAATTGCTTTTAATACATTATGTTGGAATGAAAATAAAATATTCTTACACTGTAAAAAGGGTTTTAGACAATAGCTTAAAAATAATACATTGCTTTATTGTTATTCCTTATTACATTTCTAAAATATAGCAGTTAGCCACAGTTGAGCACGTCTGAGGCACGGAGTCAAAGTTTTTTTTTTTCCCCCAACATTTTCACTAATCATGTCCAGCTCTCAGTGCCTCAGCGGTGCTGTGAATGTTTTAAGCTCATAAACAAGCTTTCTTGCATTTTAATCAACCTTTTCAATTAAGAACTAATTAATACCTAACAGGAGGGATGCCTGTCACTTTGAGGATAAGAGAGACTCTACGAGTCACTGTCTCACTATTACCTCACTGAGACAAAGAAAGCGCGAGAAATTGAGACACAGCGGAAAAAGACCATACAACAATATTTCTAAAAGTCTGCTATTGCCTATCCTGCATCTCGATGCAAGAAAACAGCATTAGGATCATGTTAGAAGCTCTGCCACCCATCTTAAATCTTGTCAGAAAGCAAAGACTAAAGACACAGTCTGTCTTCTGAGAAAAATTACTGCGGTTCTACTCGGCTGCGCATCACACATCAAACAGTACTAGCGTTCAGGGGATGCTTGTGAGATGAAGCTGTGCTGTAAATTACAGACTCAATCAGTTGATCTCAAACATGAGCAGGCTTGTGAATGTTTACAAAAGCAATTTACTGATGTCTAAGTACAGAGGACATCGAAGCTGTTTTAAACATTTACCATATGCCTGTTCGGAAGCCTACGTTTCCTTAAAAGGGAAAATCAAAGTACAGTTTCAGGGTACAGTTTTATTTAATGGACCAAAAAAAGAAAGTAGTAAGCTAAAGAAAGTCATACAGGTTTTAAACAACATAATTGTTTAGCAAATGTTCAGTTTGGGTTAGCTATCCCTGTAATTGATTTTATTTTTAATTTGAAAAAAATAAAATAAAAAAATACACTACCAGTCAAAAGTTTTTGAACAGTACAGTATTTAATGTTTTTTTTGAAGACATCTCTTGCATTTATTTGATCCAAAGTACAGCAAAAACAGTACCTTTTTGAAAAAATTTTACCATTTAAAATAACTGTTTTCTATTTGAATATATTTTATTACTTGCGTCTTTAGTGTAACATGATCCTTTGAAAATCATTCTAATAGGCAGATTTGCTGTTCCAGAAACATAAATTATTATTATTATTATTATTATTATTATTATTATTATTATTATTATTATTATTATTATTATTATTAGCATTTATCTTAAAAAAGCTTTTGTAACATTATACACTTTGCCATTCAAAAGCTTGGAGTCAGTATAATTTTTTTTAAAAGAATGTAAAGAAATAATATTTTTTTTAGCAAAAATGCTTTAAATTGATCAAAAGTAATGATAAAGGCATTTATAATGTTACAAATGAGTTTAATTTTAGATAAATGCTGTTTTACTGAACTTTCTATACATCAGCCGTTTTCAACATAATAATAATAAAAAATGGTTTTAAGCAGCAAATCAGGATATTACAATGATTTCTGAAGGATAATGTGACTGGAGTAATGATGCTAAAAATTCAGCTTTGAAATCACAGGAATAAATAAAATTTTAAAATATATTCAAATAGAAAACAGTTATGTTAAATAGTAGTTTTCGCTTTACTTTGGATCAGATAAATGCAGGTTTGGTGAGCAGAAGGGACTTTAAAAATCATTAAAAATCATAATGTTCAAAAACAATGATTTTTAATAATGACAAATGTAGAAAAACTGCAATGAGCCCAAATTATACAAACAACATAAACACGTAACACTTATCTTGTATAAACTTGTATCTGCACAAAACAATGTGAATGTCCAAATGAAATTTAAGTTACATGCTAGACAGAATATGAGAAAGTCACAAAAATGCACTAAAACATGTCTAAAACAGAAAATGAATAACTAAAGTACAAAGATCTCCCAAGTTTTAAAATGTTTATGTTAAACATTAAAAATAATATGTTTAAAAAAATACTTTGAATCTACTAAAATAAATAGTTTATTTGTCTCTGACTAAAATGGATTTAGTCAGTATTTAGTTACTTCAGGTCAAAGTATATTTTGTGACGAGGGAAAAAAAAAAGAGCAAAACATTAAAAGTAAATGTTGAAAGGCACTGTACTGTAAGCTGCAAGGGAAAAGGAGAAAACCGGCCAAACTAGGCTGAACTTCTGCATTAGAGCACAAAGGGCTGGCATGAATATTTCTATTACTGCTGAATTTATTATCCATAGAAATGTGTCTTCCTGCATGCCAGGTAGAGAAGAATGGGCTTTCAAGGTGATCTTCTGCACTGCGTAGCAGTGTTTATTTCATCCTTTGGTCAATCAATTGCAAAGGGCAGTCAATCGAGCTCATAGTCTTAAAAGGTCCGTGTGGACTTCCCTATTCAATAAGCGTGAAAGAGAATATAGGCAGGTTGACTCGGGTAACTTCAGTAGCACCTTGAAGGACACCAGAGCCCAATCAAGGCGAGCTGCACTTTTTAGTATTTTCACACAGTGTCATAGACTGGTAAACAAGAGGCCCATTTAAAAGGTAAATCACAGCGGATCTCATTTGGGCTCAGACGGAGTCTCCGCTGAATTGATTGTAGCATATGGGTCTAATGAACTGGCTCTTTTGCAGACAGCGGAGGGGTAGTGCCACCCAAACAGCCTTACAGTGCAAAAAGACCACAGTGAAGAAATAAATGAGTATTGCTGTCTGATGGTCTCTATCTCTCCCTCACGCTTTATTCTTTTCTCCTCCTGACGATGGGTAAAAATAAGTGAAATCTACACTTAACAAACAGACTGGCTGATCCAAGTCCTCATGTTTTGTTTACCGCAAATAAGTGGATGCTTCAGATTTCAGATTCAATAGGAAGTCTTATAGACAAAGACGAACTCAAACTAGAACTTTAACTAAGTTTAGGGTCCATCACTAAAAAATTGACAGCGCAGCTGCCAGGGTGCCCAGGAGAATTGGTGCAGAGATGGAGGAAAGACAGAAAGAGACAAAAAGAAACAGTAAGAACAGAAGAAGGCAGTAGTGGTAGTGAACTTGGGGAACTTTTAGTGAGGGCTAAACTGGGCCCCTTGAGTTAGCTGCTAACTGCCGAGGTGGTATTCCTGCTGGGATGAGATGTGTCTGTCATGCAGTCCCAGAGACTGACCTGACTTTTGGCTGCTGAATTGCTCAGGGAAGAGAACTGCAGTGATTAATGACACCACAGCTGAGCAGGTGATGCTTCACCCAGCAGTGGTGCACCATATATGTGACCCTGGACCACAAAACCTTCAAGTCGTATATTTGTAGCAATAGCCAAAAATACATTGCATGGGTCAAAATTTTAGATTTTTCTTTTATGCCAAAAATCATTAGGAAATTAAGTAAAGATCATGTTCCATGATGATTCTTTGTAAAATTCCTACTGTAAATATATCAAAATGTAATTTTTGATTAGTAATATGCATTGTTAAGAACCTAATTTGGACAACTTTAAAGGTGATTTTCTCAGTATTTAGATTTTTTTGCACCCTCAGATTCCAGATTTTTAAATAGATGTATCTCGACCAAATATTGTCCTATCACAGGGGGGGCGCATGAGTATTGCAGGGGGGGCGCGGGCCATCAGCATAAAAATAAATATAAAAACGTAAACAGCCAAAGGACGTAACGAACGGGAGATGGATCGGTGTGTGAAAGAGAAGAGAAAACCATAGATGAATTTGCACAGACCCAGGCAGGTGCTGGTCATTCAAAAGCTCAATGCAGGGCTTCAAAGTTAAAATTATTTGCAACTTTGTCGCGTCCAGCAGAGATGTCACTGACACTGCGCTCCGCTGAACTGTGGCATTCTGGCGCATCAGTCTCGGTTGCTCATGCAGGGGCGTAATTTCCACTTGGGGCTTTTCAAAATCCTGTTTGTGTCCTCCCACTTTCAAATGGTTTTGTAAAAGTAATGTCTTGTATTGTAGAATGTACGCTCAGCGCCGCTGATTCGCGCGATCGTTAAAATGAAACCGAAAGTAAAACGCGCACGTGCATTCAAAAATGTTTAGAGAGCGACTCCCCAATGCGCGCAAATTAGGCTACATAAAATATCGAAGCTGTTATTAGTATGTGGGCTATAATAAGTTGTACAGTTGTCTATAACTCTGTATCATGGTGGGAAAATTCGGTCTATTTGCACTGTGAATATTGAAAGAGTAGCCTACTTTGATTATGGCTGCATTTATTGTCTACACGACTAAGAAAGAACTGTGTCGTTTATTTTTTATACAGTAGATTCTTTAAAAATGCAGTGGCTGCCTCTAATTTAAATGGCTGTACTTATAATAGAGAAAATAAACATCTTGTTCATGTACTCATATTTTCATTAATTCCTGTCCCTTGCTTAAGGCGTAAAATAAATATATAAAAAAGGCTTTCAGAATCAGCCTATTTGCTTGTAAAACATCTGCAATCAGAATCAGCCAAGAAGAATCATGATCGGCACATTACTAAAAATAAATTGGGTGCTCCTATATTTTTTTGTGCTCGAACTTTTTTACATTTCAAGCCCTGCTATGCCTTAGGACAGCATGAAACCTACAAAAAATATATAAACAAATAACATAGAGAATTATAATAATAATGGTTATTCTCCCTGTGCTATTTTCTAATATTTCAAGTGTTGCATGTGTTTGTTTTTGTTTTTTTTTAACTAAGAAAGCATTAATTTTTCATTAAGTTTAGTAAAATCATTTATTAGTCTTAGGTGGGATAGGTATTTTTGGGAGTGGGGGCGCCAGATTTTTTTAAAGGTTTAAAGGGGGGCGTGACCAAAAAAGTTTGAGAACCACTGCCCTACACTGTGTGTGTGTACCCTACCAATCAAATGTTTTTCAACAGTAATATTTGTATTATTTTTTAAGAAGTCTTATCTGCCCCCATGCATTTATTAGATTCAAAGCAAAAACAGTAAAATTTTGAAATATTTTTACTATTTAAAATGACTGTTTTATACTTAATTTGTATAATATGTAATTTATTCCTGTGATTTCAAAGCTGAATTTTTAGCATCATTACCCCATTATGTTAAACAGCTGAGTAGATGTTTTTATGATGCATAGAAGGTTCAGAAGAACAAACTTTATCTAAAACAGAAATCTTGTGTAACATTATAAATGTCTCTACTATCAATTCTGATCAATTTATAGCATCCTTGCTAAATAAAATTATTAATATCTATAATTTCTATAACTTCTTAATCAAGATTTTCAAGGTTCAAAAACTTTTGACTGGTAGTGTATATAATGTTATTTATATATGTACACAATCATAATAAAATAATAAATTAAAGCTTTCATTTACATAAAGAATTTGGCAAGGATGTGTTATTAAAAGTAACAGTAAAGTCATTTACATTGTTACAAAAAGTATTATATTAAAAGAATCCTATAATAGGACATTGTATTCAAATATTAGGATATTAACATTTTAAGAAGCAGAACCATTTTTAACATTGATAAAAAAATGTTTCTTGAGCATCAAATATAAGAATAATTTCTAAAGGATCATTTTGGTCTTAAAAAAAAAAACTAGAGCAATGGCTTTTGAAAAATTCAGCTATGCAGGAATAAATTGCATTGTTTTAAATATGTTAAAACAGAAAACAGTTAATTATCATTTTATTTTATTTCATTCTGTAATAAATTCAAATGTGTATATACGTATGTAAATGTTTATGTACACTTAAGGCGGGCGTACACGGTGCGATTTTTGAGGTCGTACGAGCTTGCATGCGATTTTTTTGGTTAACGGAGGAAATCGTCTCTTCTCGTATGGTCGGGGCTCGTATGGTGTGTGAGAAATTACGAGACGAGCAGAGTGCCTTACGAGCACTTCCCGACCTCACGATCATTTTTAAACATGTCAAAAAACTTCGGGAGCTGTCGAATTGAAGGCGTGACGTGTGTGCTGTTGAACGAGCCGATTTATTGATCAAACTGGAAACGACCAATCAGAAGCTAAAGAAAAGAATACCACAGAAGAAGATGAAAATGACATGTGTAGCAAAGTGTCACGGCTCATATTTTTTAGATGCAGTTATGAGATAGACAGAGAGCAGTTGTATTTAACAGTACATACACAGTACATTATACGCAGCCTTCCTCTCAGAATGTGATTGCCTCGGAAATCGGCAGGTTTTAAAATTGTGCCGTGTACCACTGCGTCCGTAAAAAAAGTCACTTGTGACGTGTGCGTGGCCATACGGTCTTCCGACCGTCCGAATTTGCACCGTGTACGGCCGCCTTGAATGTTTGGCAATATAAAAAGGCTACCAATAAAGCTACTAGAATCTGGCCCTGAATCCACAATGCTTAGCTCTTTGTCTCGCACTCAAAAATCGAAGCTATGTTTACAGTCGTGTGTACAAACAACTTATATTACCACATACACAAACCATTGACACACAAAATCTTTAAAGCCTACCTTAATTACGCCGGGTTAGACGGCACTATTTATCTTGCATACCCAAAGAGGGTCATGTTTGTTTGGTCTCACTACTGTTTCCACCGAGAGAAATCAATTTAAAATGTTAAAGAGGTGTCAAGTCAGAAAAAAAAAAACGCAACAGCTATTAAAGACCAGATATTCATCATCACCTCCGAGGCTCCTCAGCGGACACCGTTGACAGCGTGAGCCGCAGAGGCAGCAAGCAACAGCCAGCCGAAGAGGTGGCTTTCTGCATCTCTCTAAAGGCCCACTGTCCTAATCAGCGTTATTGGCTTCATTCAGCCTGAGATCTGGGCAAACACAAGCTGTTTCTCCTCAACATCCGCACCATTAAATCGCTTCCACCTCACTTCTCTGTCCATTCAATAGCAGTAGAAATACCTATTCATCATAGCCACTCTTCTCGCTCCCACCTAATAACAGACGCAGAGATCTTTAACTGCCCATAAACGAAGCTTCCAAACTTCAGAAGGCCTGCATCAGCAGCCTGGCCCAGGGAGGTTCTGGCATGACTACTCTTACAAAGCAAGATTAATTAGCCTGTTGAATGGAGACTTGTCTCAGCTGTGGCAATTTGCCTGTGCTGCAGCCGGCGCGGGGCGGCTTTGGGACCTCCCGTGGATTTGCGGCGAGGTTGGGGAGTTCCAGCGGGGGCTCTCGCGTCGCTCTCGGCTCAGCTCGGTTCCTCAAGTAGGACACGCCGAAATAAGATGGAGGTGCTCGTTTGGAGAGCCTGAGCCGCCTGGCTAAGTGAAAGCAGGTGAGACAATTACTCTTTGTTAAGGCGCTGGGCGATTTGTTAACGAATGAGACGAGGGATACGAACGAGCCGTCCTCCACATCAAATCTGCAAATTGCTGTTAATTTACTAGTGCTTTAAATAGAACGTCCATGTCAGTTGGCTAAGTAAAAGTATGTCAGGGCTGGATGGAAAATAATGTTAAAAACACATTGCACACATTTATGTGCTACAAGATAGCGAAGAAAGACTTGTTGCTGAGTGGGAGGGCAAATATCACTGTCTTTCTTTAGTAGTACAGCTCCGTGGGGAGCGAATTTGTGCGCTTAGGTATGTGTGCGGGCTCTTTTTTACATCGGTGCGACATGAGTGTCATAGACTTTCATGTGGTGGCCTGCAGGTGATCTTCCACTCAGCTTCTTAGAAATGACAGGTGTGACCTTTCAGCAGCCAGCGCTTCTTTCCTCACCTTAAGACCATCTCCCTTTGCACCCGAGATGCTCATCGTCTCATCTCCATGTGGACCTCAGATGCAGGGATATGCACTTGCACGTGGGACCCCGTGCCACCTCCAGCTACACGGTGTGACTACAGGACTCACATGAAAAATAGATCACCTAATGCCTTCAGATAGAATCATTCATCAAGGATAGAGTGAAAGATCTTTGCCAGGGACTAGCCTGCTGTGCTTTGTATGATGTAAAATATTCGATACACACAAAAACCGCGCCAAATCTGAGGACCGCAAACCCTCTCCCAGTGGTACGGTGTTTACTGGCTTTTTGTTTTCAGCTTCATTCCGAGCTGGGCAGGATCAAGAGTGGGCTTGTCTTTTAACACAATGCAACTGAAGCTCATGGGGACCGAGAGCAGGAGGAAGGCTGCTACCCCTGGAGACGGTAGCCATGCCAACTGGAGTTGAGCAACCAAAACCAGTTAACCTCGGTGGCGGCAGTCCAGGCCCACAGGTACGCTAGGTAATGATGTGTCCCCATTTACCCCACCCTCTGTTGATTCTGAACTGCCACACAGGAATTAGTTTGAGTGAGAGGGCAAAAGTTAGAGGCAGTGGAGCATTATGTGCAAGACGACTTCCTTAGCTTTTGTTTTCGCCATATAAGTGTCTAAAGTGACCGATTTCTACACTGAAAACCTATATTCGTTACAATAAAATTCTGACTGGTATGAGTGAAATTAAACTGGTATGAGGTGGTCACTTTCAGAATAAAAGTTTACAGATAATTTGGCCTTATCGTTAAAGATGTTCATGTCTTTCTTTCTTCAGTCGTAAAGAAATCATTTCAGGATTTCTCTCCATATAGTAGACTTCTATAGTGCCTGTGAGTTTGAACTTCCAAAATGCAGTTTAAATGCAGCCTAAACGATTCCAGCCGAGGAAGAAGGGTCTTATCTAGCGAAACAATCGGTCAATTTCTATTTCTAAACAAACTGACGATTTATATACTTTTTAACCTTAAATGCTGGTCTTGTCTAGCTCTGCATGAACTTTCTGCATTCTGGTTCAAGAAAGTTAGGGTATGTCAGAAAAACTCCATCTTATTTTCTTCTCCAACTTCAAAATCGTCCTACATTGCTGCAGAAGTACATGTACAATTACAAAGTAAACATGCAAAGAAGATCAAACACTTAAAAAAAAAAAAGGTAAAACAGCGATGTAAGTCGATTTTGAAGTTGGAGAAGAAAATGAGACTATATGGAGAGAAATCCTTAAATGTTTTCCTCAAAAAACATTACTGCTTATCGACTGAGGAAAGAATTATCTGTAATTTTTTGTTCTGGAAGTGAACTTCTCCTTTAAGCATCACACCACTATAACATTCAGTATGAATGAAATATTTGTACTATTTGTATTTGATTAGTTCACTTCCAGAATAAAAAATTTTCTGATAATTTACTCAACCCATGTCATCCAAGATGTTCATTTATTTGTTTCTACAGTTGAAAAAAAGAAATAAAACATTCCACTGATAAAACATTCCATCATTTTTCTCCATTTAGTGGACGTCAATGGTGGCCAACAGGTTGGAGGTCCAAACTGCAGTTTCAATGCAGCTTCAAAGGGCTCCACACGAACACCCCCATCAACTAACTATACATATACATGAGATAGGCTAAAGGCGCGGTCACACTAGACTTTGAGCATGCGAAATTCCTTCGGATGCTGCTGCAACGGTCGTGATATGACGTCATGCTCGGCTGCGTCTTTTTAAAAGTTAAATTCAGCACATGACACTAATAATACATTTTAAATATAAAAACACACAATCTACTACACTTTACCGCAGTGTAGCAGTTTTAAATGTTTAAATTTAAGTTTTTTTTCATTCAGCTAGAGGTCATGCTGTGACGTATCGATCTCCTGTTGGTCCCACAGAGTCATGTGATACGAATTCGTTGGTCAGAGTTCACCAAGTTTGAACTTTCAGACGCAGCGTATTTCGCATGGGCTTGCGTTTCCGGTCTAACGCATTTGCATGCGTATGAATGGAAGTCAATGGAACGAAAAGTGCAGTGTGACCGCACCTTAATACCAATAAATAGTGCAATATTAGCAGGTCAATAATGTAATATGGTACTGCTAGACCGATACATTTCATCTGCTTATCTGTCAGTCTACCATACATCAATAATAAGTAACTCAAAGAGAACATTAGGAGATATTTCAAAGCCTAAAGGTTCACTATAGCTTATTTTGTTTGGCGCCTGAAAACATGCTAATGAGGGATGTCCAGGAACAAGCAAAGTCTGCCAGCAGAGACATAGTGGGTGGAAAACACAACACTTCAGAGGCTCCAATACAAACAAAACAGAGACAACTTCAGTTTTTGCCTAGATGGCTCTAATTGCCCCCCTACACAAACTGACTGTATGCTGTATGTTACTAGAGATTCATAAACCTTTGACAACACTATTGACAATAGGGATGCATTGATCCCACTGGGCTTTGTTTTCTCTTCTTTGAGATTCTGTGTGGAATTTCAATTGTGTTTGTGCTATAACTACATAAAAATGAAAACAACAAATAGAAACAATAGACAGAGTGCCAATACACTACATGCTCCTCTCTATCATAAGTCAAGCTGAAGGTACCCTGAGGACCCTCTCTTCTCTTCACATTTACTTCATCAAACCCAAAGTACTTACAGTTTTTTGCTAGTCACATTCTTTTCTCTGAGACTATAAAAGATCGGTCCACATATGGAGCCATAAAATCCCACGCCACCTTCAAAAAGAGGGACAAACAATCCACGGAGACAACAACAATTTAATTGTTAACTAGGCAAACGCTAAAGCTTGGTAAGCTGTGATTTTCTGAGGTGCTGCACACCGTCAATCTGTTTCGTCTTGTCCTGTTGGCGTGTTTGAATTAAGCCGAGGCCCGGGGGCCCAGGAGTTGCAGGGGGTAAAACGCTCTGTGAGAATTGCGAATTTGTTTCAAATAGACGGCTCTGGGAACAGAAGCTTCAAAGCCGAGCCTGACCTGACTTCTCCTCCTGTGTCCTGGCATTTTTTGTGCAGTGGAATGGGAGATGTTGTGTTTGAAGGATGCTCTTTTAGAGCACGCTCTCCTGGGGCGTCATTGCCCGCCGAGGTTTTCTGAGCATCTAGAGATCCAGCACAGCTTGATTCAGATCCGGAGACAATGGAGAGACACAGAAACGGCAGAGGACAAGAGGGAATACACAAGCGTGTTCCTTTGTACAAGCAAATGAGGGCTGGCATTTCACACTATTGTTGCTGATCTGTTTATCATTCTGTTTTCCTTTTTCCCCTCAACCTCGCTACCCAAAACACAACTACAGAGTGAAAGAGAGGAGGACAGAAAGTAGGATGCTCAAAATGTATGACAGGAAGTTGGCTGTAATGAAGCGAGAGCAGATGTTTCAGGGTTCCAGCAGCAGGTGAGTTCCTTTATGACAGCGTGTGATACAGATGCACTTACGACCATGCACATCAACACAGGCTCACAAAAACTCACAAAACATGTTCTGTGTAATGGCTATAAATAATTCATCTTCTACAGATCTGTACATGGAAATGATCTCCAAGAGAAGAAGATTACAGGTGTTGCATTCCATTACATTCACAAACAATACTAAAAGCTAGAGGACACACTTTCTGGGTCTTCATCACTTAAATCTCATTCAACATTGAAGCATATTACAGTGACGAAAAAGCACATGCCTTTATCTGAGCCACTGAGTACCTAATTTCCTTTTTCAGGTTTTTTTTTTTTTTTTTTTTTCGATAAATAGTGAGAAAAAAGAAAAACTTGACATTAAGCTTTTCTGGGTACTTTTCCAGGACAAGTAAAGCAGATAATTTACTTGTCGTTAAACTTAAGTCACCTGCCACAAAATGTTTTAACAGTACAGACTCAGTCTAAAATATATATTTGCAAAATGAGACGAACTATCAGGAATATTAAGTCATGACTCCTATATGGAAAATAGAGATATTTTCCAGACCAATGAATGTGAATAAGCATTAATGTCAAGCTGTGCCCCCAGTTAAAAGACTAGAGATAATGCTCACTTGCTCAAAAGTTTGGGGTCAGTAAGATTTTTACAAAGGTAATGTAAACACAGAAGACTTCTGTTTAAAAAATGCTGTTCTTTTGATCTTTCTATTCATCAAAAAGGTATCAGAGTTTCCAATGAAGTATTAACCCTTGTGCGACCTTATGGACATTTTTGTCCATTTCAGTTTTGTCTTTTGTTTTAAGTGTCTGTGTTAATGCCAACTGCATGAATCTTGGCTCAGGTGTGTATTTTTATTGAAATTTTAATATTTCACCCTCATTTCCTTCAAAAAATTTATTTTACCCTCCGTACAAAAAATACTCACACTCAGGACCTTAAGGACAAAAATGTCCACATTGAAACCCATTAAAACTGCATTTTTTTTAACCCAGGGCCATTTGACTATAAAATTATGCAATATTTGCTAATAGGCATTCATTCTATCGGCAAGGCTTCAAATTTTAAATTTTTACCATTTTTTACTAGATTGTGCCATTTTTTCAAATTTGGCATATGAAAGAAATACTCACTTTTTTGTGTTTTCTGCTTATGCATATTATAATCTATTATAGAGTCAATTGGAAAAATAATGCAGCTATAATTGTGTGGGTATGTTGGTAAGGATGTCAGAGTGTGGTTTGCATGTGTTTACTGAAAATTTTATGTAATTAGTTTGAAAGAAATTATATTGTACGGGCAATCAAAAATCCCACTCCATGTATATGAGTCCCACCCTTGGCAGGGTCATAGGGCCATGTGAAAACTAGGAATAAGGTCAAAGAAGGTTAATGAGCTTTGAGGATTTTTCTTTTTCACCCAAACACACATCTTATTCCTTGATTGCACTTTTTCATTTGTTATTGTTTTTGTACAGAGATAAAAGGTGAGCCTGAATTTGATGTAGAAGTTCAGAAGCCCCTAAACACATTGTTTTTTGTTTTCACCACAAGAAAATGCTGATTGTGTAGTCGGGTAGATTTTATACAAAGTTTGAGTGTTCGCAAAGCCCAGACAGGTGTTCGCAAAGCAAAACCTATATATATTTGGTGCTTGAGGGTAGGGCTGGGCAATTTGGCCTAAAATCAAAATCTCGATTAATTGAACATTTTAACTCGATTACGATTAATGAATGATTATTTTATTTATTAATAAATTATATTTATATAATATTTATATAATATTTATTTTTTTGCCCTCATAGTTCACTGACAAGTTTTGTACAGTAAATATGCGCACATATTACGAGTGAGAGATTTTTGAATGAAGGGTGCGTTACTTGATTTTAAAATAATTGAAGGAAACACACACACTATCAACTGTCTATGATTATTTATTGAACATCAATGTTGAACAACTGAAATTAAAACAAAAAGTCACATTTTTCTTAAATTTGTGAAAAATAAATAACTTGCACTTTTGGAAACAAAATTAATAATTTTCAATGTTTTTCATATTAAAAGTAGAAAAGAAGCGCTATCTCTTCTAAATAAAATTATGTAAATACTTTTTACTGTATAAATACTGTTTAAGCTCTCCATCGACATGGTGGCAGAATAACGTAACGTAACGGAGCGGCGTCCTGTGACTCCACACGCGGCAGTGTTTTTAAAGGGAAAGTAATCAAAATAATCTACCTGGAAAAATTTGAACGATTATAGGTTCTGAATGTCGATTTCGATTACTTTTCGATTAATCGCCCAGCCCTACTTGAGGGCTTGATCATTTCATTGCTTGCAAGATGAAGAGACGTTACTCAGCAGAGGAAGCTCTGGAGCTGGTGTTCCCCACTGACAGTGAGCATTATGTAAAGAAACCAGCTTTTAAAGCATTACAATTCTGAAAATTAATGAATGTTTGGTAATTATGAATAGAAGAGATGCTGATAAAAAACAACAGTCAGTGAAAGTGGAAAAAAATATTAATATATAGCATTTCTATGACAGTTTTTGACATGGCCTTTTTTGTCCATTATGGCCCTAAGTGTTAGTTTTTTTTTTTTTTAATCTGACACTAAAATATAAATGCCTCAAAATTAATGTTGTTGTTCTTCACTGACACACCCAAGAAGCTAATAAGCAAAGAAAAAAAATTCTGCTTATCATTTAGTATATGGAAATTAACTACTATTTTTCATTTTTTCATAAAAAAAAACACCTGTGGCATTATATAAACAAACCAGCATTTAAAGGGTTAAAATTCAGAAAATTAATGAATGTTTGGTACATATGGATAGAACAGATGCTGGTTAAAAAATCGACATCAGTGAAAGTGGAAAAAAATATTAATAAATCATATTTTTACGACAGTTTTTGGACATGGACATTTTTGTCCATTTTGCACCTATGTGAAACTTTTTTTTTTTTACGCACAAAGGTTAAGCAGCACAACTTTTTTTAACATTGACAATAATAAGAAATGTTTCTTAAGCAAAAAATTAGCAAATTAGAATGATTTATAAAGGATCATGTGACACTAAAGTCTGAAGTTTTGATTGGAATAATGGTAGTCACAGAAATATATTAATTAAATGAACAGCTTTTTTAAATTATAACATTTTACAATAATATTTATCAAAAATTTTCCTTAAGGTAAAAATGCATTTGATCAAATAAAAGCATTAAAAACTTTTTAACCACAGCATATATTTATATACAAAGACAAACAGTATTTTTAAAAAAGTATTAACTAGAAATGTTATTCCTGGCTTATTTAGTGTCCATGCAGTTCTAGACTTTTTTGTCTCCAAAAAAAGTGCCAAACCAAGTAATTATATTCTGATGAAAGATTATATTCATTTGTAGCATTGTGCACTGATCATGAATAAAAATGATTTCATGCTGAAGTTAAATTTTGATTTGTGAATTAAGTCTCTAAACTTGCCTCCAGCCAGGCCTGGGTGTTTTACGGCTTTTCTGCACAGGCTGTACTCATGTACACCAAAGACTGACAAGGGTAAAGTGAAATGCAGGAGCTGCCCAATGCCAACCATAAAGCCCTCTGAGCTAGAGAGCTTTATAGCTCTGGGCCGACACCCAAGACGAAATATGATTGGGGGAAAAAAAAAAAAAAAGTATTTATATTGGTCGCCGCTTGCCTTTTACCCCCAATATTTGCAAAGAGCAGAACGAATGAGGAAATTATATTACGGAAACCATCGATCAATAGCCACAAATATTAATACAAGTTTCCCCCTGTCCCAATATCTCATCAGCTCTGTGGTACTGTCTGGAAAAATGCCACCCCCTCTTGTTTGTTGTGCTCAGCGACCCTGTTCCCAACTCTCTAATAACCATAAACACATCCACACACATAAAAAAAATGCACACGTACCACCCCCAGCCACCAGCAGGAGAGCAGGGAGCAGTGTTTACAGGCGACGCGTCACTAGTGAACGGCAGGGATGAATGCGGTAACCTCCGCTGTGACAGGCCGCGCGGGAGGCAACGTTTACTAAAGACATTGACGAGGACTTGTCTGCCGCCGCAGCTGCTAAAACCTTTTTCAGAAGGAGTGTGAAGGCGGAGGAGGTATCAGAGGTGGCATGACACGCTTTCATGTCTCACTATACTTATTAACGTCACCTGGATTATTTAATCTGTATTGACGCTGACATGTTTGAAGAAAAGCCTGTTGCTTCTATACTTCATCAAAACCTAAAAAACACCGCTTGTCTACAGAGATTTCAGTTATGTTTGAGTTTAGGGTTTCTTTTTACCTCAATTTTACCATTTGTCACAAGGGTCAACTGTGGTGTTACCTGAATGATGATAGTTTATGAGTCCCTTGTTTGGCCTGAACAGTTAAACTGCCCACTGTTCTTCAAAAAAAATCCTTCAGGTCCCACGTTTTCTTTGTTTTTTTTTTACATTTTTGAGTGTTTGAACCCTTTCCAACGATGACTGTATGGATCCATCTTTTCAAACTCATATGCGACTATTACAGAAGGTTCAAACGCTCACTGATGCTTCAGAAGGAAACATGATGCATAAAGAGCTAGGGGTGTAAACTTTTGAACAGAATTAATGTGCCACTTAAATTTTTCTTAGTTTGCCTAAATATCATATTTTTTCATTTAGTACTGCCCTTCAGAAGCTACAGAAGATACTTACATGTTTCCCAGAGGACAAAATAAGTCAAATTTACCCTGATCTTCAAATTCAAACAGATTTCACCCCTGTCTCTTAGTGCATTAGTGTTTCCTTCTAAAACATCAGTGAGCTTTTGAACCTTCTGTAATATTTGCATATGAACCCTTTACCTTATTTCCTTGTTGGAAAGGGTTCAAATACACAAAATGCTGAGAAACCAAAGAATTTGTGAACCTAAAGGATGTTTCTAAAGAAAAGCAGGCAGTTAAACTGTTCATGAACAACTATCACTAAAAAAAAAAAAAAAAAAAAAAAACACACACAGCTGTGGATCAGTCAGGTTACAACAGTATTAAGAATCAAGTGTATGTAAACTTTTGAACATGGTCATTTTTATAAATTCAACTATTGTTTTCTTTTGTGGACTATATGTAAACGTCATTTACGTGAAATATCTTATTCAAGTCAGTACTAAATAAAAAAAATAATGTACATTTTTTTGTATGATGCCTTTTTTGGTAAAATAACGTTTAGCAAATTCTGGAAGGTGTATGTAAACTTTTGACTTCGACTGTATTTTTAATTATTATCATTATACAGATATTTTTCAATCAGAAGTAAATATTATTACACTCAAATAAAATAAAAAAAAATGGCTCTGTGAATCTTATCTACTGTTATGCTCAAAAACTGAAAGCCACTCCAGTTTGCAATGAAGTCATCCTCACATCTTTATCCAAATATGCAAGCAATCTTGAATATGAAATCTGATAACTCTTACAGCAAATTACCAGGCTTTGTGTAAATTCGGTTACGCCGTTCATACTTCTCCCTTAAGTGCTGGTAAAATGATCTCCGTGTCTCTTTGTATTTGTGCCAATTCAGATTGTGCCTTTGTACACTAAAGCAAAGCTCTGAGATTAACATGCAAAAAGGTTTGTCTGCTTGCTATGCACCATTGACGACAATGATGTCCCCCCCTCCATGGACACAAATTCCCTGGAATTTAATCACCTGAACACAAAGAGCAGTGGAGGAATTCAGCCCATTCAGAGGGCGGCTAACATTATCTCATTCAGGGTAAGACAAGCATCACACTCTCATTCAACAATGGGCCAAGCAGCACAGTAAATTGGGCTGTATAAAGTCCATAAAATGTTTTGGAGAAGCAAAGCTGGTTAGTGTCCAGGCAAGAAGAGTTTATGGAATTGCAAATGCAGCCAATTGTGCATTCAGCGAACAAAAGTTAAAGACACAGACACACAAAGGTATAAATATCTCCTTTGTGTGAATAAGTAGCTTGAATAATAAAGTATTACTCAATTTAACAAATAAAAGAAAGGCAGAAAGAGATAAATGAAAAGAAAATGTGCGTTTTGTCAGGAGAGAAAGAAATTGGATAATTAAAGTGTCGAGAATTAAGAAAACAGAGAGAAAATTTGCAAACTCATATCTCAAATGTTTCTGCTTGAGTTCCTTACTAATGCCATTAATCTTCCACTACAGATATTCAGCAATTTCCACTCATCTAGGTTAGTATTATAGTAGATTTGTAGATTTCCCCCGATGGCCACACACTCCAGTGCCAGTGCAGTCTGAGCTCCCACCTAGTCCAGCTGACGCACCCTGGTTCCCTAATGAAGACTCTGCCTCCAAAACAATGAAATAATTGACAACAGCCCCACGGAGCCTTCCGGAAAGACACCCGGTTGAATATTCGATGCAAACGTGATGCCAAAAACATGAAGGTGGAGTAGTGGTAGAAATAACAAAACACTAATAAACAGACTCCTTGAATATTAAACGCTGGCTTATCTGTATCCCTGACTTGAGAATATTACCAAAAAGCAATTAATTAGAGGCAGGGACTTGACCTTCAATGTGCACAACAACACACCCCTATGCTGATGGAGACTGCAACACATTAGCTGATGTGAGATTAGAAGGGAAAGAATGAATTAATCAGCTCTGAGTGTGGGATGAGAGGAAGGGTGGAGGATTAGGACAAGCTCTGTATTTCTAGACTTTGAAGGAACCAGACCGAGGAAGAGTCTGTCTGCTCCACGCTCCAACCAGAAACTCTTTAGAGCCAACAAACGATTTCAATTACTGTTCATAAGTCTTATTTCTTTTAAAGAAGTCTCTTATGCTTAGCCACAGCTGGATTTATTTGACCAAAAAGTGGTAATATTGCAAAATACGCGTTTAATAGACTTTAAACTGACAACTGAATTTAATTATTCTTTTTAATTCTTACTCATCCCAAACTTCTGAATGGTATTGTCGATACAACTTCACACCAGCATCATAAAAAGCACACATTTCAAACAAAGTGCCGGCTGGGGAGCAGTTTTTTAACAATCTCTCAAAATCTGTCATGCTTCTGAGGTTTACGAGTGACTGGCACCCTGACACCCGCCCACCCACATCAAAGTTTATTACAGTTCATCACCTTGCCACCAGCAGAGTAATGACATTTAGCCAATCCTATAAAACCCTGGCAAACCTGCTGGTATAAATCAATGCTCTTCCACCTGTACTTTACATCCGTAACTCAGGCCCCATTCCTGATCATGTTAGATACCAGCATTTCAGAGCGCAAGCATGTGTTTTTTGAGCAGAAACATCCCTGCCACCCCCTCCGCTGTGAAAAACAGGATCAATGTGCATCTGTGCTGACAAGCAGTTAATAATAAATCCCATTAGTACAAGCCAGAAATCATTTATTGTGCTTTTTCACTTCCTGATCCGTCGGCTCCCTTATCCTGTACTCCTGCGATAGACACGCAGACTTCAACGGCCCCCAGAGTCTCAGGGCAAGGACGCAGGTCCGCTAGCTGCCACAGCTTGTTATTTCCTCATCAGATATAGCATAGTTTATACAACAATCCAAAACGCATAGCTCTCCGACAAAGCTCGGTCAAGTGCAGTCACGGATTGCCCTCTGCAGGACACTGATGTGAACTGCAGGTGGAGAAGGTGAGAGTGAGTGGGAGAGAAATCAAGATAAAGACCAGAACCAAAAATGAAAGTGAGAAAAATAGCAAAAGGACAGTTCAGGGTGAGCGTTTATATCAAAACATCTCAAACGCAAGACGGCGGCGCTCCTCATCCTGTTATGGGCTCCGCGCGCAACACTCACATCCATCCACTCGCTCGACGGGTAGGAGGACTGGATTAATCCCGGCACTACAGAAAGGTCAGAGAAAAAGGCTGCAAATGTCAGTGGAGTTGCAAGGACAACCTCTCCAGCGACTGTTGCCACGGTCACCATCAAACCAGAAACCTTTGTTTGTGTCCGGTTCGGTGACGTCACCGCCACAAAATCAACAAGATTGAAGAGCGGTCAATAACCACCACCGCTGAGAACCGTTCAAGATCAAACGCAAGCGAAAGACACTTCCACAGCTTCCTGTTTAATAAGAACTTCATTTCATATCTAAAATCAAGCATCCATTGACTTAAGAACGTGCCTGAGAAACGACTGCACTCATTTTCTGATGGCCAAACAAAATGAAATTCATCACGAACGAACGTCTGCAGGGAGATATGTTTATTTCATTTATTTTTTAAATTCTGTGACTTGCGAGAACTAAAATAAACAGAGAAAAATGGATAAAAAATGTTTTCCTTGCCTGCAGGTGTTTGTGACAGGAACCTCATAA
Organism: Garra rufa; assembly: GCF_049309525.1. Classification (NCBI taxonomy): domain Eukaryota; kingdom Metazoa; phylum Chordata; class Actinopteri; order Cypriniformes; family Cyprinidae; genus Garra; species Garra rufa. The sequence continues at coordinate 27,490,277 of NC_133376.1, forward strand.
CCAAACATGATGAACGCTTAGCAATGACAGAAAAATTGAGTTTGTCTATCAATAGAAAAGGGGTAAAAAAATTGTTGCTATAACACCAATGATGTTTATTTCATTTTGGAAAACCATATCCATTTCATAAGCTTAAATGACAGCCAATTTAGACATTTTCCATGCTGTCAGTTAATATGCAAAACATAATCAGAGCCATTTCCCTGGTCCCTCAGTGGCGTGTGCCGTGGCACGCTGGGATAACTCTCGTCATGTTGCGTTCTCCTAAACTATCAGCATTATTTACTGTTCCCGACAGGTTGGAGCGAGGGGAAAGGCGAGGAACATCAACACCCTCTCGATTGCATTACAAATGTGATTGACAGGCTTATATTGGCTGGAAAAGCCTGCCACTGCATCCTAATTTGCAAAGTCAGTACAAACTCTGAGAACATCATCTGCTGAGGAGAACAGGACGAGGAAAACAAACTAATGAAGGAGTCTTTTTCCGCATGATTTTCCTTCAAATTTCACCCACTATGCGCTAGTTCACTCTGTTTATCTTTTTTCGGCATTACAGTCGGCTACCACCCCCTTAACACCAGCTTCCCGGTTCTCCATTAATATGGAAGTGAAGCATCTGTTATGGTCTCACTCAACAATTAAAGAGCGCATTCTCCTTATTAAAACAGAGCTCTAGAGGAGCACCAGGAAGAGACTGCCTCCTGCTACCAGACCGGCGTGTTTTCGCACTTAATAAACTACCGTGCTGATACCAACTTAACCCACTTCTCTGCATCTGAGGCCATGAATGGAAAACAGGCCAATTTAGCAATGTTGACCTTAGAGCTTCTGGCTGTAGCTGGGATTTAAGGCGGCCTGAGCAATGCGCTATACAGTACGTTTCCGTCCTTTGAATGAGGATCAATGAAGTGAAAAGTAAAGTAATATGAAAACGCATGTATGCTTTCTTTCTTTAATGATTATTCCTTGGGCAACTGTTTGCTGAATGCGAGGGATGCGAGCAAACTAATCCTGCATGTAAACAACAATTAGTAAATCAATCAAAGCGAAGGGGGTGACGGCGGCGATCTTAAGGGATTTTGCGATCACGCAATAGTGGTTCAAAGACAAAGGGGACAGACTAAAGGAACATTCCGAGTACTGCTTTTAACAGACTGATTGCTTCGCTTAAAAAAATGACTACTGGCATAGCCTGCGGTGTTTGATTAGAAACAACTCCCTCGTCATCACAAGTGTATGATTATGGCATTAGGCCGGATTCTTTGACATCAGGATTTGCAATCAAGAAATTGGCAGAGCGGATCGATGGCGACACCTCGTCTAGAAGGAGCCTGAGAATCAATTAAGCAGTGGCACACACGTTCAGACATTACTTTTAATCTTCTAATGCACCGTCGTAATGTCGGCCTGGAATATCCGGCCCCTTAAGAGAGAGCATCGATCCCGCACACTTCTAATGCTCGCTCACTTGAAACGTTTCAGAAGCCTTCAAATGTGACCGGAGTCAAAAAAAAGAGCAATTCGGCTCAATATATTTACAGATAATTTTTTAAAATGGATAAACGGGAATTATTTCTTGCATAAATAAAATCTATCCGTAACAACCGCAACAGAACGGAGAAACCAGGCGTGACAAATGGGCCTCATATTTCAGTGCTACTCCTTTTAAGCGTGTAGAGAAAACTGAAGCCGTAATTGTCCAGGGAGTAGACGAATCAATGAGCAAGACATATCAATAAACATCAGAGCAATTGCTCAAGCAGACAACAGTACCTTAGAAAAAACACTGCTGGGACTACAGACTTTCACAAGTATCCTACTAAGTGTCCACAGGCGCTGGCAGTGATTCGCAAGCTATGATTCTAAACTATAACTATAGGTCTGAGCAGATACTTTGCATTTCTGTCATTGAAACAGTATGTGCATACACTAAAATGCAAAACTTTGTGGGCAAACTTTGAAATACATATATAGTTTTATGCAAAAGTTTGGGATCCCCTTGCAGAATCTGTGAAAATGTGAATAATTTTAACAAAATAAGAGAGATCATACAAAATGCATGTTATTTTTTATTTAGTACTGTCCTGAGTAAGATAGATTTTACATAGAAGACATTTACATATAGTCAACGAGACAAAAAAAAAAGCTGAAGTTATTAAAATAATCCCCTGCAGGAGTTTGGGAACCCTTGGTTCTTAATACTGTGAGAGTGGTTACCTGAATGACCTACAACCGTTTTTTTTTTTTTTTTTGTGTTGGTTGATCATGAGTCCCTTGTTTGTTCTAAACAGTTAAACTGAGCACTGTTCTTCAGAAAAATCCTCTAGGTCCTGCAGATTCTTCGGTTTTCCAGCATCTTTTGCATATTTGAACCCTTTTTGTTTTTGAGATCCATCTTTTCACACTGAGGACAATTGAAGAACTCAAACACAACTGTTATAAAAGGTTCAAACATTCACTGATACTCCAGAAGGAAACACAATGCATTAAGGGGGTAAAAACTTTACGAATTTGAAGATCAAGGTAAATTGTACTTAATTTGTCTTTCAGGAAACATGCAAGTATCTTCTGTTGTTTCCAAAGGACAGTACTAATTGGAAAAGAAAATATTTCAACAAAATAAGAAAAATTCATCTTAATCCTGTTTAAAAGTTTTCACCTCTAAATGCATCGTGTTTCCTTCTGGAGCATCGGTGAATGTTTGAACCTTTTTTAATTGTTGTATTTGAGTCCATCAATTGTCCTCGGTGTGAAAAGATGGATGTCAAAACCAGTCATTGTTGGAACTGGTTCAAATATGCTGGAAAGATGCTGGAAAACTGAAGAATCTGTAGGACCTGAAGGATTTTTCTGAAGAACAGTGCTCAGTTTAACTGTTCAGAACAAACAAGGAACTCATGAACAACCAACACAAAACCAAAAAACAGTCGTAGATCATCGAGGTAACCACACACAATATTAAGAACCAAGGGTTCCCAAACTTTTGCAGGGGGGTTATTTTAACAGTTTCAGCTATTTTTTGTCTTGTGGACTATATTTAAACATCTTATGTAAAATATCTTACTCAGGACAGTACAAAATAAATAATAAACATGCATTTTGTAGGATCTCTCTTATTTTGTTAAAATTATTCACATAATCACCAAATTTTGCAAGAGGTTCCCAAAGTTTTGTCACGGCCAAACCAAAATGTATGCAGACACCTTCAACATTTCTCACATTATCACAATTTATTCACTATAGTTTATAAAACAGTAAAAAATATGACAAGAACTCAGAATTAAACTGTGTCAGAACAAATTCATCGAGATTATGTCAGATAAGTTTGGTAGAAAGGTATGTATTGGACAATATTTACACAACTATATCACCCCAAGAGGCCATTAAGAAGACTCAAATTGTTTAGTTCAAATTAACCTGCTCTATACAAGCTGTGTGTACATTATGTGAAAAATAAAAACTCAAGCACACGTCAAAGGACACTCATATATTTTAACGACAAGGTACAGCGCAAGAACAACTATTGTGACTCAGGTAAAGAAATTACAACTCAATCCACCGCTCAAGAAATCGGTGAAGATGTTATGGCACTAGAAGTAGGGAATTGAGTTGAGCCAGCCGCGTGTTGCGCATCAGGTCTGTGTGTGGTTCATTCAAGCAGGAGCCCATCTTTTCTTAATCAGCTCTGCAGTGACAGGAAGGAGCGAGAGGAGGGAACTCATTCTGACATTGCTGTTTCAAATGCACTGTGGCACCCATCTAACCAAGCAATTCCAAAAAGCATCCCTGATCCGATCAGAGTCTTACTTCTTTTATACACTCTGCAACACATCTTTGTGTGGTTAGGTACCACCCCTGCATCAGAACCAAAAAGAATGAAGGAAAGAAGGCAGACCAAGTCCAAAATTGAGAGTAAAAGGATTAAAAATATTCATATTTAATTATATTACAAATATATATATATTCAATTATGAGTCTCTTTGTTTGGTATAACTGGGAAATAAATAAAAATACATGATATAATACAAGATATAATATTAAAAAAAGTAGACTGCTCCCATGAATGAGCCAAAAACAAGCCATTGGCCTTAGGGAAGGAACAGATTTCTCAATTACTAGAAAGGAAGAAGAAGAAGAAGAAGAAGAAAAAGGAAAAAAATCAATCTCCCCACATAGGAGGGAATAAATAAAGCAATAACTGTGTTATGTTTTTTAGATTAAAGGCGAGGGGGCGGATCAAGAGCAAAAAGATGGAGAGAGGTTGAAGCAAAACCCATCCTCATCTCTAGAGCAGTCAAAACTCATGTCTGAGTTGCAGATATCTCAAGCCATCTTATCCAGCACAAAGCAGTACGCCGGCAGCAAACAAAACTTTTCTTTGTTACAACAATACGGCTTACATGTCAGTCATACGCTCATTGCAGAAAAACAAAGAATAGGAAGATGATTCGCTTTTGTGCAAGACACAGACAAAAGTGAAATAATCTCCACCCAAGGCATGGCTCTGCCCCCTTGAAGTTGTGTTTTATTTCAGATGCTCCGAAGAGATTCTGATGGACTATTGTGCAAAGTCTGGCCCAGTTAGGCTCAAGATGGCGCGGCTCTTGAGAGCGTGAGAAAAGATTACACCGAGGCTCAGAGAGCAACCCAATTACAAGTGACAGTTCTCTTAATTTCACCACAGAGAGAGTGTGGTGGAACCTCGGAACCACAGTCGAACTCCATTACCACCCGGCCTAGCCCCATTTCCATTAATAAGTGTTGCTTGAGAGAGTTGCACGGGTTATTTTAAGGGAGGAAGGTGTTGAGGGAGAGCATGGCGCTGTTTGGAGCGTGCTGAGACTAAAGATATGGGTCTGGCACTGCGCTGCACTCACATCTGGGAGAAACATTCAAACAGGCTGGAAAGGGGAGCCCCTGGGGCCCCACGCCTTCTAATCTCCGATGGGCTGTCCTAATTAAAACCGGACCGAAGCTGGACAGAGCAGTCTGTCACGCTAGGGGAAAAAGTCGCAAGCCTTCGGCCATGCAGCCGACAAGCGCAAGCACCGGCGCTCAAACACCATGCAAATTAAGGCTTTATATCAACCAGGTTTAAAAAAAAAAAACAGGACAGAATTCTAATTGGAGGTTTCAAATTCAAATTTTCAAAATGTCACTTATTGTCACAAAAAAAAAAAAAGAATATTAGTACATTTTGATTACTTTTGAAGAGCAATACTTGTGTAGTGTTCCAGAAAATTATTGAGGAAGACTAGTATGAAGAGTCATTTTTTTATATAAATTCAATGATTTATAAATCATAAATTTAATTATGATATAGTGGGGTTAGTGCGTTTTTATAGCTTTTTAAAGATATTAATAGCTTTTTCGGCAACAAATTGCTGTTCTTTTGAACCTTCTATTTATTAAAGAATTCTGAGAAGAAAAAAAAATATCACTAGCTGTTTCCATTACCCTGTTTTTAAGCGCATTTGAAGTATCGCATCTAAAACTAGTGATGAAAATGTCAAATTTTGAATAAAAATCCCCTAATTCGCTAAGAAGTTTTCATGTTCGCTTGATGTGTTTTAGCTTTTGACTTGTGCGAAAAGGGTTAATGCGAATAATGGAAGATGGAAGCGCATTTGCCGAATAAATTCCTCCATGCGCATCAAAAAAGTCATGTGATTTACACAGCATTTGAAATGTTGTTATGGTCATTCTGAAATGCCAGAGCAAAGTCTCTCATCAAAGTATTTCTGTATAATTGCCTCCCAGAACTGTCTTAGACGACTGCGTTCGCAAACAGCAGGTATCCGCCTCCGTAAGCAATGACTGCATTTATTTTGTTTCGTCTGCTCGGTCTGAGGCGCAAGCAATTTATTATATATGAACATTATTATATTCAGTGGCTTATACTACTTTTCTTAGTTATTTATAGTTCCAGTTTATCAGGAAGTGACGATTTTGTTTTCTTTGACTCGTTGGACGGAAACTGTGCTTATTCGCAAATGTATTATGTGATATTCCATTATTGGGCACAAGTTAAATTCACAACTTTGGATGAAAACTGTTAATGTTTCCACAAAAATAGAAAGCATCCTTGCTGCGAAACATTTTAAATTAGATTTTACTGAACCTAAATTTTTGAACAGGTATGTAAATATAGAATATTTGCATATATAAATACAGCTAAAGTCAAACGTTTACATACACCTTGCAGAATCTGCAAAATGTTCATTATTTTCCCAAAATAAGAGGGTTCATACATAATGCGTGTTATTTTTTATTTAGTACTGACCTGATTGTGTTATTTTACATAAAAGACATTTACATCTGACCCACAAGAGAAAATAATAGTTGAATTTATAAAAATTACCCTGTTCAGAAGTTTACATACACTTGATTCTTAATAGTGTGTTGTTACCTGAATGACCCACAGCTGTTTATTTTTACTTTTATTTTTTTCTAGTAATAGTTGTTCATGAGTACCTTGTTTGTCCAGTTGTCCAGTTTGAACAGTTAAACTGCCCGCTGTTCTTCAGAAAAAGACTTCAGGTCCCCACAAATTGTTTGGAAATGTAAATTGTTCTTATTTCGCCTAAATATGTCTTTTTTTATTTAGCTACAGAAGATACCTGCATGTTTCCCAGAAAACAAATTAAGTTTAATTTACCCTGATCTTCACCCTCCAGCCCTTAATACATCGTGTTTCATTCTGAAGCATCATAAAGTGTTTAAACCTTCTGTAATAGTTGCATATAAGTCCCTCAGTTGCCCTGTGGGTCACAGTATTAAGAAAAATTTTGAGCAATGTCATTTTGCAGATTCTGCAAGGTGTAAACTTTGGACTTCAACTGTATAAATTGTTTAAAATTTAATATAAATTTTACTAAAAGAAAATTACAACAAATTTTTAAAATACATATGCTATTTAGTTTTGTTTATTAGTACATAAAAAATACACATTTTATATCTGGCTTCAGCTCCTAAAATAGTCAAACAAGTGCACTTATCTGAGAGGTTCCGATGAAGCACAACAAGCTCATTTGAGACTGTTTTGAGCACCTACATAATAAAAGCAGCTGACTGTGACCTGGAATGTGTTAATGGAGATACTTTTGCAAATTCTCCTATTTGTATTTCTTGGTTACAGCCTCACAAAATGTTTTGCCTGAGCGTGTGCGTTATTAGGAGAATGTGCGGTGGAAATATGGCAGTGAAAAGACTTCATTGAGTAGCAAACATCTCTTTAGTTTTGCATGAGATGTTCTCATTAGCTCATTTAAACCTGTTTGGCAGATTATTCTCTTCTTTTAGAGCAATAACATCTCTCTTCCTACCCCCCTATTCGCCCAATCCGTATTTTTTTGGGGGCTTTCTTATTATCATCTGTGGAGCATAGCCTCATTATTTTGTTTTTTAAAGCTAGTGAAACAGACAAGACACAAATAAGCTTCATAGGCGACGTCTTTGTGGGCTACAGCTTTGTAATGCCCGCTCTCTTTAGGGTTCCAATCATGATAAACAAGCTAAAGATGTGCTTGCGAATTGGAAGTTAGCCTGACTTACAATGTTTACAAGGATTTGTAAAGGAAAAAAGCGATGCGATACAGTCTTCTCTAATAACTTAGTGGCAACACAATCAATGGCGAACCCGCGATTACGGAAAAGGCGCAGCAGAAAAGTCTTTGCGGCCAAGGCTGAGGCGGTGGTTCTATGAAACAGACTCAGATTTCATTTGCACCCGAGCAGACGCTGTTCACGTACAAGAACGGGCGAATCAATGGAGGCGTACAGCCAAGATAGAAAGATGAAAAAAGATAATTTCAATGAATAACATTAGTCTTTTCGATTTCCTAGAAAAAAAAAAAAAATCAATGGTCATCCTGCCCTATAATGACAGAGATCACCTTTGCATTACCGTCCAGTCCTTAGCCGAACAGCTGAATCTTCCTCTACGAGTCCAAGCTGGCTACGGAAGTAATGGGCACTCATCTAAAAACTGCCTTTGGTCTCACTTTCTAAGGCCAAAAACTCACTCCAGCCAGCTCTCTCGCTGTTATCCAGCTCTCTGTCATTTCATGCTTAATTCTCTTACTATTGAACTGGATAAAAAGTTCCCCTCACCTCCCTGCCTCAGCTTCTTAGCTCGGCGATGGAGAGGCATGCGTTCGGACGACATGACAGAGAGAAAAACACACCTTTCAAATGCACGATTGCACGCCCAACTTAACTGCGTGCCATTCTGTATTAGGGTCTGTTGGAGAAGCAATCTGTCTACGACATGCACACACACACACACACATACACACATATGACAGGCCAGCCTCTGAGACATACACACACACACGGCCCACTTCTCGTGTGTTACCGGGAGAAGGAGGGAGGGTTTGGTATAATGAGCTTGTTCCATCACGACTCAGTGCCAGAGTCTCTCAGTAGCGCTGTCTGAGGGAAAGCAATGTGTGCCACGCTAACAGATGTGGACTCTCAGCACGCACAAACACAGACACACACTCCAGCATGCTTTCCCATGCATGAAGAGCGGCCCCTGGGACCTGACTGGACAGCACACATACACTGTTCCGTCCACCCATGTCCATTCCACTCACACTCAAGAGCGCCAAGACACACACAAAGTCCCATGCACAAATACACACACATACGGTGCAGTAATGAATGTGGAACCTTGCTGGCATGTTTGTGCACGCTGAGAAAAGCCTCGGCGATGTGCGTGCTTGTGTACTCGTAGTATAGGAGGCTGCGGATTTATGGGCTAAATCATCAGCCCCCTACGAGCGTTAAATATCTAAATGAGGAAGGGGTGAATGGGGCCATTTCGGTGTGGGGAGTCCGTGTGCTGTTGCCATGGGGACACAGAGTGTCACTCAGCATTCCGAGTCCTCAAATTCTATGAGCTAATTCTACAAAATCCATGGACCACTAATTACTTTTATGAGAGACTGCAGAGGCTTAAAGGAATAGGGCACACAAAAATGAAAATTTAGTCATCTTTTACTCACCCTCACTAGTGTGACTATATGTTCTGTAGAACACAAATGGAGATAGTGGGCAGAATGTTCACACAGTTTTAAAACTGAAGTTGGTGAGGACTGAGATATTTTGGGGGGGAAAAAAAGGTACTGGTAATGTCTGAAGACATTAACTCTAAACACAACACAATGCAACGCATAATTCAAAATATGGCTAAAACAACAGTTTTACAACAGAACAACAACAGAGTCCAAGTAAATAAATGTATCTATTATTTATAAAAAAAAAAAAAAAATCCAAAGTTATTATTTAAAAAATACACTACCAGTCAAAAGTTTTTGAACGGTAAGATTTTTTATGTTTTTTTAAAGAAGTCTCTTCTGCTTACCAAGCCTGCATTTATTTGATCCCAAGTACAGCTAAAACAGTAAAAATTTAAAATATTTTTACTATTTAAAATATCTGCTTTCTATTTGAATATATTTTAAAATGTAATTTATTCTTTTGATTTCAAAGCTGAATTTTTATCATTACTCCAGTTACATGATCCTTCAAAAAATCATTCATATTCAGATTTTCTGCTCAAAATCATTCATTATTATTATTATAATGTTAATGTTGTAATGTTGAACAGCTGAGTAGAATTTTTTAGGTTTCTTTGATGAATAGAAAGTTCAGAAGAACAGCGTTTATCTGAAATAGAAATCTTTTGTAACATTATAAATGTCTTCCCATTACATTACAAAAGCTTTTTTATTTCAGATAAATGCTGATTTTTGGATGTTTCTATTCGTCAAAGAATCTTGAAAAAATGTACTCAGCTGTTTTAAATATTGATAATACTAATAAAAAAAGGTTCTTGACCAGCAAATCAGCATATTAGAATGATTTCTGAAGACTTGAGTAATGATGCTGAAAATGTAGTTTTGATCACAAGAATAAATTACATTTTTAAAATATTAAAATAGATAACAGTCATTTTAAAATAGTAAAAATATGTCAACATTTTACTGCTTTTACTGTATTTTGGATTAAATAAATCCAGGCCTGGTGAGCATTAAAAATCTTAAAATCTACAAACTTACTGTTCAAAAACTTTTGACTGGTAGTGTATATTATTTTTTTTTTTTAAATCTGTATTACATACAGAGTCCAATTCCGCCCAAAAACAGGTGTGACAGCTAATATTTAAATGTCAACAATGATTTGGAGTACTAAAATAATTCTAACATTAGAAAACTGACATATTTTTTATACTTCATTATACTTAATGATTTTCTAGGTCAAATTTATTCAACATGATGTAGCTGGTCACAAATGACAGTTTTCATTTTGGGGTAAACCATTTCTTTATGACCTGCAGCATTTTAAAAAAATGCATTTAAACATTGTAATTTGCAACTTGCCTTTTTTCCCCCCCTCTCACAATATGCCATGGTGTCTCATTCGAGACATTATACCCTCCGGTGGCACTCTGTTTACCTCCCTTACACCCAATAAACAAATGTTATCCTGCCCACGCAATCATCTCCACAGTAATGCAACCACTAAATTATTAAGTCTGAGTTCTAGTGGCCTCACCTTATCCAATCACACGAATGCAATATATAATTCAGCACGAACTGCTGCAGTTCTCTCATTATGACTTGCGGTATGATTTCATGCCAGTTTCTGCTATGTTTTCCAATAGACATCTGGGTATATTAATACAATTTCTTTGACAGTGAGATGTATTCATTACCAGTGGACGTGACAACAGGAGGATGCTGGTTGTGGCCGGTTATTTGAGAGGTAAAGTCAGTCGCTCTCCAAACGCCGGCCCTCATTAAGCTCTGAGAAAGACACACACGCTGATGCAAAACAGTGCTCTACACAGAAATCTGGTTGAGCCAGATTATTATTGTGCTCATAATTAGCCACACAAAAAGCAAACAACAGTTCATCAGACAGCCAAAGTGTGAAAAGACAATGTGGTTTAGCTTATTTTGAATTTCAAAAGGACTGACTTGTTCTGAAGTTTCTCTTTATAACCATATGCATTAATTCTGCATACTGCAAACATCTGGAGAAAAGGACTTCAATGAGACTACTCCATCAAAAATGACTCCTCGACCAGGTTATCAAAATCTTCATGACTGTGACCAAAGTGAACCACACTTCAGATTACAGGAACAGCTGGTCAGATAAATATCCTTGACTTGACACATTGCAGATCCACTTGATAGTACTTACACAAGACCCACACAGACATCATGAAGTGTTTTCATTAGTAAATAGGTAATATAGAATGTATTCTGTTGTATTATCTTTTTATTCCTTTTTGCCATTAATGCACTCTTAGTGCTCAAGAAACATTTCTCATTATCAATGTAAAAAAAAAACTGTGCTGTATTATTTTTTTATTTTATCATTCAAGAGTTAAAGTGAATTTAGAAGGTTTTGGGGAAAAAAAAAACTTTTATTCAACAAAGATTTTCATTTAACATAACAGCTGCACTTTTGAACTTTGTTCATCAAGAAATCCATTAAACAGCAAAAAATGGTTATAAGAAGTTATTTTAAACTGTATATTTCACAATATTACTGCTTTTACTGTATTTGACCAAATAAATCCAGCCACTATGAGCATAAGGGATTTTTTTAATCTTACTGATTTTAAATATTTATAAAGTGTAAAAAAATTAAAATACACACTACCAAAGATCAGCATTAAATAAAACTTTTGTAGAATTATACACTTTAGCATTTAAAAGCTTGGAGTCAGTATATTGTTTTACTTTTATTTAGCAAGAAATTGATCAGAAGTGATGATAAAGACATTTATAATGTTACAAATTTATATTTCAGATACATGCTGTTCTTTTAAACTTTCTATTCATCAAAGAAACCTGAAAATGCTACTTAGCTGTTTTTAACAATAATAAAAAATGTTTTTGAGCAGCAAATTAGAATATTAGAATGATTTCTGAAGAATAATGTGACTGAAGAAATAATGCTAAAAATTCAGTTTTAAAATCACAGGAACAAATTACATTTTAAAATATATATTCAAATAGAAAAAAAGTTATTTTAAACAGTAAAAAAATAACAATTTTACTGCTTTTACGGCAGATTTGCTTGATGAGCAAAAGAGATTTCTTTAAAGAACATTAAAAAACTTTTGACTTTTTAAAAATTGGTTTATTTGAAAATCTCATTATTTGAAAATGCCATTTTTATTTATATATATTTTTTTTTAGCAATATTTGTATTAGCCAGACACACAGGCAGTGTGTGTGTGTGTGTGTGTGTGTGTGTGTGTGTGTGTGTGTGTGTGTGTGTGTGTGTGTGCGCGCGCACAGACACAAACTGACACACACTTAACAAGCTGCATATCTAGATGTCTTAAGCACTGAGTCAACAACACTTTGCAGTTAAGAGAGTTCACATAGTTCAGGAAGCCCATTACCAAACGCTGTACTTATTTCCATGCCTTCTATAGCACGGTTCACTGCATCTCCTGTGCTTGATTTACTTCATCTTTGGCAGCAGTAGCCAAGAAGGCAAAGCAGTGAGAACAACCCAGAAGGTCACTGGTTCAATCCCCTGAGCTGGCAATGCGCAAGTCAGCTGACCTACCCAGAAGCCATTCCGTCATTGTTCCATAGTACTAGTGGCCTCGTGTTGACCCCTCTCCCTTTGAGCAGGCATGAATGTGTACTGAGCTTAGATTACGCTCGGCATAAAAGCTTGTGAATTATAGGTTTTGGACACGGAAGGAAAAAAAAAAACAATGTAGCTGTTTGTGAGAAACAGAATAAAAAATAATGCAGTTATATAAACCTAAACATCTCAAACGCAAGCACAAGCGCAGGCACAAACGCTGCAGCCTCTATTCTGCCTGCGAGCAGTTTGCTTGAAAACACACCACAACGAACTGCGCATCATGCAGGGTTCGGCTCCCTGCATGAATGTCCTTTGTTCAATAATTTAAGAGAGAAAAGGATGTAGGGATGGATGGAAGGAGTGGAGCAAGTGACCAGCACTGATTCTGGTGTGTCCATAGGGAAAGCAGCACATTAGGAAAGCTTTTCTTGAGACAGGCAGCAGGTCTCAGTCGTAGACGCCGCAGAAAGGGTAAAAGAAGCTGGCTTTAAACCCTTCCTGACTCCCTCCTGCCTGCTCTTGCTGCGCAACCTCCAACAGGAAGGTGAAAAAAGCTCTTTTTCCAAGTCTCTTCAGCATCCATTGCACTTCCAGTTTACATCCTTGCTTTCTCTTTCACTTTCTCTCTCTCTAGGGAGCCAACAGCATGCAACCAGGCTCTGGTCCTTGCTGATGGAGGGATGGCGTAACACAGGCTGGGCATGTGGGATGTAGGCCTCTCAGCAGCGCTTGTCTAGTGTATAAAGCTTATCTACCTCCATCCCACCAATTCCCTCCTTTCCTCCCCCCTCCCTTCCGCATGGACACTGGGAGAAGTGCCGCCACATCACCTTACAGTGCTTTTCATCACTCGGTGACAGCGTGTCAACTCCGCTCCCCGTCACCAGCATACCATACACACTGATGTTTGGCGTCCTCGGCTGTGCTCCGCTTCAAAACCCCGCAATGTGACATCTGGATAACTTCACCTTGTGCATTATTCTGCGCTGCTTTCCTAGCACACACACATATTCCTACGCCAAACCCCTGTCCTCAAGACTGGTCACGGCGCCAGGGTGCGATAATGAACGGGTTACAGTGGGTTGGGTGATGGGCTGAAGCGTAGAGGGAGGTTTGTGTGTGTGTGTGTGTGTGTGTGTGTGTGAGAGAGAGAGAGAGATTCCCCTATCCTCCACAGACCACCTGTCAACAGAAGCCTCCGTGTATGAGTGACTGGCTGTCAGTGTCAGGCCGGCATACCTGGCTCCAAAACAACCTCACCCTCTCCCACAATTACTGTTGCACATTATTCAGCCGCTCGAATCACTGACGTGCACCGGGAAAGAAAAACACTATCTTTCTGCATCTCTGAATCTTGCACGAGTATCAAAAATACCACGGTGCATTTTAACACAGTAATTCATAATTTAAAACAGCATCAGATTGAGCTAAATAAAACATTATGAAAAAAATACATTTGAAATACTACAAGTTTTTCTGAACAGATCTGTGAATGGCAACATGCATTAATGATATTGCTAATAACTTAACAAAAGTGTTTGTTGAGAACCAAATCAGCATATTCGAAAGAGGTAACACTTTACTTAAACCCTTTATGCATAATGAATTATAGAAGTAGTTTTAATGCATTAATTATGCCTTGTAATGCACCTTTTAAAGCATAGTACAATCTCATGAATAATTGTAAACACAGTTAATACATCATAACACTTTTCAAGTCATTGTTACATTAAGCATTTTTAATTTGATAATAATTATTTACAACAATGAACATTATGAATTACTATATTGCATTATACCCTTTAATAACCCTTTATGTTATAGTATACTTAAAGGTTTTAAGTAAAGTGTTACATAGAATGATTTCTGAAGGATCATGTGACACTAAAGTAATGGATGCTGAAAATTCAGTTTTACCATCACATAAATAAATTACAATTTTAAATATAATAAAATAGAAAACAGTTTTTAAAAACCACAAAAAAAT